>NC_092333.1:555536875-555887500 GCF_046630445.1 Rutidosis leptorrhynchoides | reverse complement strand
ATATGTTTTAATTATAATTGACGATCCATAAAGCTTCTAGGATCGATTTGGAAACTATTTCATGTGGAACTCAATAGCTAAAACCATCATAATTTCGAAAATCAAATTTGGGTTCCTAGTCGTGATTTTTTTTCTTCTTCCAGCAGTTTCTGTCTTAAAATTTTGTGTTTGATAATTCAAAAACACAACTATAAATTGTTTACGCATGGGTTAATGATGTCGTAGTGTGGGGTTACGAAATATACTATATTTTTAATACGGAATGCTACAAAATTTAACAAGTTTTAATTAAATATTTACAAAATGGATATACCAAAACCTTGCTACAACACAATAGGCAGTGTACCTAGTCGCGGAGTAGTATAGTTTTTAGTAAGTCCGGTTTGTTCCACAGGGAGACGGGCTTATGAAACACTTATTTTTATATAATTATATTTGTACAAAAATATATAAATATATATATAATAATATATAAAAGTGGGGGTTTTACCGTTTAATGACCGGTTTGTCGATTTATATTTTAAGCGAAGCGTATAGTAAATGACGATATTTAA
Source organism: Rutidosis leptorrhynchoides (assembly GCF_046630445.1). Taxonomy (NCBI): domain Eukaryota; kingdom Viridiplantae; phylum Streptophyta; class Magnoliopsida; order Asterales; family Asteraceae; genus Rutidosis; species Rutidosis leptorrhynchoides. The sequence continues at coordinate 555,886,946 of NC_092333.1, read as the reverse complement.
ATAACAATATAAAATAAATAACAATAATTGAAATGACAATAAATAAAAGTACGAGAAAAAATGAAATAAAATATATTATGCTTATTTAAACTTCTGTAACCATGATGTTTGACGTTTTAATTTTAATTTATTGTCCTGGGCTAATTGTCCTTTGTCCTGGATGTATTTGAAACCTATCTGGTTTTTGTCCATAATAGTTCATCGGTCATAATTATAAACTGCTCGGCAAATTTAACCTTATACCCGAAGTCAAATATTCCAACTAACTGGGGATTCGAACTGTAACAAGGTCTTAATACTTTGCTTAATGAATACACCAGGTTATCGACTGTGTGTAAACCAAGGTTTAAATACTTTGTTAACAATTACACCAATTACCCTTGAATGTAATCCACCCCTGTTTTAATGAGTCCATTGACTATTAATCCATCCCCGTGTCCGGTCAAATGAACAATAATTCGTACTTATAAATATCCCGCCCATCGTGTCCGATTAAGCGTATGTGGTTATATATAGATACGTCAAATCATAACCTTTATATTAAATTAACGAGGTATCGTTAATTTAATATAAAGCCCATTAATAGCCCATAGTCTAATTTCCACAAGTGTCGTTCTTTTGTCCAAACCCCAATTATGGTACAAAACCCAATTACCCCATCTTTAATATTTAGCTCAACATCATGATTACTTCGGCTCAAATAAGCATAATAATAACTTAAGTACGAGACATTAATTTTAAAAAGGAGAACATAGCTTACATTGATTATTTATCGCGTAGTGTTACACGGACAGAGCTCCGACTTTAAAACCCGTAAAAATAACTTTTACATAACCCAAACTAATCTAATATAACACTAATCTATACTATATATACATATATATATATATTTATTTATATTATACTAGGGAGTATTATTATGTATTTGTGTGTGTGGTGTGTGTAAAAACGAACGAAAACTGGCAAATTTATAGACCAGGCCTGATTCTGATCCTCATGCGACTCGCATGGGAAATAGCCTTCTGGCCATGCTAGTCGCATGGCCACCCTGGACAGCTCACATTGATTTGTCTCATAGCTTGCCGACATAATATTAAATATAAATAAAATATAAATAATTTTAATAATTATTTATATATTATATTATATTTATATGCATAGTAGACTAGATATTTTTGGTCCGTTGCGTCGCGCGTTTCTTCTTGGCTCGGGTCCCGGTTCCGGATTTTCGGACGTCTTCGCGTATTATTTTATATCGTGTACTTTGCGTTCCGCAACTTGTACTCTTGTCATTTTTAGACATTCTTCATCAATAATTTGAACCACTTTAATTGTATCTTGTACATTTGAGCATTTTGGACCTTTCCGTCTTCAATTCTTCGTTTTCGCCTTTTGTCTTCGCACTTATTAAATATAAACGAATATTACTTGAATATGGAACAATTACAACTAAAATCCTGTCTTTCTTGGGGGATAATACTATGAAATATATGTTCCTTTTTAGCCTTATCAATATCCCCACACTTGAACGTTGCTTGTCCTCAAGCAATACAGTCTTGAAATAATATAATACATCACACGAATCACTTCTTTATTCTTCACACTTTGTACATCAGTGATTTTGATAGAGCGGTATAAACAATGATAGTAATGATAGAACCATGGTTAAAGGTGGGTGTGTCATCCACAGTTGCCTTGGGTTTAGGTCAACGACACTTACAATCAAATAGCCGATTTACTTTCGGTTTCCAAAGCAAAGTGCACATTTGAAAGGCGGTTTATAGTCCCACATGACTATAAAAATGTAGATCCTTAAGGAAATTGGATCTTTATGAAAACATTTGATCTTTTGAAAATTCAAGCTAGATTTTACCCTAGACAAGTTTTCTGATTTAATCCATTCTTTGGTGTTGCAAAATATATTTGTGGATCAATATTTTGGCTTAAAACTTTTAGGTTCGTGTAATCCACTGCTATCCTGGTATCGGAAAGCACACATCCAGTTTACTTGTTCTGTATATTACCTTTCGGTAAACTACCGTCCGGTTGTAAAGGAAAGCGATGAACAAGAAACTGTTAAGGCAATGTCTAATGACATGCATTTGTTCATGGTCTAAAAACGTGTCGGATGCTAGAACTATCCTTGGTAGGAGCAATAGTAAAGATCATCCTATGATTTTTCGGTCTGGCACAAGGTCCTGTCTCTGACCATGCTATGCAACCACCGTTCTTACGGTTGACACCCGATTTGGTTCAGGTGACCTAATGAATTCAAGGTGAATTTCTTAGAATTTTACGTTCAATGGTAATGAACGCATTGAAAATGGTTTTTCAGAAAACAAATCGGTTTTTATTTTTGATCAAAATATTTTCTCGTTCAAGCTCGAGTTTAGATATCATCGAATTCCATGAGTTTGTAATTCTCAATCTTTAAGGTCAATCTCAAGGATTGAGTAATATCAGGCTTAAAAGCTGATTTTTAATCTTTTAAGGAGATTATCCTTTCTGGGGATCTGATTCATTAGTCTTATCAAGCTAATTTGCACGGTGCCTCCCCATTGTACGAGATAAATCCTTCTCATGGTTAGGATAAATCTGACCACTTGGCGACCCTGTTTGATGCTGAGGTCCGTGGATTTCTTGCTGATTTTAGAAATGACTTTTCTAGATTTTTCGTCAACCTACAGCTGGTCTGGACGACAACTTCTTGACCTAAATCAAGAAGCGCGTGTCTTTTTCGGAAGACTTTACTTCCTTTTAATGATGGAATTGATTCATCGTGTAGATCCATCTCTCATTACAGTAAATCGGGTAAAACAGTTAATTTAGTCCAAAACAAAACACCTGCAATAACTTTACAGAAACATGTGATAGATAGTTCTTAATTGAATGACTTGGTATATTCTCCCCACACTTAGTTTCTTTCTTTGCCTTTTTATTCTCCTTTATTCCATTCTTAAATGAATTCAAGCATTTTGGGTTGTTTCTCAATTTATGTCCTTTTCTAGGTAACGATAATTTCGGTATTAACACCTAGTTTTCATCGTTCATAAATATGTATAAACATGATTTTAAATTTATTTAGTTGAAAATTTTTCAAATTTTCACAAAATTTGGCAAATAAACCAAGTGTAAACCCGAGAGAATTTATAACCCTTCCCCACACTTGAGATCATGCAATGCCCTCATTTGCATGAAATCAGACTCTAATTATAAATTCATGAGGGTGATTAGTGTAGAAAAGTGATTAAGAATACCTAGTTTGTACTTACAAAGCTCGTCGAATGATAGATGGCGCGCCTCATCGTTCCTTCCTTTTTGTTTTATCACACATGTTTTTCTTCAAAAATGGTTGCTTTTCTGAACTGTTTGCTAATTTTTTTGAAAATACATATTTTACCCTAACTTATCATGCATGGTTATTAACGAGTTATGCACTAACCCGAACCCCTATTTTAACGTTAAGTGGGGTTAGACTTCCCCAAACTTAGCTGACGACATGTGAAGTCGGTAGAATAAGTTCCACGAATTAGAATAGTGAGCCAGTTATTTACATCTCGGATGGTATAAAATATATCAATGGGTTTAAAGTTTAGACCCACCCGATCGTCACTACTTAATTCTTTCTTAAGTGTAGATTTTAGTAAATGGATATGTCTCTTTTCTGGTTCTTGGTCAAATGGATCGATATACACCGACATACATATTTCTATAGGATGGATAATTCCTAACATTTCCTTCCATTTATTCTCGGGATCAAAGTTTTCACCTCTATTACCCAATTGGGTGAAATTTGAGGTGTTAATATCTATTACAGCTTGTAGTTCATCTTTGGTAGATGACTCGTCTATTGAGAATATTGGGTTGGAAGGTTGTGGAATGGTGAATTTCGGGATCAAAGCAAATTCTTCTTCATTAATCGGTCCCACCATTTTGGTCTTGGGGGTAAAATTTTCAACATTATCGTTTTTCCAAGAGTACCAATTTATCACCCTTATTTCTTCTTCATCATTCATTGATGGATTGATGATTTTGTCTGTAGAGGCTAATGTGTCGATATGTTGTGAATTTGGTAAGACTGAATAAAAAGTATCATCGGGGTAGTTGGTGATTTCGGAGCTCTCGAATTCATCAAAATTCGATGATATGGGATTTTTTTGAACATGTCTCCTCAGATCAACAGGTGTGTAATTTGATAGAGTTTCAGCTTTCCGGTTTACAAACTCTCTCATTTGTTCATTTTGAGCATCGAGTTCTTCGAGTTTGATTTTTATAATGTTTAAAGAATTTTCGGACACGTAATTTTCCTCGTCTTCTGGTTGTTGACTTTGGATATATTCTTGGGAATAATCCCAATTTGAATTGTGTTCTTCGTAATCGTTCCATTCAGGTTCCGTGGGTGCGTAATTTTCCATAGGAACGTAATAGTAACATTCCCATGTTGAGTGATAATCTCCACAGATTTCACAACCAGTTATTGTTTCGTCGTTCGCGATCCAAGATTGACTGAATGAATTGTCATCAACACTCGGTTGAGAGTATTGATTTAATTGATTTTGGAGTTCAAAAAGAGTTTCCAAGGCCTTGCTTTCAAAATTTTCCATTTTATTGCGATGGCTAAATTTTAGCTACAATGTGGTACAATCACGAATTATCCTATTAGTTATAAAATTTAGAAAAACTTATATAAGTTATCCAATTAATAGACTTTTCTGATTTTGCCCACGTTTCGAATAGCCAAAAGATGCAGCAGGTAGCCAGGACCCTTTAAATCGGAAGCCCACAACTAGCCACTAACAAATCCAACTATTACTACGAACCAGAAAAATGTCAACGTCCATTAATTTAACCACTTAAATAATTTTTCTTTCCGTTTGGAGAATTAGATAAGAAGTAGAGAAAATTCTAAGTCCTAAAAACTAGAATGTCGAGAAATAAGAAAGAAAAAGATTGCGCGTCGAAAAGTGTCGAAAAATAAAAATAAGAAAGAAAAACGTCGGAACTTAAAAGTCTAAAAATTATTTCTAAAAAGTTGCGCCTAAAGGTCTACAGGTAAAACTAAAGCGAAAAACGGCGTCGCAAAATTCTAAAGCACCTAAATCTTAGTCTAAGGAATAAGCACTTAAGGGATTTTACGGCAATGCCTAAAAATTCTAGAAATAAAAATGAAACTACGGCAAAAACTAGACTTAAAACTAAGCACGAATGATAAAAATACAAAAATTACGCTAAAAATAAATAAAAGATACAAAATATAAAGGAAAATAAAAAGTTGATAAAATTATATATTTTTATAAAAATATTATTTTTATATTTATATTATAAAAGTATTAATTTTAAATAAAATAAAACTAATTATAAGTAATAATAACTAATTAAAAACTGAAATATAATAATAATAAATAGATTAGGGTTTATAATAATAATAATAATAAAATCCGTAATAAATGCGAAATTAGGGTAGAATGGTGGCCTGTCAGAAGACCTCATGCGACTCGCATGGGTTTATGCAGAAGGGTCATGCGAGTCGCATGACCTGTTGGTCCAGTTCAAATGGGGGTCAAAAAATGACAGGTTCACGTTTTATTTATTATTTATTTTTATTTTCTGTTTTTCTAATTTTTAATTTTTCTGTTTTAAAAATATTTATATAAAATATATAAATTAAATAAAAACTTTATATTTTTATAAAACTAAAATAAAAATAGAGATAGTTTATAGTAAAAATCTTAAAAATAAATTTATATATAAAAATTTTTAAGTTTTTAAGTTTTTTAAATTTTTTTTTTTTAAAGATTTTATATTGTTTTTCTAAAAACAAAATATAAAAATTTCGCCGACTCCCCGGCAGCGGCGCCAAAAACTTGATGTCGTAGCGTGGGGTTACGAAATATACTATATTTTTAATACGGAATGCTACAAAATTTAACAAGTTTTAATTAAATATTTACAAAATGGATATACCAAAACCTTGCTACAACACAATAGGCAGTGTACCTAGTCGCGGAGTAGTATAGTTTTTAGTAAGTCCGGTTCGTTCCACAGGGAGACGGGCTTATGAAACACTTATTTTTATATAATTATATTTGTACAAAAATATATAAATATATATATAATAATATATAAAAGTGGGGGTTTTACCGTTTAATGACCGGTTTGTCGATTTATATTTTAAGCGAAGCGTATAGTAAATGACGATATTTAAATAACAATATAAAATAAATAACAATAATTGAAATGACAATAAATAAAAGTACGAGAAAAAATGAAATAAAATATATTATGCTTATTTAAACTTCCGTAACCATGATGTTTGACGTTTTAATTTTAATTTATTGTCCTGGGCTAATTGTCCTTTGTCCTGGATGTATTTGAAACCTATCTGGTTTTTGTCCATAATAGTTCATCGGTCATAATTATAAACTGCTCGGCAAATTTAACCTTATACCCGAAGTCAAATATTCCAACTAACTGGGGATTCGAACTGTAACAAGGTCTTAATACTTTGCTTAATGAATACACCAGGTTATCGACTGTGTGTAAACCAAGGTTTAAATACTTTGTTAACAATTACACCAATTACCCTTGAATGTAATCCACCCCTGTTTTAATGAGTCCATTGACTATTAATCCATCCCCGTGTCCGGTCAAATGAACAATAATTCGTACTTATAAATATCCCGCCCATCGTGTCCGATTAAGCGTATGTGGTTATATATAGATACGTCAAATCATAACCTTTATATTAAATTAACGAGGTATCGTTAATTTAATATAAAGCCCATTAATAGCCCATAGTCTAATTTCCACAAGTGTCGTTCTTTTGTCCAAACCCCAATTATGGTACAAAACCCAATTACCCCATCTTTAATATTTAGCTCAACATCATGATTACTTCGGCTCAAATAAGCATAATAATAACTTAAGTACGAGACATTAATTTTAAAAAGGAGAACATAGCTTACATTGATTATTTATCGCGTAGTGTTACACGGACAGAGCTCCGACTTTAAAACCCGTAAAAATAACTTTTACATAACCCAAACTAATCTAATATAACACTAATCTATACTATATATACATATATATATTTATTTATATTATACTAGGGAGTATTATTATGTATTTGTGTGTGTGGTGTGTGTAAAAACGAACGAAAACTGGCAAATTTATAGACCAGGCCTGATTCTGATCCTCATGCGACTCGCATGGGAAATAGCCTTCTGGCCATACGAGTCGCATGGCCACCCTGGACAGCTCACATTGATTTGTCTCATAGCTTGCCGACATAATATTAAATATAAATAAAATATAAATAATTTTAATAATTATTTATATATTATATTATATTTATATGCATAGTAGACTAGATATTTTTGGTCCGTTGCGTCGCGCGTTTCTTCTTGGCTCGGGTCCCGGTTCCGGATTTTCGGACGTCTTCGCGTATTATTTTATATCGTGTACTTTGCGTTCCGCAACTTGTACTCTTGTCATTTTTAGACGTTCTTCATCAATAATTTGAACCACTTTAATTGTATCTTGTACATTTGAGCATTTTGGACCTTTCCGTCTTCAATTCTTCGTTTTCGCCTTTTGTCTTCGCACTTATTAAATATAAACGAATATTACTTGAATATGGAACAATTACAACTAAAATCCTGTCTTTCTTGGGGGATAATGCTATGAAATATATGTTCCTTTTTAGCCTTATCAGTTAACAAATAGATAATACCTCTGTTTGATTAATGGTTTCTCTGGTCGGTTTGATATGGTGAAGAAGACGATAAAGAGAGTCAGAAAGATATAGGATATATTTTAAGAAAGGGGTAATTAAAACAGATATGAATAAGGCAGATGAATGGTTTGATAGGTGTTCGGGTATCCGAGAGGTCGTGGGTTCGAGTCCCATTCGCGGCAGTTTTTCTTTTTAAGGCATCTTTTGAGGTAGTTTTCATATCAAAATTATTATTATTATTATTAATTGTTATTATTATTGTTATATTATTAATTATGGTCATTTTGCTATGTTATTATGATTTGTAATATTAAGAAATAGAATTATTATTATAAAAACGATTAGTATTACTATTATTATTATTATTATTATTATTAATAATAATTATTATTATTATTATTATTATTAGTAGTAGTAGTAGTAGTAGTAGTAGTAGTAGTAGTAGTAGTAGTAGTAGTAGTAGTAGTAGTAGTAGTAGTAGTAGTAGTAGTAGTAGTAGTAGTAGTAGTAGTAGTAGTAGTAGTAGTAGTAGTAGTAGTAGTAGTAGTAGTAGTAGTAGTAGTAGTAGTAGTAGTAATATCATTATTGTTAGTATTGTTACAACTACAAGTAGTAAATATTAATTTCATTAATAGTGTGATTACAATTACAAATATGAATATTATTACTATTATTGATAAGTTAAGTATTATTATAACCATCATACTACAAATTATTATTATTATCCTTAAATATTAATATTAACATTATTACTACTAATAATAAAATAGGTATTAATATTATTATTATTATTATTATTATTACTATGAAAATAATACAAGCTATTATTATTTTCATAAATATTAGTATTGGCCTCGTTTTATAAATACTAGAATTATTATTTTAACATAAGTACAATTATTAATTTTATCATGAATATTATTATTATATAATTATCAAAATCTTTATAAAAAAACTGTCATTAACAAAAAAATTAATATTTTATAATTATAATCATTAAAATCATTATTATTATCATTAATAGAATTATTAACATTATTATCTTATTAATAATAATAAGTATTATAATTATCAATTTTACCACTATTAATATTATTTTTGGTATTATTATAACTAATATATTATTAATATACAAATGATATATATATAATATATATATATATATATATATATATATATATATATATATATATATATATATATATATATATATATATATATATATATATATATATTAAAGACATATTTAATACTTATAACATAATGAAAGTCAATATTTTTATCTACAAAATAATATATGAAACCTATATATATATTATTAATATAAAGAGGATATAACTAATAAATTTATATACATATATTTGTTCGATTACAACTATGTATATTAATAAATATATAAATGATTTAGGTTTGTGAATCCAAGGACAACCCTGCATTGTTCAATATTGTCATCTGTATTTTTACTACAAAATACATTAGGTGAGTTTCATTTGCCTTTTTATCCTTTATATTTTTGGGCTGAGAATACATGCGCAATTTTTATAAATGTTTTACGAAATAGACACAAGTAATTGAAACTACATTATATGGGTGAATGATCGAAGCCGAATATGCCCCTTTTGCTTGGTAACCTAAGAATTAGTAAACCGGTCAACTAATTGACGCGAATCCTAAAGATAGATCTATTGGGCCTAACAAACCTCATCCAAAGTACTGGATGCTTTAGTACTTTGAAATCATTTTTATCATGTCCGAAGGATTTCCCGGAATGATAGGGGATATTCTTATATGCATCTTGTTAATGTCGGTTACCAGGTGTTCACCATATGAATGATTATTTTTGTCTCTATGCATGGGACGTATATTTATGAGAACTAGAAATGAAATTCTTGTGGTCTATTAAAATGATGGAAATGAATGATTATGATAAACTAATGAACTCACCAACCTTTTAGTTGATACTTTAAAGCATGTTTATTTTTAGGTATGAAATAAATCTTCCGCTGTGCATTTGCTCATTTTAAATATATTACTTGGAGTCATTCATGACATATATTTTGAAAGACGTTGCATTCGAGTCATTGAGTTCATCAAGATTATTATTAAGTCAATTATAGTTTGATATATTATAAAATGGTATGCATGCCATCAACTTTCGATGAAATAAAAGTTTGTCTTTTAAAAACAAATGCAATGTTTGTAAAATGTATCATATAGAGGTCAAGTACCTCGCGATGTAACCAATTGTAATGTATTCGTCCAGATGGATTAGGACGGGTCATGAAATTTGGTATCAGAGTGGTGGTCTTAGCGAACCATGTCTTGCATTAATGTATCTAACTGATAGTTGTTTAGATGCATTAGTGAGTCTGGACTTCGACCGTGTCTGCATGTCAAAAGTTTTGCTTATCATTTCTTGTCGGAAATTACCTGCTTATCATTCTTAGTCTAGACACGTTTTACTGCATTGACTGCATGAATAGTGTATAGACAAAATTCACAATCTTAGTGTATCTGCTACTGTAGACTTTTCCTGACAGCTTCCGTAGATTCCTCCGTAACTTATGGGATTTTAGTATTATGCATATATATCCTATAATCTATTTCTTATCAAAAATCCTTCATCTGATCGTACGAGATGAATCCCTCAACCAGTTCGAATTCCTCGGATTCCGACAGCTATTCCGATATGGAGTTTCACCTAAGCTCCGAAAGAAGTGTCACCAGAATGAATCAACCAATCATCCATCCCCAATTCATCGGATGGGTTTGTAGTCGACTTAATCAATGGAGACGCGCAGAAGGCGATCCCTTCCACTAACCGAATTCACCTCTTGATGAAGAACTTTAAGTACTTACCGGCGAACATGTTCGTAACACCATTTTCACCCTCATTTCCCCAACATATCGCCACGACTATATCATAACTCAGATTCTAAACCTTATTCATTCGCCCGTTCTTACAGACAATCATCCCGGAGTAATAAGTCAACGAACTACGCGCCCGAGTTGTAGCCTTGAAAAATATGGTGCAAAACGTACCAGCTTCAGCAACATCAACGGCACCAACAATACCATCAACATCACCAGTACCACCAATAACCCAAGTCTCAACATCACATGCCCCAATATCTCATTCTGTACCTCGAGTATAATCATCATTCTACGAATCATTCTACATTATTTATCTTCGTTCGACATGGTGATTATATAATCTTTAATGTTTTTGAGATTATATATTCTTATTCTAATGGTAAATCAAATAAGTCTAATATCATATTGACTCATTAAATCCATAATTACATCTGAGGAAAATATATATGCAAGTATATTTTCATAAAGATTGTAATTAAAAATTCTTTTGTACAAACTGTTAATGGTGAAAATATTTTAACGGGTAGGTAATACCCGAGGAATATTTTGATTTGACATTTAAAAGTTACACTGTACATTCTTCGAATCTGATTCAACAGTCATTTACTATCCTACTTACATCCACAGATATACAAATCCGTTCACCACAGAATAACCATGTTCATTCAATTTCATATTGGGATTTTGACTTATCAGAATCCAACAAGTGGCATAATGAAGAAAACATTTGACAAAATAAAATTTGTTAGAAACAAACGATTTAACTATGAGAAGAATTTTATTAAGAATCCACGCTAACTGTTCCTAGCTAAACGATTACATTTTATTTATCGCAATTTATTTATCGCAATCTAATTATCGTAATTTATTTATCGCAATTTAAATTCTCGCAATTTTATTTATCGTCATTTAATTTCTGTTATTTATTTTACGCACTTTAAATATCGGGACACGTATACAAGGTTTTGACATATCATATCGACGCATCTATATATATTATTTAGAATAACCATAGACACTCTATATGCAGTAATGCTGGAGTTAGCTATACAGGGTTGAGGGTTATTCTATAATAATATATATACTTTGAGTTGTGATCGAGTCTGGGACACGTACACGGGTCTCGATACGTATTAATTAATTCGAATATTATAAATTAAACTACATATGAATTATTGGACTGTTAACTGTGGACTATCGACTGTGGACTACCAACATTGGACAATTAAAATGAATTAAAATATTGATTATAACATATGAAACTAAACATTTCTTCAAGTTTGCTACTTGATTTCATCTTAAACCTCATTTGTATCTTGACGATTACAATCTGCGATTCAAACCTTTCATAATTTTTGAAAACACTTCAATCGATAGGATGAACCAACCGCACTTCATCTATGGAAGAAGAGATTGATCCATATAGTTATGCACCTGAAAAACCCTCGGAACAGAGTAAACGTTTAACACGTACCTGTGCTAGCTCCTTTGACATTGTTATTACGGTAAATAACATTGCAAATCTTTTCCAAATTAGCCAATTTTGTCATAGCTTCAGCAAATCAACTTCGACTTCCATTCGAATTAGCCTTATTATAACCTCGATATATAAGTTTGACTGTCGTCATCGTTACCGGGGAACCGTTTATATTCCACCACATTAGCAGTAAACTTACCAGCAACTTCAATAAATTTGGACTTTTCAAAAGATCATTATATTCATTGAAACCCCATCATGTATTCATTTATACCATGTAACAATAATGGCCATACCAATTACCGAGAATCAGCAATCAGTATTTCGAATCTCGTAGCCTTTCTACATCAATAGTTATATGTATACATATAACAATTATCTTCTAAAATTACGATCTTCAATTCTGAAATTTTGAAAAGCACCCAGCCTACGAATCAATACATTGAACTTTGAAAAAGCTGAATGAAGCAGCAGAAAACTGTAGGTAACCGTAAACGACCTTAATCATCGGAAGTTTGATGATAAAGAATAGTATGTTGGAAAAGCTCAAAAAAAATTGGATCTGGAAAACGGATTGAGCTAACCATGAAGGAGACTCTGAACAAACCACAAGGACTAAACTTGTACATAAAGAATTCTGATGATTCTGTTTCTGATGAAATCTTTAGCAAATACCTTACTCCTTAACCGCTCTAAATCATCATGAATGAATTTTTTCATCACAATTTGATTCTAAAATTCTAAGATATCACCATCTTTCTTTATTAATATCCTCAATATGTCTGAAGATATCTTCATAAATATTCTTCTCCGATATTAATTATCTCTCCGCTCTATCTGTGTTATATCACAAAAGAAACTATTTTAGTTTCTAAATTCTGAAAACTTCGAGTTTAAAAAAATTGAATGTTATTGAAGTAGTGTTAGGAACTGAAGCATGAGTTAGTATAATATAATGACACTTGATCAACGTGATTATATTACAGTAAGTCATGCTGAGTTTCTAATGGGACATGATGATTCACAGATCATAACGTCATCATGTGCCATGTTACATAACTCTTTCATTCTGCTTAACTTCTGAACATATCAAGAAAGTATATTCTTGATAGTTCTATTCTCAGTGATTCTTGTAATTTGACAAATCAAATCGTGCTACTACTTTTCCTTTCTACTATTACATTACGATAATTCAAAACTCCATATTTACGAATTCTGGACCGTTACTCGCTTTACTAGAGGTCGGGAGGATAATAAAAAGGCAAAGAGCTCAAAAATATAAGAGAAAATATAAAGCCCAATAACAACACGGAAGTTACAAACCATGGAAGATTGAAAAGAAGGATGACAGAAATGATAATTAGGAAAATATTAGGAATTAGAACTGGACTAAGCATTTTCACAATCTTTTGGATGTATGAACTAAGAAAGAAAGTATAGGAATGGTGAGAATAATGGAACAGAAAAGTTTAATTTATAATGGAAATATCAGACAGAGTAATCGAGGCAGATCACCGTATTTAATTATAGAGATCTTAATCTCCTTATTCGCCGAAGAATCAAATCTCTTAGATTTCAAAGATTTTCTTTGAATCCCTTGAATTCCGGAATTCAATCGCGACTACGTCAAAAGTTATGGAAAAATCTCCATTTCTTTATCTCGATCTTTTGTGATAGCTTCATTCATATTGATAATGTTAAAAACGAACATATATTTCATAGCATTATCCCTCAAAAAAGACAAGCTTTTAGTTGCAATTGTTCTATTTACAAGCAATATTCGTTCAAATAATAAAAGGTGAAGACAAAGGACAGATTCGACGAATTAAAGATGCAAACGACCAAAAAGCTCAAAAGTACAAAATACAATCAAATTGGTTCAAATTATTGGTGAGAAACATCTCAAAATTACAAGAGTACAAGACGCAAAACGCAAAGTACAAGATATTAAATTGTACGCAAGGACGTTCGAAAATCCGGAACCGGGACCAGAGTCAACTCTCAACGCGCGACGCAACGGAGCGAAAATTACAAGTCAACTATGCACATAAATATAATATAATATTTCAATAATTCTTAAAATTATTTATATATTATATTTATTTATTAAATCGTCGGCAAGAACTAAACAAAATCATGTGAGCTGGAAAAGCAGGCCATGCGATCGCATGACCTGAAAGGTCAATTTCCATGGGATCGCATGGGTCACTTTTTCTGGCCACACCCCTATAAATTCGCAGTTTGGTGATCGAACAAACACATCTTTTTCTCTTCTTCATCTATCAATGTATATATATATATATATATATATATATATATATATATATATATATATATATATATATATATATATATATATATATATATATATATATATATATATATATATATATATATTAATTTTAATTTTAATAATAAGGGTATGTTAGCAATTGTTGTAAGGGTGTAAGTCGAAATTCTATCCGTGTAACGCTACGCTATTATTAATCATTGTAAGTTATGTTCAACCTTTTTAAATTAATGTATCGTAGCTAAGTTATTATTATGCTTATTTAAGCCGAAGTAATCGTGATGTTGGGCTAAATATTAAAATTGGGTAATTGGGTTTTGTACCATAATTAGGGTTTGGATAAAAGCATGACACTTGTGGAAATTAGACTATGGGCTATTAATGGGCTTTATATTAACTAAATGATACCTCATTAATTTAATATACAGACTTATAATTTGACGTATTTATATATAACCACATACGCTTGACTGGGTACGGTGGGCGGGATATCTATAAATACCAATAATTGTTCATTTTACCGGACACGGAACTGGATTAATAGTTAATGGACTAGTTGAAACAGGGGTGGATTACATTCAAGGGTAATTGGTGTAATTGTTAACAAAGTAATAAAACTTTGGATTACACGCAGTCGATAACCTGGTGTATTCATTAAACAAAGTATTAAGACCTTGTTACAATTCGAATCCCCAATTAGTTGGAATATTTGACTTCGGGTATAAGGATAATTTGACGAAGACTCTCGCACTTTATATTTATGACTGATGGACTATTATGGGCAAAACCGTATGGACATATCAAATAATCCAGGACAAATGACAATTAACCCATGGTACTAAACTAAAAACAACACGTCGAACATCATGATTACGGAAGTTTAAATAAGCATAATTTCTTTATTTCATATTTAATTGCACTTTTAATTATCGCACTTTTATTTACTGTCATTTTATTTAATTGAACTTTTAATTATCGTACTTTTTAATTATCGCAATTTTATTTATCGCACTTTTATTTATCGCAATTTCATTATCGTTATTTATTTTACGCTTTAAATTAAGTCTTTTATATATTTAATATTTTACATTAGGTTTTAACTGCGACTTAAGCATTAAAATCGACAAACCGGTCATTAAACGGTAAAAACCCCCTTTTTATAATAATAATACTACTTATATATTTATATTTTTACAAATATAGTTTTTAAAAATATAGCGTTAAACTTGGCGAGTTCCCTGTGGACGAACCGGACTTACTAAAAACTACACTACTGTACGATTAGGTACACTGCCTATAAGTGTTGTAGCAAGGTTTAGGTATATCCATTCTATAAATAAATAAATAAATATCTTGTGTAAAATTGTATTGTATTTAATAGTATTTTGTAGTAAAAATATAACTATTTTGTATACACCTCGCATAACATCAAGTATTTTTTTGGCGCCGCTGCCAGGGATCACTAAAACGCCGAAAGCGCAACGCTATATAAATACGTTTTAGTTTACTTTTGTAAAAATACGCTTTAGTAAAAATACGTTTTAGTTAAAAAAAAATACAAAAATATAAAAAGAAAAACAAGATATATATTTTCAAGTAAGTTTCCAAAATATATAAAATTATAAAGTATTGTTATTCCTATTTTTAGTTTGTAAAAAATATAAGTTTTTATTTCATTTATATAAATATTTTATATAAATATTAAAACAGAAAAAAATATATATAAAAGTTTTCGGGCTACACTGTAGCAGCCCAAACAATCTGGCCCAATTTCCTACTCCATGCGACCGCATGGATTTATAACGCAAAGACCATGCGATTGCATGGCCTGTTCTGACACGCCAGGTTTGACTTCCTACTGCATTAATTACGGAGTATAAATTAATTATAATTAATTAAAAGCCCTAATTAGGGTTAGTGTATTTAATTTTTTAGTTTTAGTTTTATTTATTTAATTTGTATTTTTAGTTTTAATTAGTTTTAATAAATTATAAAATTAATACTTTTATAAATAAATAATATAAAAATAATATTTTTATAAAAATTGTACTTTTTACAACTTTAAGTTTATTTTTATATTTTGTATATTTTTATTTGTTTTAGCGTAATATTTGTATTTTTCGTTCATTTTTAGTTTTAAGTCATAGTTTTTGCCATAGTTATTTTTATTTCGAGATTTTTAGGCTTTGCCATAAAATCCCTTAAGTGCTTTTTCTTTAGACTAAGATTTAGGTACTTTAGAATTTTGCGACGCCGTTTTATAAATTTTAGTATCTTTTTAAGTTATTGCCGTTTTGGATATAGAATTCCTTTTAAGCTTTAATACCTTTAGACGCAACTTTTAATTCTTAGTTTTTAGACTTTTAAGTTTCGACGCGCTACGTTCTTTTTATTATTTTTCGACGTTTTTCGACGCACTTTTTCTTTTTCATCGACGCTCTAGTTTTTAGGACATAGAATTTTCTATTTCTTCTCTAAAATTTCTTTAAACTTCGACGAAGAATTATTTTAAGTGGTTAAATTGATAGACATCCAAAATTTTCTGCTTCGTAGTAATAGTTGGATTTGTTAGTGGCTGAGTTGTGAGCTTCTGATTTAAAGGGTTCTGGCTCCCTGCTGCATCTATTGGCTATTCGAAACGTGGGCAAAAGCAGAAAAGTCTATTAATTTGATAACTTATATAATTTTTATTTTTATAACTAATAGGATTTTCAGTGAATGCACCGAGCAAAACGTTCACCACCTTTCGTACATTCACCACCTGTAACTCGATCAAGACATCTAGCTAATATTGTCGCCGTTGATTTTTCTTTAGAATCGTCATCTAGTCAACCAAGTACTCCAATTCAAATTTCCGATAATCCATTTTTTGAACCCGACCTCACAATTGAGAATCCGGAGGATATTCAGGGACAATTCAGAGATCCTAAACCATTAATCTTTCCTCCGAAACCACCAATCATTCAAACAGAGATTGTCGAGGAACAACCCATTAAATCAGAATCCTCTAGTGATTTAGATTCAACAAATTCAATCATGAAAAATCTGGAACCTCTAAGTATGGAAGACCGAATGAGAGCTAAACGTACTGGCCAAGGTCACGCAATTACTCAACCAGACATTAATGCGCCAGATTATGAAATCAAAGGAAAAATCCTACACATGGTAACAAATCAATGCCAATTTAGTGGTGCGCCGAAGGAAGATCCAAATGAACATCTTCGTACTTTTAATAGGATCTGTACACTATTTAAAATCAGAGAAGTAGAGGATGAACAGATATATCTCATGTTATTTCCCTGGACTTTAAATGGAGAAGCCAAAGATTTGTTAGAATCGTTACCTGAAGGAGCGATTGATACATGGGACGTTTTAGTTGAAAATTTTCTTAAACAATTCTTTCCGGCATCTAAAGCCGTAAGACTTCAAGGAGAAATTGTTACGTTCACACAAAAGCCAAACGAAACTCTATATGAGGCGTGGACAAGATTAGGAAAATTGTTAAGAGGATGTCCGCAACATGGTTTAGACACTTGTCAAATAGTACAAATATTCTACCAAGGATGCGACATCACTACAAGAAAAGACATCGATATAGCAGCTGGTGGTTCCATTATGAAGATAACCGCAACTGACGCTTACAAAATTATTGATAACACTGCTTCCCACTCACATGAGTGGCATCAAGAAAAAGATATCGTTAGATCATCTAAAGCAGCTAGAGCCGATTCTAGCCATGACTTAGATTCCATTACCGCAAAGATAGATGCTGTCGAGAGACGAATGGAAAAGATGACTAAAGATATTCACTCAATACGAATTAGTTGTGAGCAGTGTGGAGGACCACATTTAACAAAAGATTGTCTCAGTATTGAACCAACAATGGAACAAAGAGAGAATGTTTCATACATGAACCAAAGGCCTGGAAATAATTATCAGAATAATTATCAACCGCCAAGACCAATCTACAATCAAAATCAGAAATATAACCGAAATGTTCCATACAACAATCAACAATGTCCTAGCAATCAACAAGTATCCAACAATACTTACAATCAGCAAAGACCTATTTTTCAAAATAAACCACCACAAACCGATGATAAAAAGCCAAATTTAGAAGATATGATGTCAAAGCTAGTTGAATCTCAAACGCAGTTTTTCACATCTCAGAAACAAACCAATGAACTAAATGCTCAAGCATTTAGAAATCAACAAGCTTCTATTCAAAATTTGGAACAAGAAGTAAGTAACCTAGCAAGGTTAATAGGTGAAAGAAAACCGGGAAGTCTACCTAGTGATACAAATGCTAACCCCCGGAATGAAACAGCTAAAGCCATTACCACAAGAAGTGGTATTACACTTAAACCACCTGAAATACCTGTAATTTCTGATGACTCTATTCCTACTCCACAAGAACCACAATCTGAGCAAGATAAGGAAACAGAACCGGTAGTTGAAAAGGTTAATGAAGATAACACAGTTAAGGCTAAACCTTATGTTAAACCATACCAACCACCGCTTCCTTACCCGAGTAAAATGAGAAAAGAGAGACTTGAAGCCGAGCAATCCAAATTCTTGGATATGTTTAAACAAATAAATGTAAATCTTCCTTTCATTGATGTGATATCAGGAATGCCAAGATATGCTAAATTCTTGAAAGATCTAATCACAAATAGAAAGAAAATGGAAGAACTATCGGCTGTTACTATGAATGATAATTGTTCTGCAGTGCTATTGAATAAGATAGCAGAAAAACTCTCTGATCCAGGAAGTTTCACAATTCCATGTTTTCTGGGTAGTCTTAGTTCAATAGAAGCATTGGCAGACTTAGGTGCTAGTATAAATTTAATGCCATATTCACTATACGCTAAACTAGACCTTGGAGAATTGAAACTAACACGAATAAGCATACAACTAGCCGATCGATCAGTAAAATATCCTAGAGGGATAATGGAAAACATGCTAGTTAAAGTTGGTACTTTAGTATTTCCAGTAGATTTTGTTATTCTGGATATGGAAGAAGATTCTCGAGTTCCTCTCATATTAGGAAGACCATTCTTAAACACGGCTAAAGCAATAATAGACGTGTTCGGTAAGAAACTGACCCTAAGTATAAAGGACGAGAGTGTTACCTTTTTTGTTGATAGAGCCATGCAACAACCGCAATCTGCAGATGATACATGTTATTATATTCAAACTATAGATTCACATGCAGTTAGAAGAATTTCCAGAATTACAAGGAACAGGAGAATGTTCTTTAGGAGAAGGAACTGAACCAATTAATGAAACTGAAATGTTAGCTACACTTATGGCTAATGGATATGAATCAACAACAGAAGAAATTCAAATGCTAAAAGAGGAAGACATATATCGATATAAATCATCGATAGAAGAACCACCGACATTAGAATTAAAACCACTTCCAAACCATTTGGAATATCCTTATTTATATGGTGAATCTGAATTACCTGTAATAATATCGTCTTCTCTTACTGAAAATGAAAAATCTAAACTCATTTCTGTACTAAAAGCTCATAAACCAGCTATTGCATTGAAGATTCATGATATTAAAGGAATAAGTCCTTCGTATTGCACACATAAAATTTTTATGGAAGAAGGTCATAAAACGTATGTGCAACGCCAACGAAGACTAAATCCTAATATGCAAGATGTTGTTAAGAAAGAAATTATTAAACTGCTTGATGCAGGTTTAATTTATCCAATTTTTGATAGTCCATGGGTAAGCCCAGTTCAATGTGTACCAAAGAAGGGTGGCATGACTGTCATCACAAATGAGAAAAATGAGCTTATTCCTACTAGGACTGTAACAGGATGGCGTGTTTGTATTGATTATAGAAAATTAAATGACGCCACCAGAAAAGATCACTTTCCCTTACCTTTCGTTGATCAAATGTTGGAAAGATTAGCCGGAAATAGTTACTATTGTTTTCTTGATGGTTTTTTCGGATATTTTCAAATTCCAATAGCACCCGAAGGTTAAGAGAAAACCACATTCACATGCCCTTATGGTACTTTTGCTTATAAACGCATGTCATTTGGACTTTGCAACGCTCCTGCAACCTTTCAAAGGTGCATGATGGCGATTTTTCACGACATGATAGAAGAATGCATGGAAGTTTTCATGGATGACTTTTCAGTCTTCGATGATACATTTGAAACATGTCTAGTCAATCTTGAACGAATGCTTATTAGATGCGAACAATCAAATCTAGTACTTAATTGGGAGAAATGCCATTTCATGGTTAAAGAAGGCATCGTTCTTGGTCATAAAATTTCAAAGGAAGGAATTAAAGTTGATAGAGCTAAAGTAGATGTAATTGCTAAACTTCCACATCCCACCAATGTTAGAGGAGTTAGGAGTTTTCTAGGGCATGCCGGTTTTTACCGACGTTTCATAAAAGTTTTTTCTAAAATTGCCACTCCTATGAATAAACTCCTAGAAAAGGATGATCCATTCATCTTTTCAGATGAATGCATTAAATCTTTTAATATTCTTAAAGAAAAAATCACTAATGCGCCGATCATGATAACTCCAAATTGGAATCTATCATTTGAACTAATGTGCGATGCAAGTGATTTTGCAATGGGAGCCGTTTTAGGACAAAGGATTGAAAAACGATTTCAACCTATTTATTATGCTAGTAAGACATTACAAGGAGCACAAACGAATTACACAACTACTGGAAAATAACTCCTTACTATTGTCTTTACTTTTGATAAATTTCATTCATATCTCGTTCTAGCTAAAACGGTGGTCTATACCGATCATTTTGCTCTTAGATACCTATTTTCAAAACAAGATGCCAAACCAAGATTAATCCGTTGGATCTTACTCTTACAAGAGTTCGATATTGAAATCCGAGATAAAAAGGGAGCAGAAAATCTCGCCGCTGATCATCTTTCTCGTCTTGAAAATCCTGAATTAGAAGTTCTGAATGAATCGGCCATACAAGACAACTTTCCTGATGAATATCTATTAAAGATAGATTATAGTGAAATTCCATGGTTTGCAGACTATGCAAACTACTTAGTATGTGGATTCCTTGAAAAAGGGTTGTCGTACCAAAAATGAAAGAAATTCTTTAGTGATATAAAACACTATTTCTGGGAAGATCCATATTTGTTTAAAAGTTGTCCCGATGGAATAATACGCCGATGTGTATTCGGAGATGAAGCTAGTCAAATCTTAAACCATTATCACACAGGACCAACATGAGGGCATTATGGGCCTCAGCTCACAGCAAGAAAAGTTTACGATGTTGAATTCTATTGGCCTACAATTTTCAAAGACGCACACCTTCTTTGCAAATCCTGTGATGCTTGTCAAAGGGCCGGAAAAATAAGTCAACGTGATGAAATGCCACAAAATGTCATTCAAGTATGTGAAGTATTTGACATTTGGGGTATTGACTTTATGGGTCCATTTCCAAAATCTCATAATAATCTCTACATTCTCGTTGCCATTGATTATGTATCTAAATGGGCGGAAGCACAAGCTCTCCCAAATAACGATGCAAGAGTTGTAGTTAACTTTTTAAAACGTCTTTTTGCTAGGTTTGGAACACCGAAAGCTTTAATAAGTGATCGGGGTACTCATTTTTGTAATAATCAACTTGAGAAAGTTCTCAAAAGATATGGAGTAACTCATAAAATCTCAACCGCTTATCATCCACAAACAAGTGGACAAGTTGAAAATACCAACCGAGCTTTAAAACGTATTCTAGAGAAAACCGTAGGATCAAATCCGAAGGAATGGTCCATGAAATTGGAGGATGTACTTTGGGCTTTTAGAACAACCTACAAAACTCCAATTGGAACCACACCTTTTAGACTCGTTTACGGAAAAGAATGTCATCTTCCAGTAGAAATTGAACACAAAGCATTTTGGGCTTTGAAGACGTGTAATCTTAATTTACATGAAGCTGGACGTCTACGGTTAAGTCAACTAAATGAATTAGAAGAATTAAGACATGAAGCATACGAAAATTCGTTAATCTATAAAGAAAGAACGAAGAAATGGCATGATAAAAGAATCAGAAGTTCAAAAGAATTTAAAGAAGGAGACAGAGTTCTTCTATTCAATTCACGATTTAAGCTATTTCCTGGAAAATTGAAATCAAGATGGTCTGGACCATTCATAGTCAAAAGAGTTTTCCCATACGAAACAATAGAGTTAATAAATTCAAATGGAATTGAATTTAAGGTTAATGGTCACAGAGTTAAACATTACATACATGGTCCGATGGAAGTTGACAATGAAGTCAATCATAATTTCACCACTCAAGAAAACCCTCAAAATGAAAACATAAATATGTTATCAACAACATATGAAAAATCAAAATTGGAAAATAGGGAGGATTCAAATTGGAGTGATGAAGAAGAATTCTTATACAAACCTCCCATTCCAAGAAATGAAGAAAAATGTGAACAAGAAGTTCAAATAGAAGTGAAAGAACGAAGAAAAGAACACCCGAAAAAGGTTTACAAACCAACTCGACTTACTAAAGTAGGAGACCCGGGCGAATTTATCATTTCTTGCTTGCTTAATGATGGTGCTATATATAATGGACTCGCAGATTTAGGAGCAAGTGCAAATATTATGCCTCTTTCCTTATATAAAAGATTAGGTGTGTGTAAATTAAAACTAACCAAAATAGGTGTTCAATCATTTGACCTAACCATTAAACACCCGGTTGGAATAGCAAATAATTTACTTGTTAACGTGGGAAGTTTGACCTTTGTTGCAAACTTCATAGTTATTAATATGGAGGAAAACCTTGATATTCCTCTAATTTTAGGTCACCCATTTTTAGCAACCACCAAAGCGTTCATTGATGTAAGAGAAGGTAGAATGACACTTAGGGATGGTGATAAATCGATCACCTTTGTGAACCGAAAGTTTAGATCTCCACCAACCAAAACTGTTAAACCAATAAAAACACATAAGTGTGGGAAAGATGAAGAAACACTTAATGATGATCCGATCACAAAGAACCTCGTTGATGATACGAAATTAGATGAACCCGTTTTTAACAGTTCAACGAAGAAACTTTATAAACGGATTCACGATGCTAGGATTAAGGGAAACTTTAAGTTATGTAACCGATTAGTATCCAATTTATCGCCAAAAGAAAAGGCAATGTTAGTTGAATTTGTGAAAGTTACAGAGGAAATCAACAATTGGCTTGAAGTAAAAATCAAAGATATACAAGTTGTTGATAGTCCACTTGAAAAAGAAGTTAATCACAATTTCGACACCAAATCTAACTAAGTATGGGGAGAATCGAATCTATTTAGGGTTATTTATATTTCTGTTAGAGTTAGATATTCTGTTTTCGTGTAGTTCTCGAGAATGGAATCCGAATGGTCTTTCCCTAGCAGACCCTAAAGAACTAGTCTTCTCCCCCCATTCTGAATTTTTATTTTTTTTAGGTTTTACGAGATGAAGAATTCCTTTGATCTGAACCATGGTCTAATGCTACACGCTATGATTACTAAACGTAATAATGACACACTTCCGAGTGAACTGGTATCATTCATAAGAGAAAAAATAGACGGAGTAAGAAAAGAACTCAGAAAAGATCATCATAAGATACATTTTGGTAAAGGAAAATCAAAATCCGCAACAAAAAGAAGAGCACAACACCTTGAAAGATGTTATAAATGCAGAAAATGGTCGCACGAAGGTAAATGTTCAAACAATCAAACATATTCAAATACCGAATTTGTTACTCTATGCAGAGAAGGACCGTTTATATGTTTAGAAGAAAAGATATTGAAGATTCGAGGTTATGCTTACGTAGCTATGGAAAATCAAATCACACGACTCTCCTATGAGTCGGCTAAAGCAGGTCTCTGAGAATTCTTTCTCATAGGTAAGTATGTACAGTTTTTATTTTTATTGCTTTTAACCTTTTGATAATAAACGCTGAATCGTTCGCTATAAAGTATTAAATTGGTATTCAATAAAATTAGGTATGCGTAACCGAAATTATTGATATCATACAAAAAATTTATTACATCACCGCGAAATTTACCGTTTATTCTTAAGGTATAAATATCTTTAATCAATCAACCCAAAATGTTTCAAAAATTCGTCAGGAGTAAAACTAGGTAATATAGCCGAAATTACTTTACCTAAAAGAGGGGCGTATATTTTTGATAATATTTGATTGATTAAAGTGGGATAAAAGACCAAAAAGATTTTTAATTTTAATTTTTACTTTGTTTTTAATATTAATATATAAATATTAAATTATTATCGTAAACTTTTTAAAATCAATATATTTAAGTTTGTAAATATTTGAAAAATTGATATTTTTAATATAAGTTTGTATGTATAAAAACAAAAATATAATATAAATTTGGTGAATTTTTAATTTTAAAAATATGAATTTTTAATTTTATGCATTTTAAGTTTAAGTTTGGTGTGAATCTAAAAACAAAAATTTACTTTATTTCACTAAGTTAAAAATTTGATTTTTAAAAATTCGTCGTGAGTTGAAAACTAGGTCGTTGAACCGAAATTGCTTTACCAAAGGGAGGGACGAGAATTTTCATTATCATTATTTTTAAACCTTATTGAATTAAAGTATGCCAAAAACATTAAAAAACCAAAAATCTTTACTTTTAAAACGACGCTTAAAAAGTAACAAATTTTAAAACTTTGTTGAGAGACGGACTAGGACAACGATCCGAAACGCCCTCACTCCTAAAAAGAAACAAATTTTTAAAATTTTATTAATTTATGTTTCAAAAGTATAAGGTTTTTATAAATAAAAAAAACAACAGACCCAATGCGATCGCATGGGGTTTCCCCTTCAAATCCATGTGATCGCATGGAGAGAGAAAACTGGTCAGGAACAAATACCATCGAGCTGCTGCTTCTGTCTCACTTCACACACATAAACACATACGAACATACACTCAAAAACACCCCTAATTTCATCAATTTTTCACCAAAATCAACCAAATTTCTTGCTATAATCCGCTCTAATCATGAATTTGATAAGAAGTTTATCAAGAAGGGTAACAATTTCACCCCTAAACCTCTTTAAATTTAATTTTTAGTGTTCTTGAGCTATAATATTCCTAATTTGATTTTGTTAATTTCTAGTGTAATTAGAGTTAAATTGTTAGTATATTATGCATGTATAACCTAGATTGATGCTATTTAACATGATTTGAAGCCAAAAACTTCAAAAATTTTAGGAATCTAGGGTTTTTGTTCTTGAGCAATTTGGGGCTTTTTGATATAAACAGGTTATGGCCAATTTTTGTCATGAATTATTGCTAAATTAAGTAATGTAACATGTTTAGGTAGCTAAATGATCCAAACTTTGATCCTAAACATGATTTTTGAGAATTAAAGAGGACTTTTTAGGTATAAAATTCATGAACTTGATTAAATTGATGTAAATGCCATTTGAAACTTATTTAATTGCTAGTAATGATTGTTTTAACATGTTATTTGAGTTGAATGCTTATGAACTTTGTAAACATTTTCAAATATGCTTATTTGAAAAAGTGTAGAATTGTTAAAATTGTGAAAATGTGTATAAGTTTAATTTTGATTAAACATGTTATTGTAATTATTTCAAGTTGTTATTTTGCTAACACTAATGCATATTTGGATGCACAAAATTTGTGTTTAATGTCTTTTGCAGAGATTTACTAACACTGATGGTGCATTATCATCATCTAGACAACCTGCTCCAGAACCTGAACCAGAAATGCAATATGAACCTGAACCGGAGCAACAACAGGAACAACAACAACAACCTGATCAACACATTCCATATTATGATCCGCAACTAGAATATATTGATGCCTACGTAGTATTTCTGATGCATTCGATAGTACAACACCCAACGATTCATGAAGAACAGTTGCATCCTAATCAGAGGTTTGATCGGAGTTGAAAAGATTACCCGACATATCAAAGTAACAAATTCAAATTGGTGACGAAAAATGTCGAAGTGCCAAGGGTAATCGATTGGGAGCCTTTGGAAAGGGTCCAACTTGCTAACTCAGTTAGATAGCATCTGATCCAAAGGTATAGCAGCTCTTCTTTTCCCGATTGGGGACGTTTATTCACCATTCGTAGGCCTGTATATAAGGAATGGTGCGTTGAGCTTATGAGTACTATTTCACTTAATGCGGATATAGTTAGATTAGATGATAGAAGTTTTCTTAGATTTATACTTGGCCGTAGGATGTATAGGATGTCCATGCTGGACATGGCCAGGGCTTTACAGATATATACACCCACTGAATTACTACTACCAGAATTGTATGAATTTGATTTATCATGGTGAAAGGGTAGATAGAAATTTTGATGCTAACGCCGTCTGGAGGCGTATGTCAGATTATAATTTTTTTGGGCGGGCAGGAACACACACCTACTTACATATTCACATAGCCGAGCTTCGTATAATTCATAGATTTCTGGCTAACTCGATTACACAGGGAGGTCACAACAAGGAGAAAATGACCTTACATGATTTATTCTACCTTAAGTGTATTCGAGACCCAAGAGGCTTTGTTAATATCCCCTACTGTGTTGGTTTTTATTTGTCTAAGATAGTGGAAGGAATACAGGAAGGGGGAATAATAGGAGGAGGTATTTTTGTTACTCTCATTGGAGAGTATTTGGGTGTAGATAGGGATCAAGGAGGTCCACTCTTGGTTTGTAGGGAACAGGATGATACTTTAGGATTGAAGGTCTATCAGGGTGCTAAGGTATTGAAGAGCAGACGCAATCAGGCAGTACCCTATGTTGGTCGTCATCCACAGGTAGAGAGAGGTTCAGATGAGGAAATGGAGGAAGCGGATGACATTAGGGATGTCACTAGGGAGGCTATGACTGACGTCTACCAGCGTATAGATGAGGTAGAAATGACAAACCAGGATAGACATAATCGATACGAGCAGTGGCAAGCCCGGAATGAGTACGAGCATTCTAGGAAACGACAGCATGATAGATGGGACTATCATCAGCGTCAGATCATGAGTCGGTTATCACCTCAGGATCACTACGTACCGACCCAACCCGCTTACTATCCTCCACACCAGCCCGAGATGAGACCACCATATACTCTCTATGACCCTAACAAGGCCTATCAGTACACCTATCACCAACCATGGAACCCGACTGACGACATGAACTGGAACCCCTATCCAGATTGATATAGTTCCCGTTGGTGATTTCTATGATTTTTATCTTTTTATTATTTTTATTTATTTATGTTTAAACATATGATATTGTGATACATTAATGTATTGTTTAATATTTTTATTATTTTGTACTAATATTTCATATTTGATTTGAAAGTGGGATTTTAAGTCTCATTTCAAATTACCATGCATGTAATTATTTGTATGTATGTATATTGTCAATTGTACACAACAGGGTAAAACAGAGCATTTTCAAAGACTGGCATTAAGTTTAGCAAAAGCTACTAATTTTGATGACAAAACGAAAAACAAATGTGATGTAACAACAAGACGGAATGAACAAATGATGTGCACCATTTATCATTCAGCAAACAAACGCCAATATCTTTGGAAACTTTGGTAAAATTTAATCATTTTTATACGCTAATCACCCTCAATAATTTAAATTGTTACTGATTTCTTGCAAATGAGGGCATTGCAAGATCTTAAGTGTGGGAAGGGGTTAAATTCTTTCAGATTTTTAAAATTTTAACTTATACACTTGGTTACCATTAAAAATACTAGTAACGCAGTAGTTGTATTAGAATCTGGTGCTCTCTGATAATAAAGAACAGCCCTAGTCTTATATACTGACTACCCAATTCTAGTAAAATTTTCAAAATTTTCAATTAAATGAACTCAAAATCATGTTTATACATATTTATGAACGATAAAACTAGGTGTTAACACCGAAATTATTGTTACCTCGGAAAGGACATAAATTGAGAAACAACCTAAAATGTTAGAATTCATTTAAAATGGAATAGAGGACAATAAAAAGGCAAAGAAAGGAAAATAAAAGCCAAGTGTGGGAAAAATTTACCAAGTTATTTAAAACATATATCACATATTTTTGTATAAATAACTGAAGATACTTTTGTTTTGGACAAATTTTATCAGTTTTACCCAATTTCTTATAATATATTTGAAAGAAAAGATGGATCTACACGATGAATCAATTCCATCATTAAAAGGAAGTAAAGTCTTCCGAAAAAGACACGCGCTTCTTGATTTAAGTCAAGAAGTGGTCATCCAGACCAGCTGTAGGTTGACGAAAAATCTAGAAAAGTCATCTCTAAAATCAGCAGAAAATCCACGGACCTCAGCATCAAACAGGGTCGCCAAGTGGTCAGACTTATCCTAACCATGAGAGGATCTGTCTCGTAAAATGGGGAGGGCGCCGTGCAAATTAGCTTGATAAGACTAATGAATCAGATCCCCAGAAAGGATAATCTCCTTAAAAGATCAAAAATCAGCTTTTAAGCCTGATATTACTCAATCCTTGAGATTGACTTTAAAGATTGAGAATTACAAACTCATGGAATTCGATGATATCTAAACTCGAGCTTGAACGAGAAAATATTTTGATCAAAATTACAAACCGATTTTTTTTTCTGAAAAACCCATTTTTAATGCGCTCATTACCATTGAACGTAAAATCCTAGGAATTCACCTAGAATTCATTAGGTCACCTGAACCAAATCGGGTGTTAACCGTAAGAACGGTGGTTGCATAGCATGGTCAAAGACAGGACCTTGTGCCAGACCGAAAAACCATAAGGGTGAGCTTTACTATTGCTCCTACAAAGGATAGTAATTGCATCCAACACGATATAGACCATAATTAAAAGCATGTCACGAGACATTACCTTAACAATTGCTTGTTCAACGCTTTCCTTTACAACCGGACGGTAGTTTACCGAAAGGTAATATACGGAGCAAGTAAACTGGACGTGTTGCTTTCCCAATACAAGGTTAGCAAGTGGGTGACACAAAACCATAAGTTTTGAGCTAAAATTTTTAAATCTGAAACCCACCAAATCCACAAAAACATTTTGCAAACACCGGTGAAGGGTTATTCTGGAAAACTTATCTAGGATAAAAGCTAGATTGAATTTTCAAAAGATCAAATGTTTTCATAAAGATCCAATTTCCTAAAGGATCTAAATTTTCATAGTCATGTGGGACAGTAAACCACATCGTTAATACCATTGTTCATACCGCCGTATAAAAATCACTGATGTACAAAGTGTGAAGAATAAAGAAGTGATTCTAGTATTTTCATTTCAAGACTATATTGCTTGAGGACAAGCAACGCTCAAGTGTGGGAATATTTGATAATGTTAAAAACGAACATATATTTCATAGCATTATCCCTCAAGAAAGACAAGCTTTTAGTTGCAATTGTTCTATTTACAAGTAATATTCGTTCAAATAATCAAAGGTGAAGACAAAATACAGATTTGACGGAAATGACCAAAAAGCTCAAAAGTACAAAATACAATCAAAGTGGTTCAAATTATTGGTGAGAAACGTCTCAAAATTACAAGAGTACAAGACGTAAAACGCAAAGTACAAGATATTAAATTGTACGCAAGGACGTTCAAAAATCCCGAACAGCGACCAGGGTCAACTCTCAACGCGCAACGCAACGGAGCGAAAATTACAAGTCAACTATGCACATAAATATAATATAATATTTAAATAATTCTTAAAATTATTTATATATTATATTTATTTATTAAACCGTCGGCAAGAAGTAAACAAAATCATGTGAGCTGGAAAAGCAGGCCATGTGATCGCATGGCCTGGAAGTGCAATTTCTATGCGATCGCATGGGTCACTTTTTCTGGCCACACCCCTATAAATTCGCAGTTTGGTGATCGAACAAACACATCCTTTTCTCTTCTTCATCTATCAACGTGTATATATATATATATATATATATATATATATATATATATATATATATATATATATATATATATATATATATATATATATATATATATATATATATATTATAATTTTAATTTTAATTTTAATTTTAATTTTAATTTTAATTTTAATTTTAATAATGAGGATATGTTAGCAATTGTTGTAAGGGTGTAAGTCAAAATTCTGTCCGTGTAACGCTATGCTATTATTAATCATTGTATGTTATGTTCAACCTTTTTAAATTAATGTCTCGTAGCTAAGTTATTATTATGCTTATTTAAGCCGAAGTAATCGTGATGTTGGGCTAAATATTTAAATTGGGTAATTGGGCTTTGTACCATAATTAGGGTTTGGATAAAAGAACGACACTTGTGGAAATTAGACTATGGGCTATTAATGGGCTTTATATTAACTAAATGATACCTCGTTAATTTAATATATAGATGATAGTGCTCCAAATGAACATATATTTAGTAGCAATATCCTCCCAATATGTAAATTATTTAGTTGTAATTGTTCTATTGTAAGTTGTAATCGTTTATATTAAATAAGTGCGAAGACAAAAGGCAAAAACGAAGATTTGAAGATGCAAACGTCCAAAATGCTCAAATGTACAAGATACAATTCAAGTGGTTCAATTTATTGATAAGAAACGTCTAAAAATGACAAGAGTACAAGTTGCGGAACGGAAAGTACAAGATATTAAATTATACGAAAGGACGTTCGAAAATTCGGAACCGGGACCTGAGCCAACTATCAACGCCCGACGCAACGGACCAAAAATTACAAGTCTACTATGTAGAAGAATATAATATAATATTTAAATAATTATATAAATTATTTATATATTATATATATTTATTAAATTACGTCGACAAAGCTAGGATCCAAAATATTGTGAGCTGGATTTCAGACCTCCGCACTCGCGGAGCTGTAAGGCATAAAAGCTCCGCACTCGCGGAGCAGCCAAAATCAAAATCTACCTATAAAAGGCACAAGCTTCTGCCGAATCTATTGCACCCCATATCCAATCTCTCCCTCTATATAATTAATATATATATATATATAATATAAATTAGTTTAGTTTTATATTAGATTAGTTTAGTTAATGTAACGGTTATTTGCGGGTTTTAAAGTCAAAGTTCTGTCTGTGTAAAGCTACGCGATAAATACTCAATGTAAATTATGTTCTCCTTTTTAAATTAATGTCTCGTAGCTAAGTTATTATTATGCTTATTTAATGCCGAAGTAATCGTGATGTTTGACAAAAAATATTAAAATTGGGTAATTGGGCTTTGTACCATAATTGGGGTTTAGACAAAATAACGACACTTGTGGAAATTAGACTATGGGCTATTAATGGGCTTTATATTTGTTTAACTAAATGATAGTTTGTTAATTTTAATATAAAGATTTACAATTGGACATACCTATAAATAACCATATACACTCAATCGGACACGATGGGCGGGATATTTATATGTACGAATAATCGTTCATTTAACTGGATACGGGAATGAATTAATAGTCACTAGAATTATTAAAACAGGGGTGAAATTATATACAAGGACACTTGGTGTAATTGTTAACAAATTATTAAAACCTTGGGTTACACGCAGTCGATACCCTGGTGTAATTATTAAACAAAGTATTAAGACCTTGTTACAGTTTAAGTCCCCAATTAGTTGGAATATTTGACTTCGGGTATAAGGATAATTTGACGAGGACACTCGCATTTTATATTTATGACTGATGGACTGTTATGGACAAAAACTAGACGGACATATTAAATAATCCAGGACAAAGGACAATTAACCCATGGGAATAAACTAAAATCAACACGTCGAACATCATGATTACGGAAGTTTAAATAAGCATAATTCTTTTATTTTCATATTTAATTGCACTTTTATTTATTGTCATTGTATTTAATTGCACTTTTAATTATCGTACTTTTTAATTTTTTCGCACTTTTATTTATCTCAATTTCATTATCGTTATTTACTTTACGTTTTAAATTAAGTTGTATTTATTTTTAATATTTTACAATAGGTTTTAACTGCGACTAAATTTTTAAAATCGACAAACCGGTCATTAAACGGTAAACCCCCTTTTTATATATTATTATATATATTTTGTACAAATATAGTTATTTAAAATATAGTGTGAAATAAGCCATCTCCCTGTGGAACGAACCGGACTTACTAAAAACTATACTACTCTACGATTAGGTACACTGCCTATAGTGTTGTAGCAAGGTTTAGGTATATCCCATCTGTAAATAAATAATTAAAACTTGTGTAATTTGTAACGTATTTCGTTGTAAAAAATAATAGTATTTCCGTACCCCCACGATACGACATCAATAGACTTGTAATTTGACGTATTTATATATAACCACATACGCTTGACTGGGTACGGTGGGCGGGATATCTATAAATACCAATAATTGTTCATTTTACCGAACACGGAACTGGATTAATAGTTAATGGACTAGTTGAAACAGGGGTGGATTACATTCAAGGGTAATTGGTGTAATTGTTAACAAAGTAATAAAACCTTGGATTACACGCAGTCGATAACCTGGTGTATTCATTAAACAAAGTATTAAGACCTTGTTACAATTCGAATCCCCAATTAGTTGGAATATTTGACTTCGGGTATAAGGATAATTTGACGAAGACTCTCGCACTTTATATTTATGACTGATGGACTATTATGGACAAAACCGTATGGAGATATCAAATAATCCAGGACAAAGGACAATTAACCCATGGTACTAAACTAAAAACAACACGTCGAACATCATGATTACGGAAGTTTAAATAAGCATAATTTCTTTATTTCATATTTAATTGCACTTTTAATTATCCACTTTTATTTACTGTCATTTTATTTAATTGCACTTTTAATTATCGTACTTTTTAATTATCGCAATTTTATTTATCGCACTTTTATTTATCGCAATTTCATTATCGTTATTTACTTTACGCTTTAAATTAAGTCTTTTATATATTTAATATTTTGCATTAGGTTTTAACTGCGACTTAAGTTTTAAAATCGACAAACCGGTCATTAAACGGTAAAAATCCCCTTTTTATAATAATAATACTACTTATATATTTATATTTTTACAAATATAGTTTTTAAAAATATAGCGTTAAACTTGGCGAGTTCCCTGTGGACGAACCGGACTTACTAAAAACTACACTACTGTACGATTAGGTACACTGCCTATAAGTGTTGTAGCAAGGTTTAGGTATATCTATTCTATA
The DNA here is from genome assembly GCF_046630445.1 of Rutidosis leptorrhynchoides. NCBI lineage: Eukaryota > Viridiplantae > Streptophyta > Magnoliopsida > Asterales > Asteraceae > Rutidosis > Rutidosis leptorrhynchoides. Next base: position 555,853,342 of record NC_092333.1, on the reverse strand, counting down.
AATAAATAAATATCTTGTGTAAAATTGTATTGTATTTAATAGTATTTTGTAGTAAAAATATAACTATTTTGTATACACCTCGCATAACATCACATACGCTTCGATTAATTGAATCATTATATCCATATTACTCAATGATGATAAAACTCTATTTATCAACTCATATTCGTCATGAAAATATTTTTATTGTTAGCCATGACCACCTCACTCAAATTTCGGGACGAAATTTCTTTAACGGGTAGGTACTATGACGACCCGAGAATTTCTGACTAAATTTAAACTTAATATTATTATGATTCCGACACGATAAGCAAAGTCTGTAATATTGAAGTCTCAAAAACTTTGAACTATGATCATGTATTCATTTAACCTTTGACTATTCCCGACGATTCACGAACAATTGTGTGTGTGTATATATATATATATATATATATATATATATATATATATATATATATATATATATATATATATATATACATATATATAATTATAAGTGTATATATTTTGAATTAATAAAGTACACTTTAATCATTTGAATTAAAAATGTAAAATAATATATAGAATAATTAAGTTGTTATTAAAATGAATATATATATATATATGATTTCTATATATTGTAATGTTTGAATTTGAATATTAAATATTTAATGTATATTATTATATATTTATGTAATATTAATATCTAATATAATAAGTATAATTATAAATGTTATAGTAATATTATTATTACTTTCAATATCAACATCTATATTAGTATTATTAATAATATTATGGAAATTGACATATATATATATATAAATTGTTATACTACTATTACTACTAATATTATTATAATTAGTATTATTATTAGTGTCATTAATATTATTATTATTATCATACTACTATTACTATTATTATTAAAAATCATCATTTTTGTTATAGTTATCACTATTATTATTATTATAAAAATAATACAATATACTATAGTTATCATTAATAATATTATTATTAGCATTTTTTTATAAGTACTTCTATTCTTATTATATTTAGTATAATTTTGATAGTATTATTATTATTATTATTATTATTATTATTATTATTATTATTATTATTATTATTATTATTATTATTATTATTATTTCTACTATTATTATTATTAGTATGTTTATTATTATTAATATAATTATTATTAATTAATAATATTATTATTAATATTAATAATAATTAAATATAAGAATTAAATAGACTAATAACAGAATTTGTTCTTTTCCTAGCTGCTTTATTTTTCACTGCTCGAATTTGTCTCTGAATCTAGTTACCTAATCAATTGAACGACAGAAAACAAATTCGGTTGAGAGTTACTATCTACCTTTTTAATTTTTTTTTTGTTTATTTCTATCTACCTATGAATGTCGACATACCACAGGCCACAACCCTCTTTATATATAAAAAAATCGATCAATGCTTGATGTTAATAATAGCATCCAATTTTTCTTTCCACTATCAAAATTAATTATAACAATCGTTAGCTGTTTACATCAGTTTAATAAAAAAAAAGAATTTTAAAACTGTGTGATACCTCTTTCGCAATAGCTTAAAATCAAAAGCTCATTTTTCGAATCGTTTTTCAAATGTAAAAATGCAGAGTTGTGTGATTTCACCCAAAGAAACTATCTACAAATTTTCAAATATCAATTCGCGAAATCAAATTCAAATTTTTGAGTCAAAGATTAATTTGAAAAAGTCAACCGATTGTTCTTTAATCGAATTCGGATTTTCTGATATGTTTTAATTATAATTGATGATCCATAAAGTTTCTAGGATCGATTTGAAAACTATTTCATGTGGAACTCAACAACTAAAACCATCATAATTTCAAAAATCAAATTTGGGTTCCTAGTCGTGATTTTTTTTTCTTCTTCCAGCAATTTCTGTCTTAAAATTTTGTGTTTGATAATTCAAAAACACAACTATAAATTGTTTACGCATGGGTTAACAAATAGATAATACCTCTGTTTTATTAATGGTTTCTCTGGTCTGTTTGATATGGTGAAGAAGACGATAAAGAGAGTCAGATAGATATAGGATATATTTTAAGAAAGGGGTAATTAAAACAGATATGAATGAGGCAGAGGAATGGTTTGATGGGTGTTCGGGTATCCAAGAGGTCGTGGGTTCGAGTCCCGTTCGCGGCAGTTTTTCTTTTTAAGGCATCTTTTGAGGTAGGTTTCATATCAAAATTATTATTATTATTATTAATTGCTATTATTATTGTTATATTATTAATTATGGTCATTTTGCTATGTTATTATGATTTGTAAATTAAGAAATAGAATTATTATTATAAAAATGATTAGTATTACTATTATTATTATTATTATTATTATTATTATTATTATTATTATTAGTAATATCATTATTGTTAGTATTGTTACAACTACAAGTAGTAAATATTAATTTCATTAATAGTGTGATTATAATTACAAAAATGAATATTATTACTATTATTGATAAGTTAAGTATTATTATAACCATCATACTAAAAATTATTATTATTATCCTTAAATATTAATATTAACATTATTACTACTAATAATAAAATAGGTATTAATATTATTATTATTATTATTACTATGAAAATAATAAAAGCTATTATGATTTTCATAAATATTAGTATTAGCCTCGTTTTATAAATACTAGAATTATTATTTTAACATAAGTACAATTATTAATTTTATCATGAATATTATTATTATATAATTATCAAAATCTTTATAAAAAAAGCTGTCATTAATAGAAAAATTAATATTTTATAATATAATCATTAAAATCATTATTATTATCATTAATAGAATTATTAACATTATTATCTTATTAATAATAATAAGTATTATAATTATCAATTTTACCACTATTAATATTATTTTTGGTATTATTATAACTAATATATTATTAATATATATATATATATATTAAATAAATATTTAATACTTATAACATAATGAAAGTCAATATTTTTATCTACAAAATAATATATGAAACCTATATATATATTATTAATATAAAGACGATATAACTAATAAATTTATATAAATATATTTGTTCGATTACAACTATGTATATTAATAAATATACAAATGATTTAGGTTCGTGAATCCAAGGCCAACCCTGCATTGTTCAATATTGTCATATGTATTTTTACTACAAAATACATTAGGTGAGTTTCATTTAACTTTTTACCCTTTATATTTTTGGCCTGAGAATACATGCGCAATTTTTATAAATGTTTTACGAAATAGACATAAGTAATTGAAACTACATTATATGGGTGAATGATCGAAACCGAATATGCCCATTTTGCTTGGTAACCTAAGAATTAGTAAACCGATCTACTAATTGACGCGAATCCTAAAGATAGATCTATTGGGCCTAACGAACCCCATCCAAAGTACTGGATGCTTTAGTACTTAGAAATCGTTTTTACCATGTCCGAAGGATTTCCCGGAATGATAGGGTTATATGCATCTTGTTAATGTCGGTTACCAGGTGTTCACCATATGAATGATTATTTTTGTCTCTATGCATGGGACATATATTTATGAGAACTGGAAATGAAATTCTTGTGGTCTATTAAAATGATGGAAATGAATGATTATGATAAACTAATGAACTCACCAACCTTTTGGTTTACACTTTAAAGCATGTTTATTCTCAGGTATGAAAGAAATCTTCCGCTGTGCATTTGCTCATTTTAAAGATATTACTTGGAGTCATTCATGACATAAATTTCGAAAGACGTTGCATTCAAGTCATTGAGTTCATCAAGATTATTATTAAGTCAATTATAGTTGGATATATTATAAAATGGTATGCATGCCGTCAACTTTAGATGAAATGAAAGTTTGTCTTTTAAAAACGAATGCAATGTTTGTAAAATGTATCATATAGAGGTCAAGTACCTCGCGATGTAACCAATTGTAATGTATTCATCCAGATGGATTAGGACGGGTCATGAAAGAATATGCCCCTTTTAGCTTGGTAGCCTAAGAATTAGGGAACATCACTAATTTTGAGAATTAGTGCACCCCTAATTGACGCGAATCCTAAAGGTAGATCTACGGGAACTAACAACCCCCATTTTGGAATTTGGAATGCTTTAGTACTTCGATTTTATCATATCCGATGGGTGTCCCGGAATGATGGGGATATTCTATATGCATCTTGTTAATGTCGGTTACCAGGTGTTCACCATATGAATGATTTTTATCTCTATGCAGTTTGCGAAATGCCTGATACGAGATGTGTATTTATGAGAAATGAAAATCTTGTGGTCTATTAAAATGATGAAAATGAATGTTTATGATAAACTAATGAACTCACCAACCTTTTGGTTGACACTTTAAAGCATGTTTATTCTCAGGTATGAAAGAAATCTTCCGCTGTGCATTTGCTCATTTTAGAGATATTACTTGGAGTCATTCATGACATATTTCAAAAGACGTTGCATTCGAGTCGTTGAGTTCATCAAGATTATTATTAAGTCAATTATTAGTTGGATATATTATGAAATGGTATTCATGCCGTCAACTTTTGATGTAAAGAAAGACTGTCTTTTAAAAACGAATGCAATGTTGGTAAAATGTATCATATAGAGGTCAAGTACCTCACGATGTAACCAAATGTAATGTATTTGTCCAGATGGATTAGGACGGGTCATGAAATCTTAATCAATTTAAATCATCGAGGGGCCCATAGATGTCAATCTCTCATCCAGATGAGAGGAACAAATCCCGTCTAGACTACACACATCTCTCATGTGTCTCATATTATACTTAACAATAGCTTTTATAATTGCCTAGCTAAAGAACAACGTTAGACTGTGTCAAAGTATAACAATCCTCACACTTAAGGCCCAATATGTATCTACGGTCTAAGGATATAAAGATATTACCATTTTCAAGAATCACTTATGACATCGATCCATGAAGTGATCTTGAAAGCGGGTCATGTTCAATGTTTATTCTCTAATAAACATAGGTGAATTTGGTTGCAACTCCCTTACTCTACTTTCATCTTCATGAAAGTCAACTAACTTATTCACATTAGTCTTAACTCATAATTATTCCCATAATTGTGATCGACTATGGACGTTTTAGAATAACAATGTTATTCAAGGATTTAAATATACTAATAAGGAACACAACAATTATTAATGAGGATGATTATATCCGAATACATCATATCAATTAAGATAAATGTCGCTTATATGTTCCAAATATTCATATACATAAAATATAAATCATTCCAATCATTAACATTACGAAGCCCTATACACCGAGCATGACCCTCGTGTTTTGATTGTGCCAAAGCCTTTGTAAAAGGATCAGCAAGGTTTTGATCTGTGTGAACTTTACGAATACAAACATCTCCGTTTCCCACTATGTGAAGTATGTAGTGGAATCTCCTAAGGATATGTTTGGTGCTGTGATGCGATCTAGGTTCTTTTGCTTGAGCAATATCACCATTGTTGTCGCAAAATATTTCTATGGGGTCTTCTATGCTTGGCATCACCCCTTGATAATGCTAAAAATGAACATATATTTCATAGCATTATTCCTCAAGAAAGATAAGCTTTTAATTGCAACTGTTCTATTTACAAGTGATATTCATTTAAATAATAAAAGGTGAAGACAAAAGACAGATTCGACGAATTGAAGACGCAAACGACCAAAAAGCTCAAAAGTACAAAAGACAATCAAAGAGGTTCCAATTATTGATAAGAAACGTCTCGAAGTTACAAGAGTACAAGATTCAAAACGCAAAGTACAAAATATAAAATTGTACGCAAGGACGTTCGAAAATCCGAAATCGGGACCAGAGTCAACTCTCAACGCTCGACGCAACGGACTAAAAATTACAAGTTAACTATGTATATAAATATAATATAATATATAATTAATTATATTAATTATATATATATTATATATATATTATAAACCGTCGGTAAACAAAGAGCCAAACTCCTCTGAGCTGTAAAAGCAAACTCCGCGACTCGCGGAGTTTGAAGGCCAAAAAGGCCGCGAGTCGCGGAGCCCCCAGTTTTGAAACTCCCTATAAAGCAAACCGAATTCTGATCATTTTCATCATTTTTTTTTCTCCTCATTCATACGATATATTTATATTTATAATTTATATTTTAATTTTAATTTTAATTATAATTCTAATAATAAGGGTATGTTAGCGAATATTGTAAGGGTGTAAGTCGAAATTCTGTCCGTGTAACGCTACGCTATTTTTAATCATTGTAAGTTATGTTCAACCTTTTTACATTAATGTCTCGTAGCTAAGTTATTATTATGCTTATTTAAAACGAAGTAATCATGATGTTGGGCTAATTACTAAAATTGGGTAATTGGGCTTTGTACCATAATTGGGGTTTGGACAAAAGAACGACACTTGTGGAAATTAGACTATGAGCTATTAATGGGCTTTATATTTGTTTAACTAAATGATAGTTTGTTAATGTTAATATAAAGATTTACAATTGTTCGTCCCTATAAATTACCATATACACTCAATCGGACACGATGGGCGGGGTATTTATATGTATGAATAATCGTTCATTTAACCGGACACGGGAATGGATTAATAGCCACTAGAATAATTAAAACAGGGGTGAAATTATGTACAAAGGACACTTGGTATAATTGATAACAAAATATTAAAACCTTGGGTTACACTCAGTCGACATCCTGGTGTAATTATTAAACAAAGTATTAAAATCTTGTTACAGTTTAAGTCCCCAATTAGTTGGAATATTTAACTTCGGGTATAAGGATAATTTGACGAGGACACTCGCACTTTATATTTATGACTGATGGACTGTTATGGACAAAAACCAGACGGACATATTAAATAATCCAGGACAAAGGACAATTAACCCATGGGCATAAAACTAAAATCAACACGTCAAACATCATGATTACGGAAGTTTAAATAAGCATAATTCTTTTATTTCATATTTAATTTCCTTTATTTTATATTTAATTGCACTTCTAATTATCGCATTTTTATTGTTATTGTATTTAATCGCACTTTTAATTATCGTACTTTTTAATTCTCGCAAGTTTATTTTATCGCACTTTTATTATTCGCAATTTCATTTATCGTTATTTACTTCATGCTTTAATTTAAGTCTTGTATTTATTTTTAATATTTTACATTTGGTTTTAACTGCGACTAAAGTTTTAAAATCGACAAACCGGTCATTAAACGGTAAAAACCCCCCTTTATAATAATAATATTACTTATATATATATTTGTATTTTTATAAAAGTAAACTAATATAGCGTTGAGCTTTGTTTAAAAAAAAGATTCCCTGTGGAACGAACCGGACTTACTAAAAACTACACTACTGTACGATTAGGTACACTGCCTATAAGTGTTGTAGCAAGGTTTAAGTATATCCATTCTATAAATAAATAAATATCTTGTGTAAAATTGTATAGTATTTAATAGTGTTTCGTTGTAAAATTTAATACTATTTCGTACCCCCACGCTACCACATCAAGTATTTTTGGCGCCGCTGCCGGGGAACTCTCTTAAAAGCCGGAAGCGCAACGCTAATAAAAAAAAAGATTTTTAGTTTACTTTTATTAAAATTCATTTTTGTAAAAAAAAAAAAAAAACGTTTTAAATATTCGAAAATATAAAAAGAAAAACAAAAATATAAATATTTTTAGGAGTTGGATAAATATTTAAGTTTTATAAAGTTTCTTTGTTTTTATAAAAACATAAGTTTTATTTAAGTATTTTGTTTTTATTTAAAAACATAAAAAAATATATATAAATCTAGTTTTAAGCATTTTATTTATTAAAATTATAAAGTAGTTCTATTTTATTTAAAATATAAGTTTTTATACACATATTTTTTTAACAGAAAAATTAAAAACAGAAAAAAAAAAAATAAAGAAAAACGCGTCGAATTTAAAATAACCTGTCAGCTGAATTTCTGAACCCCGCGAGTCGCGGGGTTTGAAGCTTTGAATACCGCAACTCGCGGAGATTTTCTGACAGGCGACAAAACCCTAATTCAGCATTAATTACGGGTAATTATTAATTATTATTATTATTTAACCCTAATTATTATTATTATTATTAGTTTTATTTTAACTTTTACTTTTTATTTAATTTATGTATTTAGTATTAATTAGTTTAATTAAATTATAAAATTAGTAGATTTAATAAATAAATAATATAAAAATAATATTTTTATAAAAATTGTAATTTTTACAACTTTTTGTATATTTTTATATTTTGTCCCTTTTTAATCGTTGAAGCGTAATATTTGTATTTTTCGCTCATATTTAATTTTAAACTTAGTTTTTGCCATAGTAATTTTTACTCCTAGATTTTTAGGCTTTGCCGTAGAATTCCTTAAGTGCTTTTTCTTTAGACTAAGATTTAGGTGCTTTAGAATTTTGCGACGCCTTTTTAAGTTTTAGTTTCTTTTTAAGTTATTTCCATTTGGGATTTAGTTTTTCTTGTAAGCTTTAATATTTTTAGACAACTTTTTACCTATGTATCAATTATCATTTCAATTAGTAATTTCAATTTGCGATTATAATTTTAAGTTAGTTGTAGTAATAAGGTTAGGTTAGTCAAGTATTTTTAAGTTTTATAAGTTTCTTTTATTTTTCCGTCACCTTTTATTTTTCAACCATTTTTCTTTTTCGATTTTTTTTCGACGAACTCTTTTTCTTTCTTATTTCTCGCTATTCTAGTTTTTAGGACATAGATTTTTATTCTACTTCTTATCTAAATTTCTTAAAATTACGAAAATTTATTTTAAGTGGTTAAATTAATAGACATCAAAATTTTCTGGTTCGTAGTAATAGTTGGATTTGTACGTGGACCGGGTTATTGGAGCCAAACAGTCCTCAATTATATTGAGACCAAACGAATCCTGCCCCTCTGCTGCATCTTTTGGCTATTCGAAACGTGGGCAAAATCTGAAAAGTCTATTAATTGGATAACTTATTATAATTTTTCTTTCCTTTTTAAAACTAATAGGATATTCAGTGAATGCACCGAGCAAGACGTTCACCACCTTTTGTACGTTCACCACCTGTAACTAGATCAAGACATTTAGCAAATATAACCGCCGTTGATTTTTCTTTAGAATCGTCATCCAGTCGACCAAGTACTTCAGTTCAAATTTCCAATAATCCATTTTTTGAACCCGACCTCACAATTGAGAATCCGGAGAATATTCAGGAACGGTTCGTAGATCCTGAACCACTAAACTTTCCCCCGGAACCACCAATCATTCAAACAGAGATTGTTGAGGAATGAACCATTAAATCAGAATCCTCTAGTGATTCAGATTCAACAAATTCAATTATGGAGAATCTGGAACCTTTAAGTATGGAAGACCGAATGAGAGCTAAACGCACTGGCCAAGGTCACGCAATTACTCATCCAGACATTAATGCGCCAGATTATGAAATCAAAGGACAAATTCTACACATGGTGACTAATCAATGCCAATTTAGTGGTGCGCCGAAAGAAGATCCAAATGAACATCTACGTACCTTTAATAGGATCTGCACACTATTTAAAATCCGAGAAGTGGAGGATGAACAGATATATCTCATGTTATTTCCCTAGACTTTAAAGGGAGAAGCCAAAGATTGGTTGGAATCGTTACCTGAAGGGGCGATTGATACATGGGATGTTTTAGTTGACAAATTTCTTAAACAATTCTTTCCTGCATCTAAAGCCGTAAGACTTCAAGCAGAAATTGTTACGTTTACACAGAAACCGAATGAAACTCTATATGAGGCATGGACAAGATATGGAAAGTTGTTAAGAGGATGTCCGCAACATGGTTTAGACACCTGTCAAATAGTACAAATATTCTACCAAGGATGCGACATCACTACAAGGAAAGACATAGATATAGCAGCTGGTGGTTCTATTATGAAGAAAACCGAAACTGATGATTACAAAATTATTGATAACACTGCTTCCCACTCACATGAGTGGCACCAAGAAAAAGATATCGTTAGATCATCTAAAGCAGCTAGAGCCGATTCTAGCCATGACTTAGATTCCATTTCCGCAAAGATAGATGCTGTGGAGAGACGAATGGAAAAGATGACTAAGGATATTCACTCAATACGAATTAGTTGTGAGCAGTGTGGAGGACCACATTTGACAAAAGATTGTCTCAGTATTGAATTAACAATGGAACAAAGAGAGAATATTTCATACATAAACCAAAGGCCCGGAAATAATTATCAGAATAATTATCAACCGCCAAGACCGATTTACAATCAAAACCAAAATTATAACCGAAATATTCCATATAACAACCAACAAGGTCCTAGCAATCAACAAGTATCCAATAATACTTACAATCAGCAAAGACCGAATTTTCAAAATAAACCACCACAACAAACCGATGATAAAAAGCCGAATTTAGAAGATATGATGACAAAGCTAGTTGAAACTCAAACGCAGTTTTTCACATCTCAGAAACAAACCAATGAACAAAATGCTCAAGCATTTAGAAATCAACAAGCTTCTATTCAAAATCTGGAACAAGAAGTAAGTAACCTAGCAAGGTTAATAGGTGAAAGAAAACCGGGAAGTTTACCTAGTGATACAAATGCTAACCCCCGGAATGAAACAGCTAAAGCTATTACCACAAGAAGTGGTACAACACTTAAACCACCTGAAATACCTGTAACTTCTGATGAAACTATTCCTACTCCACAAGAACCACAACCTGATCAAGATAAGGAAAAAGAACTGGTAGTTGAAAAGATTAATGAAGATAACACAGCTAAGGCTAAACCTTATGTTAAACCATATCAACCACCACTTCCTTATCCGAGTAAAATGAAGAAAGAAAAACTTGAAGCCGAGCAATCCAAATTCTTGGATATGTTTAAACAGATAAATGTAAATCTTCCTTTCATTGATGTGATTTCATGAATGCCTAGATATGCTAAATTCTTGAAAGATCTAATCTCAAATAGAAAGAAAATGGAAGAACTCTCGGCTGTTACTATGAATGCTAATTGTTCAGCAGTGCTGTTGAATAAGATACCAGAAAAACTATCTGATCCAGGAAGTTTCACAATTCCATGTTTTCTGGGTAGTCTTAGTTCAATAGAAGCATTGGCAGACTTAGGTGCTAGTATAAATCTAATGCCGTATTCACTATACACTAAACTAGACCTTGGAGAATTGAAACCAACCAGAATAAGCATACAACTAGCCGATAGATCAATAAAATATCCTAGAGGGATAATGGAGAACATGCTAGTTAAAGTTGGTACTTTAGTATTTCCAGTAGATTTTGTTGTTCTGGACATGGAAGAAGATTCTCAAATTCCTCTCATATTAGGAAGACCATTTTTAAACACGGCTAAAGCAATGATAGACGTGTTCGGTAAGAAACTGACCCTAAGTATAGAGGATGAGAGTGTTACCTTTTCAGTTGATAGAGCAATGCAACAACCACAATCTGCAGATGATACATGTTATTATATTCAAACTATAGATGCACATGCAGAATTATTAGAAGAATTTCCAGAGTTACAAGGAACAGGAGAATGTTCTTTAGGAGAAGGTAATGAACCAATTGATGAAGCTGAAATGTTAGCTACACTTATAGCTAATGGATATGAACCAACAACAGAAGAAATTCAAATGCTAAAAGAAGAAGACAGATATCGATATAAATCATCGATAGAAGAACCTCCGAAATTAGAGTTAAAGCCACTTCCAAACCATTTGGAATACGCTTATTTACATGGTGAATCTGAATTACCTGTAATAATATCGTCTTCTCTTACTGAAAATGAGAAATCATAACTCATTTCTGTGTTGAAAGCTCATAAACCAGCCATTGCATGGAAGATTCATGATATTAAAGGAATAAGTCCTTCGTATTGCACACATAAAATCCTTATGGAAGAAGGTCATAAAACGTATGTGCAACGCCAACGAAGACTAAATCCTAATATGCAAGATGTAGTTAAGAAAGAGATTATTAAACTGCTAGATGCAGGTTTAATTTATCCAATCTCTGATAGTCCATGGGTAAGCCCAGTTCAATGCGTGCCTAAGAAGGGTGGCATGACTGTCATTACAAATGAGAAAAATGAGCTTATTCCTACTAGAACTGTAACAGGATGGCGTGTATGTATTGATTATAGAAAATTAAATGACGCCACCAGAAAAGATCACTTTCCCTTACCTTTCATAGATCAAATGTTGGAAAGATTAGCCGGAAATAGTTACTATTGTTTTCTAGATGGATTTTTTGGATATTTTCAAATTCCAATAGCACTCGAAGACCAAGAGAAAACCACATTCACGTGCCCTTATGGTACTTTTGCTTACAAACGCATGCCATTTGGACTTTGCAACGCCCCTGCAACCTTTCAAAGGTGTATGATGGCGATTTTTCATGACATGATAGAAGAATGCATGGAAGTTTTCATGGATGACTTTTCAGTCTTCGGTGATACATTTGAATCATGTCTAGCTAATCTTGAACGAATGCTTCTTAGATGCGAACAATCAAATCTAGTTCTTAATTGGGAGAAATGCCATTTCATGGTTAAAGAAGGCATCGTTCTTGGACATAAAATTTCAAAAGAAGGAATTGAGGTGGATAGAGCTAAAGTAGATGTAATTGCTAAACTTCCACATCCCACCAATGTTAGAGGAGTTAGGAGTTTTCTAGGGCATGTCGGTTTTTACCGACGTTTCATAAAAGATTTTTCTAAAATTGCCACTCCTATGAATAAACTCCTAGAAAAGGATGCTCCATTCATCTTTTCAGATGAGTGTATCAAATCTTTTAATATTCTTAAAGAGAAACTCACTAATGCACCGATCATGATAACACCAAATTGGAATCTACCATTTGAACTAATGTGCGATGCAAGTGATTTTGCAATGGGAGCCGTTTTAGGACAAAGGATTGAAAAACGATTTCAACCTATATATTATGCTAGTAAGACGTTACAAGGAGCACAAACGAACTATACAACTACTGAAAAAGAACTCCTTGCTATTGTCTTTGCTTTTGACAAATTTCGATCATATCTCGTTCTAGCAAAAACGGTGGTCTATACCGACCATTCTGCTCTTAGATACCTATTTTCAAAACAAGATGCTAAACCAAGATTAATCCGTTGGATCTTACTCTTACAAGAGTTTGATATTGAAATCCGAGATAAAAGAGGAGCAGAAAATCTCACCGCTGATCATCTTTCTCGTCTTGAAAATCCTGAGTTAGAAGTTCTAAATGAATCGGCCATACAAGACAACTTTCCTGATGAATATCTATTGAAGATAGATTATAATGAAATCCCATGGTTTGCAGACTATGCAAACTACTTAGTATGTGGATTCCTTGAAAAAGGATTATCGTACCAAAGACGAAAGAAATTCTTCAGTGATATAAAACACTATTTTTGGGAAGATCCACATCTGTTTAAAAGTTGTCCCGATGGAATAATACGCCGATGTGTATTTGGAGATGAAGCTAGTAAAATATTAAACCATTGTCACACAGGACCAACAGGAGGGCATTATGGGCCTCAACTAACAGCAAGAAAAGTTTATGAAGCTGGATTCTATTGGCCTACAATTTACAAAGACGCACACCTTCTTTGCAAATCCTGTGATGCATGTCAAAGGGCCGGAAAAATAAGTCAACGTGATGAAATGCCACAAAATGTCATCCAAGTATGTGAAGTATTTGACATTTGGGGTATTGACTTTATGGGTCCATTTCCAAAATCTCATAATAATCTATATATACTCGTAGCCATTGATTATGTATCTAAATGGGCGGAAGCACAAGCTCTCCCAACTAACGATGCACGAGTTGTAGTCAACTTTTTAAAACATCTTTTTGCAAGGTTTGGAACACCGAAAGCTTTAATAAGTGATCGGGGTACTCATTTCTGTAATAATCAACTTGAGAAAGTTCTTAAAAGATATGGAGTAACTCATAAAATCTCCACCGCATATCATCCACAAACAAGTGGACAAGTTGAAAATACCAACCGAGCTTTAAAACGTATTCTAGAGAAAACCGTAGGATCAAATCCGAAGGAATGGTCCATTAAATTGGAGGATGCACTCTGGGCTTTTAGAACAGCCTACAAAACTCCAATTGGAACCACACCTTTTAGACTTGTTTATGGAAAAGCATGTCATCTTCCAGTAGAAATTGAACACAAAGCATTTTGGGCTTTGAAAACATGTAATCTTGATTTACATGAAGCTGGACGTCTACGATTAAGTCAACTAAACGAATTAGAAGAATTAAGACATGAAGCATACGAAAATTCGTTAATCTATAAGGAAAAAACGAAGAAATGGCATGATAAAAGAATCAGAAGTTCAAAAGAATTTAAAGAAGGAGACAGAGTTCTTCTTTTCAATTCACGATTCAAGCTATTTCCTGGAAAATTGAAATCAAGATGGTCTGGACCATTCATAGTAAAAAGAGTTTTCCCATACGGAACGATAGAATTGATAAATTCAAATGGGATTGAATTTAAAGTTAATGGTCACAGAGTTAAACATTACATACATGGTTCGATGGAAGTCGACAACGAAGTTAATCACAATTTCGACACCACAGCTAACTAAGTGTGGGGAGAATCAAGTCTTTAAAAGATAATATGTATTTCTGTTAGAGTTAGATTGTCTGTTTTCGTGTAGTTCTCAAAAATGGAACTCGAATGGTCTTTCCCTAGCAGACCCTACAGAACTAGCCTTCTCCCCCCATTCTGAATTTTTATTTTTTTTAGGTTTTTACGAAATGAAGACTGCCTGTGAACTAAACCATGGTCTAATGCTATACGCTTTGATCACTAAACGTAATAATGACATACTACCAAGTGAAATAGTATCAGTAATCAGAGAAAGAATGGACGGAGTTAGAAAAGAATCCAGATGCGAAGATAATAAGTTACAATTTGGTAAAGGAAAATCAAAATCCGCAGCGAAAAGAAGAGCACGACACCTAGAAAGATGTCACAAATGCGGAAAATGGTCACATGGAGGTAAATGTTCAAATAATCAAACTTATTCAAATACCGAATTTGTTACTTTATGCAGAGACGGACCGTTCATATGTTTAGAAGAAAAGATACTGAATGCTCGAGGTTACGCCTATGTAGCCATGGAAAACCAATTAAACCGACTATCTTATGAATGGGATAGATCATATAACTAAGAAATCTATTTCACAGGTATGTCTGTACAGTTTTTATTTTTATTTTTATTTTTAACCTTTTGATAATAAACGCTAATTTGTTCGCTAAAAAGTATTAAATTGGTATTGAATAAAATTAGGTTTGGCGACCGAAATTATTGATATCATTCTAAAATTTATTACATCACTGCGAAATTTAACGTTTATTCTTAAGGTATAAATATCTTTAATCAATCAACCCAAAATATTTCAAAAATTCGTCATGAGTTAAATTAGGTCTTGGAACCGAAATTACTTTACCGAAAAGAGGGGCGCATATTTTTGATAATATTTGATTGATTAAAGTGGGATAAAAAGACAAAAAGATTTTTAATTTTATTTTTACCATGTTTTTAAAATTAATATATAAATCTTAAATTAATATTGTAAACTTTGTAAAAACAATGTTTTTAAAATTGTAAATATTTGAAAAATTAATATAAGTTTGGTATGAATTTATAATATGAATTTTTAAATTAAGTTTAGTGTGAATTTTTAATTTTTAAAATATGAATTTTTAATTTTATGCATTTCAAATTTTAAGTTTGGTGTGAAATTTTAATATTAATTTTGAATTTTATATTTAAGTTGTGTGAATTTAAAAACAAAAATTTACTTTATCTCATTAAGTTAAAATATGATTTTTAAAATTCGTCGTAAGTTGAAGACTAGGTCTTTGAACCGAAATTGCTTTACCCGAGGGAGGGACGAGAACTTTTATTATCATTATTTTTAATCTTATTGAATTAAAGTATGCCAAAAACATTAAAAAACAAAAAAAATTTTAGCTTTTAAAACAATCGCTACAAAAAAATAAATTTTAAAATTTTGTCGAAGGACGGACTAGGACATCGATCCGAAACGACCTCGTCCTAAATAACAAGGGAAACAAAATTTTAAAATTAAATACTTAATTGTTTTATAAGTTAATGATTATAAAAAAATATATATATATATATATATATATCAAACTCCGCGACTCGCGGAGTTTGAAGAGTAATTCACAGCGAGTCGCGGAGGGGTCGGATTACAGAAAAAAATAAGAGCTGAAACAGCTCAGTCCACACAAAACCCACAGAAGAAAAAATACTGCGAAAACCCACGAAAAAACCCGAGAAAAAACCCCCAAAATCACAATTTTTAACCGTTAATCACCAAATTTTTTACTAAAATCATGTTGAGAAGGATGATATCTAGGAATTACTCAAGAAAAACAGTAAATTTCTACACCTAAACACCATTTAATCTGAAATTAGTGTTCTTGAGCCATATTTTTTCCCCAATTTGATTTTGATGCTTTTTAGTGTAATTATGATTAAATTGTTTATGTATTATGCTTGTATAACCTAGATTGATGCTGTTTAACATGATTAGAAGCCTTAAACTTCAAATTTAGAGTAATCTAGGGTTTGTGTTCTTGAGCAAATTTGGGGCTTTTTGATATAAACAGGTTATGGCCAATTTTTGTCATGAATTGTTGCTAAATTGAGTAGTGTAACATGTCTAGGTAGTTAAATGATCCAAACTTTGAGCCTAAATATGATTTTGAGAATTAAAGTGGACTTTTTCAAGTCTAAAATTCATGAACTTGATTTTTGAAAGATAATGCCATTTGAGACTTGTTTAATTGCTAGTAATGATTATTTTGACATGTTATTTGAGTTTAATGATTATAAACTTGGCGAACATTTTCGTATATGCTTATTTAAAAAAGTGTAGATTTGATGAAAATATGAAAATGAGCTTAAGTTTGATATAAATTGATCATGTCATTGTAATTATTTTGATTGATGATTTTGCTGACACTAATGCATATTTGGATGCACAAAAATTGTGTTTGATGTGTTTTGCAGACTGAAAGGGGTGAATCTTCATCCCAAGCCCGCAATGATCCTGCTGAGAATGTGGAACAACAGGAGGTGGATAACTACTACAAGCAGGATATACCTCATCCAGTCATGACCTTTTCTGATATGCACTTGGAAGAGTTGCACCCGAACCTGAGATTTGACAGACTTTGGATAGATTATCCAAAATATCAAAGGGGTTTGCATACTCTTCATTCTAAGGTTGTTGAGGTACCAAGGGTCATAGAATGAGGACCCTTAGAAGCTGTAGAATTGGCCGGGCCAATTAGAGAATTACTTGTACAGAGGTATGGTAATTCCACTTTTAATGACTGGGTACGTTTATTCACCATGCGTAGACCTGTATATAAAGTATGGTGTGAAGAATTGTTATGTAGTATAGAGTTGAATGATCGGGTAGCTAGTTTAACCGATCGTTCTTTTATTAGATTTTTGTTAGGCGGTTCGATGCGCCACATGTCTTTACTGGACATGGCTCAGGCTTTACGTATATATACGCCTGAGGAGTTAGCATCTGCCGATTGTAGAGGGTTGATACTAAACGGTAGAAAGATAGATGAAAATTTTGATACACACGGTGTGTGGAGTCAAATGACAAGCCATCACCGTTTCAAAGGGGGAAATTACTCTTATTTGGATATAGATAGAGCCGAATTAAGAGTGATTCATAGGTTTTTAGCTAATTCGATTACACAAAGGGGTAAGAACAAGGAAAAAGGAAATGAACAGGATTTGTTTTACCATATGTGTATTCGAGACCCACGAAGCGCTGTAAGTATACCATATTGTGTGGGTTATTATTTATCAGCTATGGTTCGGGGGATGCGACCGCATAGCATAATAGGAGGTGGTATTTTTATTACTTTGATTGGTGAATATCTCGGTGTGGATATAAGTCGGGGAGGATTATTAGTAGAAGAACCAGAACCCCGCGATACTATAGGTTTAAATGTATACCATGGTGCGAAAGTTTTGAAAAGGCGAAATAACGCCGCAGTACAATACCATGGTAGACATCCACAGGTGGAGAGAAACCAACAGCAAGGTAATGTAGGAGGGGGGAATGAGATGCAAGAAATGCAAAGGTTTATAGCTTCTCAGGAATACGAAAATGCTAGACAGAGAGCATTTGAAGATTGGCAAGTTCATCAGAACCAAATCATAGCTCATTGCCAACATATAGGTAGAAACTATATTCCTACACCGAAACCCATCTTCCCTCCTTGGTCTATAGAGATGCAGCCACCATATCCTACGTATAACCCTGCCGAAGCATTCTATAGCACCTATGGTTATGCCTGGAACCCCTATTGGTACCAGTATCATCCCTAGTATTCTTAGTTTTATTTTTTTGTAATTTGTAATTATTGATACGTTTAATGCTTTTGTTAATATTGTAATCATTTTTATAATTATCTAACTTTTATTCTTAGATTTTAATAATTTTTGAATGTGGGGTAATATACCAAACTTCAAAAATATGTATATATGTTTGCAGTTTATCTTATGTACACAACAGGGTAAAACAACGCATTTTCAAAGACTGACATTAAGTTCAGCAAAAGCAACTAATTTTGACGACAAGAAGCAAAATATATGTGAAATAACAACAAGACGGAATGAACAAATGATGTGCACCATTTATCATTCAGCAAACAAACGCCAATATATTTGGAAACTTTGGTAAAATTTAATCATTTTCACACAAATCACCCTCAATAATTTAAATTGTTACCGATTTCTTGCAAATGAGGGCATTGCAAGATCTTAAGTGTGCGAAGGGGTTAAATTCTTTCGGATTTTAAAATTTTTTTACTTTATACACTTGGTTACCATTAAAAATACTAGTAAAGCAGTAGTTGTATTAGAATCTAGTGCTCTCTGATAATAAAGAACAGCCCTAGTCTTATATACTGACTACCCAATTCTAGTAAAATTTTTCAAAATTTTCAATTAAATGAACTCAAAATCATGTTTATACATATTTATGAACGATAAAACTAGGTTTTAACACCGAAATTATTGTTACCTCGGAAAGGACATAAATTGAGAAACAAACCAAAATGTAAAAATTCATTTAAAATGGAATAGAGGACGATAAAAAGGAAAATAAAAGCCAAGTGTGGGAAAATTTACCAAGTTATCTTAAACATATGTCACATATATCTGTAACAAATAACTGAAAATACTTTTGCTTTGGACTAAACTAAACTGTTTTACCCGATGAAAGAAAAGAAAGATGGATCTACATGATGAATCAATTCCATCATTAAAAGGAAGTAAAGTCTTCCGAAAAAGAAACGCGCTTCTTGATTTAGGTCATGAAGTTGTCGTCCAGACCAGCTGTAGGTTGACGAAAAATCTAGAAAAGTCATCACTAAAATCAGCAGGAAATCCACGGACCTCAGCATTAAACAGGGTTGCCAAGTGGTCAGATTTATCCTAACCATGAGAAGGATTTATCTCGTACAATGGGGGGCACCATGCAAATTAGCTGGATAAGACTAATGAATCAGATCCCCAGAAAGGATAATCTCCTTAAAGATTAAAAATCAGCTTTTAAGACTGATATTACTCAATCCTAGAGATTGACCTTAAAGATTGAGAATTCAAACTCATGGAATTCAATGATATCTAAACTCGAGCTTGAACGAGAAGATATTTTGATCAAAATTATAAACCGATTTGTTTTCTGAAAACCCATTTTCAATGCGTTCATTACCATTGAACGTAAAATCCTAGGAATTCACCTGGAATTCATTAGGTCACCTGAACTAAATCGGGTGTCAACCGTAAGAACGGTGGTTGCATAGTGGTCAAAGACAGGACCTTGTGCCATACTGAAAAATCATAAGGGTGAACTTTACTATTGCTCCTACCAAGGATAGTAATTGCATCCGACACGTTATAGACCATAATTAAAAGCATGTCAGGGGACATTGCCTTAACAGTTGCTTGTTCAACGCTTTCCTTTACAACCGGACGGTAGTTTACCGAAAGGTAATATACGGGACAAGTAAACTAGACGTGTTGCTTTCCAAATACAAGGTTAGCAAGTGGGTGACACAAAACCATAAGTTTTGAGCTAAAACTTTCAAATCTGAAACCCACCAAACCCACAAAAATATTTTGCAAACACCGGTAAAGGGTTATCCCGGAAAACTTATCTAGGGTAAAAACTAGATTTAATTTCAAAAGATCAAATGTTTTCATAAAGATCCAATTTCCTTAATGGATCTAAATTTTTATAGTCATGTGGGACTGTAAACTATATCGTTACTACCATTGTTTATATCACCGTATAGAAATCACTGATGTACAAAGTGTGAAGAATAAAGAAGTGATTCTAGTATTTCAAGACGATATTGCTTGAGGACAAGCAACGCTCAAGTGTGGGAATATTTGATAATGCTAAAAACGAACATATATTTCATAGCATTATTCCTCAAGAAAGACAAGCTTTTAATTGCAACTGTTCTATTTACAAGTGATATTCATTTAAATAATAAAAGGTGAAGACAAAAGACAGATTCGACGAATTGAAGACGCAAACGACCAAAAAGCTCAAAAGTACAAAAGACAATCAAAGAGGTTCCAATTATTGATAAGAAACGTCTCGAAATTACAAGAGTACAAGATTCAAAATGCAAAGTACAAAATATAAAATTGTACGCAAGGACGTTCGAAAATCCGAAACCGGGACCAGAGTCAACTCTCAACGCTCGACGCAACGGACTAAAAATTACAAGTTAACTATGTATATAAATATAATATAATATATAATTAATTATATTAATTATATATATATTATATATATATATTATAAACCGTCGGTAAACAAAGAGCCAAACTCCTCTGAGCTGTAAAAGCAAACTCCGCGACTCGCGGAGTTTGAAGGCCAAAAAGGCCGCGAGTCGCGGAGCCCCCAGTTTTGAAACTCCCTATAAAGCAAACCGAATTCTGATCATTTTCATCATAAAGGAAAAAATAAATAAATAAATCAATAACGGCCACCGTATTTCTTGGGTTATCTTCTTTATACATCTTCATCCACACACAACACAACCATCATCGTAATTATCAATCATCATCTTTATTCGTTAACCCAGAAAATGAAACAGAAATTTATATAACGATTTGCAGCAGCTCGTGACAGAAATAGTTGCAGCAGTTCCTTTTTCGATTAGTTGCAGGTTTCAATAGGATGTGGGTTGTTAAATAAAACGTAAACAGAAACAGAAGTGGTGATGGAGAAAAAGAAGGATAGAGAAAAAAAATTACTCGATGTTGGTGGTTGATATGGTGGTTTGAAGGTGACGTTGGGTGTTTATTTTTCCAGTTGATCAAAACAGAAACATGTAATCGAAACCATAGCCATAGCAGATGGTGTTTGGTTTAGTCTTTGAGTTTTAACATATACGTGTAGTAGTAGGAAAAAGTAGTAATTAGTAGGATGACGATTTTTTTTTGTTCACGAAGCAAGAAGCAAGAAAAAATATGGTGGTTCATGGTGATGGTTTTCTAGTGGGTTTATGATGTAGTAACATTTATCTCATTGGTTTGTGAGGGTGTCGATTAGATGGATTCTCCAATGCCAAAAATGAAGTGAGGGTACGTGTATATAGAAAAAGAGGAAGAGTTAGTGGAAGAAAAAAAGAAAAAAAAAGGTGTACTAATAATTATAATAATATAATGTAATTTAATAATAAAACTTAAATTATAAAAGATGCATTTTTGAATAGTAAGCCGCCAGTTACTATCTATCGACATACAATCTTGAATTACGGATATTATATCGTGTCCATTGCTAAACAGTTGACGTATAAAAGTGTTCCTAAAAATCCCATATTTTTAGATTAAATGTATTTATTTATTTTGGTCATTATGGTATAAAATTCAATCATTAATTTAATAAATAAAAATTACATCAACTGTCCCTCTCATTTATGGGTGAAATATAAAAAATGTTAAAATTAAATAACTAGATCCTAAATACATTTTTAGTAAGCCTAAAATTTATAGAACTCATTTTCGGATCACCGTTTATTTTAAAAATTATATAAGTTTGAATTTAACTTGCTTAATATCAGTCGAAACATCAAACGAGTATTACAATCATTTAATATTTATTTTTAATATACTTTATTTATATATAGAGATATATTTTAAATAATAATTATTATAATATCCTATTTTTATTTTACTAATTTTTAATAACAACAACATATAATACTTCAAATTATAATTCGAATTATTATATATATATATATATATATATATATATATATATATATATATACATACACACATATCTATTTACAATTAATTGTTCGTGAATTGTCGAGAGCAGTCGAAGGTCAATTGAATATATGAACATCATTTCAAAATATTCTAGACTCAACATTACGTACGTTGCTTATCGTATCGAAATCATATAAAGATTAAGTTTAAATTTAGTCAGAAATTCCCGGGTCGTCACAGTACCTACCCGTTAAAGAAATTTCGTCCTGAAATTTGAGTGAGGTCATCATGGCTAACAATAAGAATGTTTTCATGACAAATATGAGCTGATAAATAGAGTTTTATCATCAGTGAGTAATATGGATAAAACAATTCGTCTACTCGAAGCGTATGGTTGAAGCTATCACAAAAGAGTGAAATGAGAAAGACAAGTTTCATCATAACTTTTGACTAGTCATGGTTGAATTTCGGAATTCAAGGGATTTCAAAGAAAATCTTCGAAATCTAAAAGATTTGATTCTTCGGTGAATAAGGAAATTAAGATCTCTATAAATAAATGTGGTGATCTGCCTTGATTACTCTGTCTGATATTTCCATTATAACTTAAGCTCTTCCGTTCCATTATTCTCGCCATTCCTATACTTTCTGTTTTAGCTTATACATCCAAAAGATTGTGAAAATGCTTAATCCCGTTCTAATCCTTGACATTTTCTAATTATCATTTCTATCATCCTTCTTTTCAATTTTCCACCAGAAATCTGTTTACTTCTACTATTACCTTGGGGTGATACTATTCTTAATTATACCGTGTCTTTATGTTGCTATTCATATTAATATCCACGGTTTGTAATTCATGTGTTGTTATCGGGCTTTATATTCTCCCTTATATTTCGAAGTCCCTACTTCCATCTTCTATAATCATTGTCATTCACAGTTAATGCTCTCTCTTATTTGCTGCGATTTATACCCCCTTTCTATTTTGGAGCTTCGTGCTTTGGTTTTCTTTTCGCAAGTAATGGTCCAGAATTCGTAGGTATGGAGTTTTGAATTATCATAATATACAAGGTAGAAAGGAAAGGTAGTAGCACGATTTGATTGGTCAAATTACCAGATATCAAGAGAAAAGATAGAACGAACAAGAAAATATGTTTCTTGATATGTTTATAGATTAGATAAAATGTAAGAGTCGTGTAATATGGCACATGATGACGTTATGGTCTGTGAATCATCACGTCCCATTAGAAACGCAGCATGACTTACTGTAATATAATCACGTTGATCAAGTGTCATTATATTATACTAACTCATGCTTCAATTTCCAACACTACTTCAAAACACTCAAATTCTAAATTCGAATTTTTTAGAATTTAGAAGCTAAAATAGTTTCCTTTCTGATGTAATACTGATATTGCGAAGAGCT
Organism: Rutidosis leptorrhynchoides; assembly: GCF_046630445.1. NCBI lineage: Eukaryota > Viridiplantae > Streptophyta > Magnoliopsida > Asterales > Asteraceae > Rutidosis > Rutidosis leptorrhynchoides. The sequence goes on along the minus strand of NC_092333.1, from coordinate 555,829,536 downwards.
AAATGATTTCAGATAAGAATAGTTATGCAAATATCTTCAGAAATATTGAGGATATTTATAATGGAAGATACGATGATATCTTAGAATTTCTAATATCGGTGGATGATGAATAAGATTTGTTCGTAAAGGTTTAGAGCCAGAAGCAAGGTATTCGTTAATGACTTCAGTAGATATCGAATCATTTAGATTCTTTGAAGGCAGGTTTAGTCTTTGTGATTTGTCCACATCCTCCTTCATGGTTTGCTCAATCCGGTTTTCAATACTAAATTTTCTTTTGAGCTTTTTCCAACGTATCGTTCTTTATCATCAAACTTTTGGCTGTTAAGATGGTTTACAGTTTTTGCTGCTTCATTCAGCTTTTTCAACATTCCGAGTATTGATTCGTAGACTGGGTGCTTTTCAGAATTTCTGAATGGAAGAACATAATTTTAAGAGATAAATGTTATATGTATACATATAACTGTTGATGTAGAAACTTTGCGAGATTTGATATGCTGATTGCTAAATCTCGGTAGTTGGTATGGTCATTCTCGTTATAAGGTGTGGATGAGTATATGATAAGGTTCCAATGAATATAATGATTCTTCGGAAAGTCAGAGATCAATGAAGTTGCTGATAATTTACTGCTAATGTGGTGGAATATAAATAGTTCCCTAGTAACGATGACGAAAGATAAACTTATATATCGAGGTTATAAAAGGCTAATTCGAATGAAAAGTCGGAATTGACTTGCTGGAGCTGTGACAAAATTGGCAAATTTGGAGAGAGATTGTAAAGTTATGTTCGGTAATAACAACGCCAAAAGAGCTAGCACATATACATTTTAAACATTTACTCAGGTTCCGAGAGTTTTTTAGGTGCATAACTATATGCATCAATCTTTTCTTCTGTAGATGAAGTGTGGTTGGTTCATCCTTTAGGTTGAGGTGTTTTCAAGAATCATGAAAGGTTTAAATGCAGATTGTAATTGTCGAGATACAAATGGGGTTTAAGATGAAATCAAATGGCAAACTTGAAGAATTGTTTAGTTTCATATGTTATAATCAATATTTTAATTCATTTTAATTGTCCAATGTTGGTAGTCCACAGTTACTAGTCCACAGTTAGCAATTCAATAATTCATATATAATATTCGAATTAATTAATACGTATCGTGACCCATTGTATACATGTCTCAGACTCGATCACAACTCAAAGTATATATATTATTGTAGAATCAACCTCAACCCTGTATAGCGAACTCGATCATTACAGCATATAGAGTATATATGGTTATTCCAAATAATATATATAGATGCGTCGATATGATATGTCAAAACCTTGTATACGTGTCCCGATATTTAAAGTGCGTAAAATAAATAACATAAATTAAATGACGATAAATAAAATTGTGAGAATATAAATTGCGATAAATAAAATGTAATCAGTTAGCTAGGAACAGTTAGCTAGGAACAGTTAGCGTGGATTCTTAACAAAAATTTTCTCATAGTTAATTTGTTTGTTTCTAACAAATTTTATTTTGTCCAATGTTTTCTTCATTATGCCACTTGTTGGATTCTGATAGGTCAAAATCCAAATATGAAATTGAATGAAAATGGTTATTCTGTGATGAACGGATTCGTACTTCTGTGGTTGTAAGTAGGATAGTAAATGACTATTGAATCAGATTCGAAGAATGTACAGTGTAACTTATTAATGTGAAATCTAAATATTTCTAGGGTATTACCAACCCGTTAAAATATTTTCACCATTAACAGTTTGTACAAAAGAATTTTTTAATTACAATCTTTATGAAAATATACTTACATATATCTTTCCTCAGATGTAATCATGGATTTAATGAGTTAATATGATATTAATCTCATTTGATTTATCGTTAGAACTAGAATATATAATTTCTAAAACATTAGAGATTACATAATCACCATGTCGAATGAAGATAAATGAGGTAGAACGATACGTGGAACGAAAATTAATCGATGTAGAACTAGATGTAGAACAAAGATAATTGTTGTAGAACAAGATGTAGATCGATATGTAGAACGAGGATTATGCTCGAGGTATAGGATGAAATGTCGAGGCGTGTGATGTTGAAACTTAGGTTGTTGGTGGTAATGTTGGTGCTGGTGATGTTGCTGAAGCTGGTAAGTTTTGCACCATATTCTCCAAATTGATTATTCAAGCGCGAAGCTCGTTGTCTTTTTCAATTATTCCGGGATAATTGTCGGTCAGAACGAGCGGATGAATAAGGTTTAGAATTTTTGATAGAATATAATCGTGGCGAGATACTCTGGAAATGAGTGTGAAAATGGTGTTTCGAATGGGTTCGCCGGTAAGTGCTTCAGATTCTTCGCCAAGAGTGCAGGTTGGTGGGTGGAAGGGATCTCCTTCTTCTTGTCTCCAATGATTGAGGAGGCTACGAACCCATCCCCAATTCATCCAGAATAGATGATGACTGATTGGTTGATCCATTCCTGTCACACTACTTTCGGAGCTTGAGTGGGATTCCATTTCAGAATCCGAGGGACTTGAACTAATGACGAATTTCATTTCGTACAACTGAATAGAGGATTTTTCGATATGAAATGATTTTTGACTATCGGATGGTATTCTACTTACATAGGATATCTATATATATAGAGCAAAAGATTTTTGTAGATTACGGAGGAATTTACGGGATATGTCAGACAAAGTTTACAGTAATAGATACGATAAGATATGATTTAGCAGATACGCTAAGATATGAATTTTTTCTATACACTATTCATGCAATCAATGCAGCAATACGTTTCTAGACTAAGAATGATAAGCAGGTAATTTCCTAAAGATGATAAGTAGATAATTTTCGACACAAAATGATAAGCAAAACTTTTGACATGCAGACACGGTCGAAGTCCAGACTCACTAATGCATCCTAACGACTTATGAGTTAGACACACTAATGCAGACCTGGTTTGCTAAGACCACCGCTCTGATACCACATGTAAAGACCCGTCCTAATCTATAAGAACGAATACAATAACATATGATTACATCGCGAGGTATTTGACCTCTATATTGTAGTGACCCAAACTTTTCCATGTTTATATATATTAATTGAGATTGATATTTACATGATTAAATGTTTCCAACATGTTAAGCAATCAAACTTGTTAAGACTTGATTAATTGAAATATGTTTCATATAGACAATTGACCACCCAAGTTGACCGGTGATTCACGAACGTTAAAACTTGTAAAAACTATATGATGACATATATATGGATATATATATATAGTTAACATGATACTATGATAAGTAAACATATCATTAAGTATATTAACAATGAACTACATATGTAAAAACAAGACTACTAACTTAATGATTTTTAAACGAGACATATATGTAACGATTATCGTTGTAAAGACATTTAGTGTATATATATCATATTAAGAGATATTCATACATGATAATATCATGATAATATAATAATTTAAAATCTCATTTGATATTATAAACATTGGGTTAACAACATTTAACAAGATCGTTAACCTAAAGGTTTCAAAACAACGCTTACATGTAACGACTAACGATGACTTAACGACTCAGTTAAAATGTATATACATGTAGTGTTTTAATATGTATTTATACACTTTTCAAAGACTTCAATACACTTATCAAAATACTTCTACTTAACAAAAATGCTTACAATTACATCCTCGTTCAGTTTCATCAACAATTCTACTCGTATGCACCCGTATTCATACTCGTACAATACACAGCTTTTAGATGTATGTACTATTGGTATATACACTCCAATGATCAGCTCTTAGCAGCCCATGTGAGTCACCTAACACATGTGGGAACCATCATTTGGCAACTAGCATGAAATATCTCATAAAATTACAAAAATATGAGTAATCATTCATGACTTATTTACATGAAAACAAAATTACATATCCTTTATATCTAATCCATACACCAACGACTAAAAACACCTACAAACACTTTCATTCTTCAATTTTCTTCATCTAATTGATCTCTCTCAAGTTCTATCTTCAAGTTCTAAGTGTTCTTCATATATTCTACAAGTTCTAGTTACATAAAATCAAGAATACTTTCAAGTTTGCTAGCTCACTTCCAATCTTGTAAGGTGATCATCCAACCTCAAGAAATCTTTGTTTCTTACAGTAGGTTATCATTCTAATACAAGGTAATAATCATATTCAAACTTTGGTTCAATTTCTATAACTATAACAATCTTATTTCAAGTGATGATCTTACTTGAACTTGTTTTCGTGTCATGATTCTGCTTCAAGAACTTCGAGCCATCCAAGGATCCGTTGAAGCTAGATCCATTTTTCTCTTTTACAGTAGGTTTATCCAAGGAAATTAAGGTAGTAATGATGTTCATAACATCATTCGATTCATACATATAAAGCTATCTTATTCGAAGGTTTAAACTTGTAATCACTAGAACATAGTTTAGTTAATTCTAAACTTGTTCGCAAACAAAAGTTAATCCTTCTAACTTGACTTTTAAAATCAACTAAACACATGTTCTATATCTATATGATATGCTAACTTAATGATTTAAAACCTGGAGACACGAAAAAACACCGTAAACCGGATTTACGCCGTCGTAGTAACACCGCGGGCTGTTTTGGGTTAGTTAATTAAAAACTATGATAAACTTTGATTTAAAAGTTGTTATTCTGAGAAAATGATTTTTATTATGAACATGAAACTATATCCAAAAATTATGGTTAAACTCAAAGTGGAAGTATGTTTTCTAAAATGGTCATCTAGACGTCGTTCTTTCGACTGAAATGACTACCTTTACAAAAACGACTTGTAACTTATTTTTCTGACTATAAATCTATACTTTTTCTGTTTAGATTCATAAAATAGAGTTCAATATGAAACCATAGCAATTTGATTCACTCAAAACGGATTTAAAATGAAGAAGTTATGGGTAAAACAAGATTGGATAATTTTTCTCATTTTAGCTACGTGAAAATTGGTAACAAATCTATTCTAACCATAACTTAATCAACTTGTATTGTATATTATGTAATCTTGAGATACCATAGACACGTATACAATGTTTCGACCTATCATGTCGATACATCTATATATATTTCGGAACAACCATAGACACTCTATATGTGAATGTTGGAGTTAGCTATACAGGGTTGAGGTTGATTCCAAAATATATATAGTTTGAGTTGTGATCAATACTGAGATACGTATACACTGGGTCGTGGATTGATTCAAGATAATATTTATCGATTTATTTCTGTACATCTAACTGTGGATAACTAGTTGTAGGTTACTAACGAGGACAGCTGACTTAATAAACTTAAAACATCAAAATATATTAAAAGTGTTGTAAATATATTTTGAACATACTTTGATATATATGTATATATTGTTATAGGTTCGTGAATCAACCAGTGGCCAAGTCTTACTTCCCGACGAAGTAAAAATCTGTAAAAGTGAGTTATAGTCCCACTTTTAAAATCTAATATTTTTGGGATGAGAATACATGCAGGTTTTATAAATGATTTACAAAATAGACACAAGTACGTGAAACCTCATTCTATGGTTGAATTATCGAAATCGAATATGCCCCTTTTTATTAAGTCTGGTAATCTAAGAATTAGGGAACAGACACCCTAATTGACGCGAATCCTAAAGATAGATCTATTGGGCCTAACAAACCCCCTCCAAAGTACCGGATGCTTTAGTACTTCGAAATTTATATCATATCCGAAGGGTGTCCCGGAATGATGGGGATATTCTTATATATGCATCTTGTTAATGTCGGTTACCAGGTGTTCACCATATGAATGATTTTTATCTCTATGTATGGGATGTGTATTGAAATATGAAATCTTGTGATCTATTATTATGATTTGATATATATAGGTTAAACCTATAACTCACCAACATTTTTGTTGACGTTTTAAGCATGTTTATTCTCAGGTGATTATTAAGAGCTTCCGCTGTCGCATACTTAAATAAGGACGAGATTTGGAGTCCATGTTTGTATGATATTGTGTAAAAACTGCATTCAAGAAACTTATTTTGTTGTAACATATTTGTATTGTAAACCATTATGTAATGGTCGTGTGTAAACAGGATATTTTAGATTATCATTATTTGATAATCTACGTAAAGCTTTTTAAACCTTTATTGATGAAACAAAGGTTATGGTTTGTTTTAAAATGAATGCAGCCTTTGAAAAACGTCTCATATAGAGGTCAAAACCTCGCAACGAAATCAATTAATATGGAACGTTTTTAATCAATAAGAACGGGACATTTCAGTTGGTATCCGAGCGTTGGTCTTAGAGAACCAGAATTTTGCATTAGTGTGTCTTATCGAGTTTGTTAGGATGCATTAGTGAGTCTGGACTTCGACCGTGTTTACTTGAAAAATGATTGCTTAACAAATTTTGTTGGAAACTATATATTTTTAACATGTGAATATTATGTGATATATTAATCTCTTAACGCGTTTGATATTATGTGATAGATGTCTACCTCTAGAACAAGTCCCATTGACTCACCTAATAATAATGAAGAGTCAAATGTAAATTGGAATGATTCGTGGACTGATTCACAAGTTCCCGAAGAGGAACCGGAAGAAGAGTCGGAACCGGAAGAAGAATCGGAACCGGAAGAAGAATCGGAACCGGATGAAGAAATAGAACCGGTGGGGGAAATAATAAAACGGTTAAGTAAAAGAAAATCCTCAACCAACCGACCAAGGTTAATTATGGTCAATGGTGTTTCCGCTAAGGAAGCAAAATATTGGGAGGATTACCAATTCTCCGATGAATCGGATTCCGATGAGAATTCCGATGATGTTATAGAAATTACCCCAACTGAATTTAAAAAGGCAAAAGAAAATAATAAGGGAAAGGGCATAAAAACAGAGAAATCTAATTCCAACCCCGATGAACTTTATATGTATCGTCAACCCCCGAAGTCCTTAAGTTGTAACAATGACCCGGGAACCTCTAAACCACCAGGTTTTTCTAAACCAATGTGGAAAACGACGGCTCGTATTAGGGGAACATCATATATCCCTAGAAACTTGGCAAAACGAACCAAAACCGAAGAAGAAGAAACAAGCGAGTCGGAATAAGATAGTTGTATTCGTGTGGTTTAATATATGTAATATAGTGTGCTTATGCTTTATGATATATGTAAAAATTGCTTGTATTAATAAGTATTTTTTTTTATGAATCTAACTCTTGTCTATTTTACAGTATAAAAACACAAAATGGATAGACAACCCAATATTTTAAGAGACCTACCCGGAGACATGATTGATGAAATCTTGTCTAGAGTCGGTCAGAATTCTTCGGCACAACTATTTAAGGCGAGATCAGTTTGTAAGACATTCGAAGAACGTTCCAAGAATGCCTTGGTTTATAAAGGCTTTCATTCGAAAGATGGGGGATATCACATTGGGAAATCCATAAGTTACGATGTGTTTACTTTGACGCATATATTGCGGGGAACCCAAATGCTATTTTACGCAATGGGTTAAGAAATTATTTTGACTCAATATATCCGAATATTGGACTTCGTGATTTAGAAAAAGCGGCTAACATGCAACATAAAGAAGCATGTTATGCTTACGGATTAGTAATGTTCGCTTCTCACCAAAGTGAGAACAAGAACATCGGACTACAACTATTAAACAAAACGTTCCCACAAGTGACGGAGTCAGTAATTGGGGTAAGAAATGAGGTTTTTAGATTGTTAAGGGACTGTTGGACATTACATAACCCTCGTCCCTTTGACGACGTTACAACACGCTGTCTTATCAACGGCCATAACGGTTATGTTCCACAAGACCAAGGATGGGAAGTAATCCTAGTAAAATCAGAATGCATGACTTGTTTCTGGACGTATGAATTACGTGTCTTTATTGCCTTTGCTGAACGACTTGTGTACTAGCTAGAATTATCTTCACAACCATCTTGTATCAAATTTATTGTGTGCTATATTTCATGCTATATGTAAAATAAGCGGTATTGTAAGTTTGTAAAATATTGTGTAAAAGTTTGAACGCGAAATATTATTATAATCAGTTTTTCATATAGAATTGTAGTAGTTGAATTGTATATTAGCTACTAAGTATGAACTTAACGGGTAGGTACTACCCGAATTTAAACTTATAAAACGCTGATATGAAGAAAAAGCTTTTATAAATGAGTTCATATTATGGTACGAAATACTATTAACTACTCTTAATATTCTGTATGATTAACTTGTTCCATTTGACTATTTTGAAGGAAATGGCACCGACTACTCGACACACCGTGAATATGAATGAAGAGGAATTCCGTACTTTTCTAGCTTCAAACATAGCCGCAGTACAGGCTGCGCTACATACCAACAATAACCTTGGATCTAGCAGTACTGGAAATCGTGTAGGATGCACCTACAAAGAATTCACTGCCTGCAAACCTTTGGAATTTGATGGAACCGAAGGACCGATCGGATTGAAATGGTGGACCGAGAAGGTCGAATCGGTGTTTGCCATAAGTAAGTGTACTGAAGAGGACAAAGTGAAGTACGCTACGCATACCTTCACAGGTTCTGCGTTAACATGGTGGAATACCTATCTAGAGCAAGTGGGACAAGACGATGCGTACGTACTACCGTGGTCAGCATTCAAGCACTTGATGAACGAGAAGTACCGTCCCAGAACCGAGGTCAATAAGCTCAAGACAGAACTTAGAGGGTTACGAACCCAAGGATTTGATATTACCACGTACGAAAGACGATTCACAGAATTGTGCCTATTGTGTCCGGGAGCATTCGAAGATGAGGAAGAGAAGATCGACGCGTTTGTGAAAGGATTACCGGAAAGAATCCAAGAAGATATAAGTTCACACGAGCCCGCCTCCATACAACAGGCATGTAGAATGGCTCACAAACTAGTGAACCAGATTGAGGAAATAATTAAAGAATAGACGGCTGAAGAGGCCAATGTGAAGCAAGTCAAAAGAAAGTGGGAGAAAAACGGTGATAAGAATCACCAATACAACAACAATAGCAATTACAATAATAATCGCAACAATTATCCCAACAATCGCAACATCAATCCCAACAACAATAACAACTGCAACAACAACAACAATCAGAAGCAGCTATGCCAAAGGTGTGAAAAGTATCACTCGGGGTTCTGCACCAAATTTTGCAGCAAGTGTAAAAGAAATGGTCATAGTGCGGCTAAGTGTGAGGTCTACGGACCAGGGGTTAATAGAACGAAAGGAACAAATGGTGTCGGAACGAGTAAGGGCAGAGCAAGTAGTGTTGGAGCAAGTTATGCCAATATAGTTTGTTATAAATATGGAAAACCGGACCACATTAATAGAAATTGCCCGAACCAGGAGAACACTAATGGACAAGGCCGCGGAAGAGTTTTCAATATTAATGCGGCAGAGGCACAGGAAGACCCGGAGCTTGTTACGGGTACGTTTCTTATTGACAATAAATCTGCTTACGTTTTATTTGATTCGGGTGCGGATAGAAGCTATATGAGTAGAGATTTTTGTGCTAAATTAAGTTGTCCATTGACGCCTTTGGATAGTAAATTTTTACTCGAATTAGCAAATGGTAAATTAATTTCAGCAGATAATATATGTCGGAATCGAGAAATTAAACTGGTTAGCGAAACATTTAAGATTGATTTGATACCAGTAGAGTTAGGGAGTTTTGATGTGATAATCGGTGTGGATTGGTTGAAAGAAGTGAAAGCAGAGATCGTTTGTTACAAAAATGCAATTCGCATTATACGAGAAAAAGGAAAACCCTTAATGGTGTACGGAGAAAAGGGCAACACGAAGCTACATCTTATTAGTAATTTGAAGGCACAAAAACTAATAAGAAAAGGTTGCTATGATGTTCTAGCACACGTCGAGAAAGTACAAACTGAAGAAAAGAGCATCAATGATGTTCCCATTGCAAAAGAATTTCCCGATGTATTTCCGAAAGAATTACCGGGATTACCACCACATCGATCCGTTGAATTTCAAATAGATCTTGTACCAGGAGCTGCACCAATAGCTCGTGCTCCTTACAGACTCGCACCCAGTGAGATGAAAGAACTACAAAGCCAATTACGAGAACTTTTAGAGCGTGGTTTCATTCGACCAAGCACATCACCGTGGGGAGCTCCTGTTTTGTTTGTCAAGAAGAAAGATGGTACATTCAGGTTGTGTATCGACTACCGAGAGTTGAACAAACTTACCATCAAGAACCGCTACCCACTACCGAGAATCGACAACTTATTTGATCAACTACAAGGCTCGTCTGTTTATTCAAAGATTGACTTACGTTCTGGGTATCATCAAATGCGGGTGAAAGAAGATGATATTCCAAAGACTGCTTTCAGAACACGTTACGGTCATTACGAGTTTATGGTCATGCCGTTTGGTTTAACTAATGCACCAGCTGTGTTCATGGACCTTATGAACCGAGTGTGTAGACCATACCTTGACAAGTTTGTCATTGTTTTCATTGATGACATACTTATTTACTCAAAGAATGACCAAGAACACGGTGAACATTTGAGAAAGGTGTTAGAAGTATTGAGAAAGGAAGAATTGTACGCTAAGTTTTCAAAGTGTGCATTTTGGTTGGAAGAAGTTCAATTCCTCGGTCACATAGTGAACAAAGAAGGTATTAAGGTGGATCCGGCAAAGATAGAAACTGTTGAAAAGTGGGAAACCCCGAAAACTCCGAAACACATACGCCAGTTTTTAGGACTAGCTGGTTACTACAGAAGGTTCATCCAAGACTTTTCCAGAATAGCAAAACCCTTGACTGCATTAACGCATAAAGGGAAGAAATTTGAATGGAATGATGAACAAGAGAAAGCGTTTCAGTTATTGAAGAAAAAGCTAACTACGGCACCTATATTGTCATTGCCTGAAGGGAATGATGATTTTGTGATTTATTGTGACGCATCAAAGCAAGGTCTCGGTTGTGTATTAATGCAACGAATGAAGGTGATTGCTTATGCGTCTAGACAATTGAAGATTCACGAACAAAATTATACGACGCATGATTTGGAATTAGGCGCGGTTGTTTTGCATTAAAGACTTGGAGGCACTACTTATATGGGGTCAAAAGTATTATATATACCGACCACAAAAGTCTTCAACACATATTTAATCAGAAACAACTGAATATGAGGCAGCGTAGGTGGATTGAATTATTAAATGATTACGACTTTGAGATTCGTTACCACCCGGGGAAGAGAAATGTGGTAGCCGATGCCTTGAGCAGGAAGGACAGAGAACCCATTCGAGTAAAATCTATGAATATAATGATTCATAATAACCTTACTACTCAAATAAAGGAGGCGCAACAAGGAGTTTTAAAAGAGGGAAATTTAAAGGATGAAATACCCAAAGGATCGGAGAAGCATCTTAATATTCGGAAAGACGGAACCCGGTATAGGGCTGAAAGGATTTGGGTACCAAAATTTGGAGATATGAGAGAAATGGTACTTAGAGAAGCTCATAAAACCAGATACTCAATACATCCTGGAAAGGGGAAGATGTACAAGGATCTCAAGAAACATTTTTGGTGGCCGGGTATGAAAGCCGATGTTGCTAAATACGTAGGAGAATGTTTGACGTGTTCTAAGGTCAAAGCTGAGCATCAGAAACCATCAGGTCTACTTCAACAACCCGAAATCCCGAAATGGAAATGGAAAAACATTACCATGGATTTCATCACTAAATTGCCAAGGACTGCAAGTGGTTTTGATACTATTTGGGTAATAGTTGATCGTCTCACCAAATCAGCACATTTCCTGCCAATAAGAGAAGATGACAAGATGGAGAAGTTAGAACGACTGTATTTGAAGGAAGTCGTCTCCAGACATGGAATACCAATCTCTATTATCTTTGATAGGGATGGCAGATTTATTTCAAGATTCTGGCAGACATTACAGCAAGCATTAGGAACTCGTCTAGACATGAGTACTGCTTATCATCCACAAACTGATGGGCAGAGCGAAAGGACGATACAAACGCTTGAAGACATGCTACGAGCATGTGTTATTGATTTCGGAAACAGTTGGGATCGACATCTACCGTTAGCAGAATTTTCCTACAACAACAGCTACCATTCAAGCATTGAGATGGCTCCGTTTGAAGCACTTTATGGTAGAAAGTGCAGGTCTCCAATTTGTTGGAGTGAAGTGGGGGATAGACAGATTACGGGTCCGGAGATTATAAAAGAAACTACCGAGAAGATCATCCAAATTCAACAACGGTTGAAAACCGCCCAAAGTCGACAAAAGAGCTACGCTGACATTAAAAGAAAAGATATAGATTTTGAAATTGGAGAGATGGTCATGCTTAAAGTTGCACCTTGGAAAGGCGTTGTTCGATTTGGTAAACGAGGGAAATTAAATCCAAGGTATATTGGACCATTCAAGATTATTGATCGTGTCAGACCAGTAGCTTACCGACTTGAGTTACCTCAACAACTCGCGGCTGTACATAACACTTTCCACGTCTCGAATTTGAAGAAATGTTTTGCTAAAGAAGATCTCACTATTCCGTTAGATGAAATCCAAATCAACGAAAAACTTCAATTCATCGAAGAACCCGTCGAAATAATGGATCGTGAGGTTAAAAGACTTAAGCAAAACAAGATACCATTTGTTAAGGTTCGATGGAATGCTCGTAGAGGACCCGAGTTCACCTGGGAGCGTGAAGATCAGATGAAGAAGAAATACCCGCATCTATTTCCAGAAGATTCGTCAACACCTTCAACAGCTTAAAATTTCGGGACGAAATTTATTTAACGGGTAGGTACTGTAGTGACCCAAACTTTTCCATGTTTATATATATTAATTGAGATTGATATTTACATGATTAAATGTTTCCAACATGTTAAGCAATCAAACTTGTTAAGACTTGATTAATTGAAATATGTTTCATATAGACAATTGACCACCCAAGTTGACCGGTGATTCACGAACGTTAAAACTTGTAAAAACTATATGATGACATATATATGGATATATATATATATAGTTAACATGATACTATGATAAGTAAACATATCATTAAGTATATTAACAATGAACTACATATGTAAAAACAAGACTACTAACTTAATGATTTTTAAACGAGACATATATGTAACGATTATCGTTGTAAAGACATTTAGTGTATATATATCATATTAAGAGATATTCATACATGATAATATCATGATAATATAATAATTTAAAATCTCATTTGATATTATAAACATTGGGTTAACAACATTTAACAAGATCGTTAACCTAAAGGTTTCAAAACAACGCTTACATGTAACGACTAACGATGACTTAACGACTCAGTTAAAATGTATATACATGTAGTGTTTTAATATGTATTTATACACTTTTGAAAGACTTCAATACACTTATCAAAATACTTCTACTTAACAAAAATGCTTACAATTACATCCTCGTTCAGTTTCATCAACAATTCTACTCGTATGCACCCGTATTCGTACTCGTACAATACACAGCTTTTAGATGTATGTACTATTGGTATATACACTCCAATGATCAGCTCTTAGCAGCCCATGTGAGTCACCTAACACATGTGGGAACCATCATTTGGCAACTAGCATGAAATATCTCATAAAATTACAAAAATATGAGTAATCATTCATGACTTATTTACATGAAAACAAAATTACATATCCTTTATATCTAATCCATACACCAACGACCAAAAACACCTACAAACACTTTCATTCTTCAATTTTCTTCATCTAATTGATCTCTCTCAAGTTCTATCTTCAAGTTCTAAGTGTTCTTCATATATTCTACAAGTTCTAGTTACATAAAATCAAGAATACTTTCAAGTTTGCTAGCTCACTTCCAATCTTGTAAGGTGATCATCCAACCTCAAGAAATCTTTGTTTCTTACAGTAGGTTATCATTCTAATACAAGGTAATAATCATATTCAAACTTTGGTTCAATTTCTATAACTATAACAATCTTATTTCAAGTGATGATCTTACTTGAACTTGTTTTCGTGTCATGATTCTGCTTCAAGAACTTCGAGCCATCCAAGGATCCGTTGAAGCTAGATCCATTTTTCTCTTTTCCAGTAGGTTTATCCAAGGAACTTAAGGTAGTAATGATGTTCATAACATCATTCGATTCATACATATAAAGCTATCTTATTCGAAGGTTTAAACTTGTAATCACTAGAACATAGTTTAGTTAATTCTAAACTTGTTCGCAAACAAAAGTTAATCCTTCTAACTTGACTTTTAAAATCAACTAAACACATGTTCTATATCTATATGATATGCTAACTTAATGATTTAAAACCTGGAGACACGAAAAAACACCGTAAAACCGGATTTACGCCGTCGTAGTAACACCGCGGGCTGTTTTGGGTTAGTTAATTAAAAACTATGATAAACTTTGATTTAAAAGTTGTTATTCTGAGAAAATGATTTTTATTATGAACATGAAACTATATCCAAAAATTATGGTTAAACTCAAAGTAGAAGTATGTTTTCTAAAATGGTCATCTAGACGTCGTTCTTTCGACTGAAATGACTACCTTTACAAAAATGACTTGGAACTTATTTTTCTGACTATAAACCTATACTTTTTCTATTTAGATTCATAAAATAGAGTTCAATATGAAACCATAGCAATTTTATTCACTCAAAACGGATTTAAAATGAAGAAGTTATGGGTAAAACAAGATTGGATAATTTTTCTCATTTTAGCTACGTGAAAATTGGTAACAAATCTATTCTAACCATAACTTAATCAACTTGTATTGTATATTATGTAATCTTGAGATACCATAGACACGTATACAATGTTTCGACCTATCATGTTGACGCATCTATATATATTTCGGAACAACCATAGACACTCTATATGTGAATGTTGGAGTTAACTATACAGGGTTGAGGTTGATTCCAAAATATATATAGTTTGAGTTGTGATCAATACTGAGATACGTATACACTGGGTCGTGGATTGATTCAAGATAATATTTATCGATTTATTTCTGTACATCTAACTGTGGACAACTAGTTGTAGGTTACTAACCAGGACAGCTGACTTAATAAACTTAAAACATCAAAATATATTAAAAGTGTTGTAAATATATTTTGAACATACTTTGATATATATGTATATATTGTTATAGGTTCATGAATCAACCAGTGGCCAAGTCTTACTTCCCGACGAAGTAAAAATCTGTAAAAGTGAGTTATAGTCCCACTTTTAAAATCTAATATTTTTGGGATGAGAATACATGCAGGTTTTATAAATGATTTACAAAATAGACACAAGTACGTGAAACTACATTCTATGGTTGAATTATCGAAATCGAATATGCCCCTTTTTATTAAGTCTGGTAATCTAAGAATTAGGGAACAGACACCCTAATTGACGCGAATCCTAAAGATAGATCTATTGGGCCTAACAAACCCCATCCAAAGTACCGGATGCTTTAGTACTTCGAAATTTATATCATATCCGAAGGGTGTCCCGGAATGATGGGGATATTCTTATATATGCATCTTGTTAATGTCGGTTACCAGGTGTTCACCATATGAATGATTTTTATCTCTATGTATGGGATGTGTATTGAAATATGAAATCTTGTGATCTATTATTATGATTTGATATATATAGGTTAAACCTATAACTCACCAACATTTTTGTTGATGTTTTAAGCATGTTTATTCTCAGGTGATTATTAAGAGCTTCCGCTGTCGCATACTTAAATAAGGACGAGATTTGGAGTCCATGCTTGTATGATATTGTGTAAAAACTGCATTCAAGAAACTTATTTTGTTGTAACATATTTGTATTGTAAACCATTATGTAATGGTCGTGTGTAAACAGGATATTTTAGATTATCATTATTTGATAATCTACGTAAAGCTTTTTAAACCTTTATTGATGAAATAAAGGTTATGGTTTGTTTTAAAATAAATGCAGTCTTTGAAAAACGTCTCATATAGAGGTCAAAACCTCGCAACGAAATCAATTAATATGGAACGTTTTTAATCAATAAGAACGGGACATTTCATATATGATACATTTTACAAAAATTGCATTCGTTTTAAAAGACAAACTTTCATTTACATCGAAAGTTGACAGGCATGCATACCATTTCATAATATCCATCTATAAATGATCTAATCTGTCATTTACTTAATCATAATCTTTACTGAACTCAACAACTTGAATGCAACGTCTTTTGAAATATGCCATGAATGATTCCAAGTAATATCTTTAAAATGAGCTAATGCACAGTGGAAGATTTCTTTAATACCTGAGAATAAACATGTTTTAAAGTGTCAACCAAAAGGTTGGTGAGTTCATTAGTTTATCATAATCATTCATTTTCATCATTTTAATAGACCACAAGAATTTCATTTTCATTTCTCATAAATATACGTCCCATGCATAGAGACAAAAATCATTCATATTGATTGAATACCTGGTAACCGACATTAACAAGATGCATATAAGAATATCCCCTATCATTCCGGGAAATCCTTCGGACATGATAAAAACGAATTCGAAGTACTAAAGCATCCGGTACTTTGGATGGGGTTCGTTAGGCCCAATACATCTATCTTTAGGATTCACGTCAATTAGTAGATCAGTTTACTAATTCTTAGGTTACCAAGCAAAAAGGGGCATATTCGGCTTCGATCATTCAACCATATAATGTAGTTTCGATTACATGTGTCTATTTCGTAAAACATTTATAAAAATTATGCATGTATTCTCAGCCCAAAAATATAAAGGGTAAAAAGGCAAATTAAACTCACAATACTGTATTTTGTAGTAAAAATATGTATGACGATGTTGAACAATGCAGGGTTGGCCTCGGATTCACGAACCTATATCAGTTATATATATATATTAACACATATAATTGTAATCGAACAAATTTACATATTATTAATGATATAATTGTTATTTTAATAAATTATATGTTTCATTAATAACTTATTTAGATATATTTATTTTTATATACATTAAATAGATAATTGATATTTATTACAAAATATTAATATAGTTATGTTTTATGTTAATAATATATTTTTATATAGGAACTCTTTATTTGATGTATTAATAATACTTATAATAATAATGATAAAAATAATAATATTAGTGTTAGAAATACTAATGATGATAAAAATAATAATGATAAAAAATGATATTTCTAATAATAATAATAATGATAGTTTTAATAATAATAAAAATGATAATTTTGATAAAAAAATGTTAGTTTCAATAATAATACTACTTACATTAATAATGATAATAATAATAATAATAAAAATGATAAAACTAATACTAATAATAATAATAATAATAATAATAATAATAATAATAATAATAATAATAATAATAATAATAATAATAATAATAATAATAATAATAATAATAAATATAATAATAATTTTTGATGAAATTTATATCCTTTAATCATCATCATCATTATGTTATTCCATCAGTAACATCATAAACTATCATGTTCGTTCTATATTCATCTCATACACATTCATGTATCATAATCTTCATATTATAATTATAACTATATTCTTAATTATATTTATCATGTTTTAAATAATAAAAATAATAAATAATAATAATAATAAAAATAAAAGGGTACAACCTTTGAAGAAAGGTCTTTAAAAATAAAACACCACCACTGAGCTCGAACCCACGACCTCTCTTCAAACCCCAATACTCCAAACCAACGAACTATTGATATCTTTCTGTAATAATTGGTTCATTTAAATACCTAAACTATAATAACTGGTTATCATCTTCTAAACATCATCAACATCTCCATTAACCTATTATCTAATTATCATCATCATCTAATCATCATACGCGTATCATCATTGATCATCATTTACAACATCAACAACGGGTTTCATCATCTTCACCATATCCTCAACATCAGGACATCACGTTTTCTTTAACATCATCATCGTGCTCATCAAACATCATAATCATTATCATAATCATTATCATAAAAATTATCATAATCGCCATCCATATTATCAAATTCATCGCAATCACTATCATCATCACTATTATTTATCATCGGCATCTTTTCCACTCATCATCCTCACTAACACCGTCACTCATCTTCTTTCATAACGTTATCATCTTCAAATGAGTAACATGTGGGATTTTGCTATGGCCCAAGAATGAAAACATCCCAACCATTAAACATCACACGGCCCAATTAGATAGTTCAAATAAAAGTCACGGCCCAAAAACATAGTCCGTTCAAACAACCCAACAACTAATTTGTTTTCTCAACTCCAGCTAGTACCGAAAGCAGGAAAATAAATAAATAAATCAATAACGGACATCGTATTTCTTGGGTTATCATCTTTATATGTGAAGACCCGTCCTAATCCATCCGGACGAAGTCCATATCGATTATAAATGATTCACAATAGCTGATTACATCATGAGGTACTTGACCTCTATATGATACATTTACAAACATTGCATTCGTTTTTGAAAAGACAATCTTTCATTACATCGAAAGTTGACGGCATACATCCCATTTCATAATATATCTAAACTATAAATGACTTAATAATAATCTTGATAAACTCAACGACTCGAATGCAACGTCTTTTGAAATATGTCATGAATGACCCCAAGTAATGTCTCTAATATGAGCTAATACACAGCGGAAGATTTCTTTCATACCTGAGAATAAACATGCTTTCAAGTGTTAGCCAAAAGGTTGGTGAGTTCATTAGTTTAACATAAATAATCATTTTCATCATTTTAATAGACCATAAGATTTTCATTTTTCCATTTCTCATAAACATACGTCCCATGCATAGAGACAAAAATATCATTCATATGGATTGAACACCTGGTAACCGACATTCACAATATGCATATAAGAATATCCCCATCATTCCGGGATCCTCCTTTGGACATGATATAAATTTTGAAGTACTAAAGCATCCGGTACTTTGGATGGGGCTTGTTGGGCCCGATAGATCTATCTTTAGGATTCGGGTCAATTAGGGTGTCTGTTCCCTAATTCTTAGATTACCAGACTAAAAAGGGGCATATTCGATTTCGATCATTCAACCATATAATGTAGTTTCAATTACTTGTGTCTATTTCGTAAAACATTTATAAAAATTGCGCATGTATTCTCAGCCCAAAAATATAAAGAGTAAAAGGGAGAAAATGAAACTCACGCATATAAATATGGTAAAACAGTTAATAAAGCATTTGCATGTATTCTCAGCCCAAAAACGTAAAGAGTAAAAAGGGCAAATGAAACTCACCATAATGTATTTTGTAGTAAAAATACATATGACGTCATTTAACAAGTGTAGGGTTGACCTCGGATTCACGAATCTATAACATTTATATGTATATTAATACATATATTTGAAGTCGAATAAATTTATGTATTATTATTAATATACCTGTTATTTTAGTAATTTATGTGTTTCATTATTAACTTAAATATATTTACTTTAAATGAATAATTTATAAAATATAGTTTTATTAAGTATATTTTTATATAACTAACTTTTATTGTAATAATAATAGTATTAATAGTAATATTGATAATAATAATAATAATAATAATAATAATAATAATAATAATAATAATAATATTAATAATAATAATATGGTTTTTATAAAATAATACAGTGATACTAGTAAAAATAAAATGATAATAATAATATTAATAATAATAATAATACTAACAATAATAAAAATAAATAAATAAATTGACTACCTTAAATGGGAAAGGCTTTAAAAAAAATAAACTGCCCGCGACGGGACTTGAACCCGCAACCTCTCCTTTCCCACAAACACACTAAACCATGGCTCCGCTGTTTACTTTTATGATATAATTCCAAATCTAGTTATATTTAACCAAATTATATTTCGGTTTCCCCTTTCATAAAACCCATTTACATCTGTATTATCATCATCATATATCACCCTATTTATGATCATCATCTTCATTATCCTGCCATCATTTTCGTGACCATCAAACACAACATCATATATCATAATTAACATAAAATCATTATCATCTTCGTTCTTCACATCATCATCAATAACTATACTCATCATCACTTCATACTCTATTCGTCATCATCAACTTATCATCATAATCGCCATTAAATACTAACACTATATCTTCATCATTTAACAATCCTTAACCATTATCATTAACACCACTATTAATCTTTAACAATCTTGTTCACCATTTTTACTAATCAAAAATCGGCCCAACATGTGAACTAGGTATCGGCCCACTTTAATTGTTAGCCCAAAAATGTATTAGTCAAGCCCAATCCTTATATGATTATATGTGAATTAAGAACAGAACCCGTATAGTGCAGCTCGATATTGTCACCCTCTTGTCATCATGTATCATCCGAGAAAAAAAATATATATATATTTATATATATTACGTACGTCTATAAATGGAGCGGGTTGTTTTACCACTTGCCTTTTGTTAATTGCCCACTTAATATATTAATAACCTCCTATAATCCCACTAGTGCATATGCTTGCAAGTGGGCAAATTTCTATTTGCTAAAATTCGACCAAAAAGGAAAAAAAAAAACACTCTCTTATCTTAGCTCATGGTTTGGTTGATGGTTTCCAAAGTTGGTTTCAAAATAAACAAGAAATAGGAGTTAGGTTTGATAGGGATTAAATGGAGGTGATGGATGGTGAAAAGACAGTCGACCTTGGTTGTGGTTGGTGGGTTGTTCGTGATGGTTCAAAACAGTAACATAAACAGAAAGCAAGGCAGTAGCGGTTGTTTGTTTGTGGTTTGGTTTAACAAGAAGCAGCAACAAAGATCGAAAAAGGGTATGTTGAAAGGCTCGATCGAGTACAGTTTGCAACAAAAGTTGAATAATAATAATAGAGATAAGTGGGTTTCGGTTATTACATCAAGCTCGTGATGGTGGTGGCTGTTATGGTTGATCATGGTGTGAAGTAGTGGTCATGTAAGGTGGTGGCCGGTGAGTTGAAGGTGACGGGTTATGGTGGTGACCAAAAACATGGTAGGGTGATGGTTGGTTCAAGTATATGCATATGTGTATTTATATAGAAAGAAAAGGGTAGTAGCATCATGGTGGTGACATGGTGATCTAGAGGTGATGAACTAAGGTGGTGGTTGTTCTCGGTAGTTATAGTGGCCGACGATGGTGATAGTAATGGAGATGGTTTGGTGATTGAAATGTGTTGGCAAGTGTATGTGGTTGTGTGTTTTTAAGTCATATACATAATAATAATAATAATAATAATATGTATAAATATGGAGACTTACAGGTGGATAAATAGATTAGGATAATAATAGAAAAATTGATCCCACTTTTCAATCAATAACAGTAATATGTAATTGATAAGTTATGAGAATTCAAACGTGTTACTATAAAAATAATATAATTATTAATAACTTTTCTCAATTTGTATTATAGTTACCGACACTTTTCACGGGACGTGTCCATTGCTAAACAGTTAATGTATAAAAGTATTCCTAAAAATCCTAAATTTTTAGATTAAATATATTTAATTATTTCACTCATTAACTGTTTGAAACCTGATCAAAAAGGTTTGATAATTATTTATTTTCTGTTCCAATTTATATGTACGGAGTACTAATATCACATCTTAAAAAGTAAAAATATTTTTGACAAATCTAAAATCTTCGTAATCAATTTACAGTCCAACTTTTATTTCAATCCATCATGAACATGTACAATATATATATTTAAACTAACAAAACATCAATCGAGTGTTACTGACGTTTACTAATTAAGCTCGAAATCATTCATTTTCCATTTACTCTCTCTCTAAATATAATCAGTTTTAAATAACAAGTTTTATCACATAAATATATATTATATATTTTTAAACAAATAAATTTAATATTATTTTATATATTTACAAGTAGTATTTATATACATATTTATACACACACACACACATACATATATATATATATATATATATATATATATATATATATATATATATATATATATATATATATATATTTGAATATATTTATAATAGTAGTTTTCATTATATCACATATTATTTTACATATTTATTTCCAACAATTAACTCATGTATTATTTCAAATAATATTTCAAATTAATGTATATGTATCTATTTATATATAGTTGTTCGTGAATCGTCGAGAATGGTCGAAGGTCAATTGAATATACAAAACAGTTCAAAGTTTTTTTTTTTTTTTTGAGACTCAACATTACAGACTTTGCTTATCGTGTCGGAATCATATAAGAATTAAGTTTAAATTTTGTGGGAAATTGTCGGGTCATCACATTATACGTCTTCATCCATACACAACACAACCATCATCGTAATTGTCAATCATCATCTTTATTCGTTAACCCAGAAAATGAAATAGAAATTTATATAATGATTTGCAGCAGCTCGCGACAGAAATAGTTGCAGAAGTTCCTTTTTCGATTAGTTGCAGGTTTCGATAGGATGTGGGTTGTTAAATAAAACGTAAACAGAAAACAGAAGTGGTGATGGAGAAAAAGAAGGAGAGAGAAAAAAATTACTCGATGTTGGTGGTTGATATGGTGGTTTGAAGGTGACGTTAGGTGTTTATTTTTCCAGTTGATCAAAACAGAAACATGTAATCGAAACCATAGCCGTAGCAGATGGTGTTTGGTTTAGTCTTTGAGTTTTAACATATACGTGTAGTAGTAGGAAAAAGTAGTAATTAGTAGGGTGATGATTTTTTTTGTTCACGAAGCAAGAAGCAAGAAAAAATATGGTGGTTCATGGTGATGGTTTTCTAGTGGGTTTATGATGTAGTAACATTTATCTCATTGGTTTATGAGGGTGTCGATTAGATGGGTTCTCCAATGCCAAAAATGAAGTGAGGGTACGTGTATATAGAAAAAGAGGAAGAGTTAGTGGAAGACAAAAAGAAAAAAAAAGGTGTACTAATAATTATAATAATATAATGTAATTTAATAATAAAACTTAAATTATAAAAGGTGCATTTTCGAATAGTAAGCCGCCAGTTACTATCTATCGACATACAATCTTGAAATACGGATATTATATCGTGTCCATTGCTAAACAGTTGAAGTATAAAAGTGTTCCTAAAAATCCCATATTTTTAGATTAAATGTATTTATTTATTTTGGTCATTATGGTATAAAATTCAATCATTAATTTAATAAATAAAAATTACATCAACTGTCCCTCTCATTTATGGGTGAAATATAAAAAATATTAAAATTAAATAACTAGATCCTAAATACATTTTTAGTAAGCCTAAAATTTATAGAACTCATTTTCGGATCACCGTTTATTTTAAAAATTATATAAGTTTGAATTTAACTTGCTTAATATCAGTCGAAACATCAAACGAGTATTACAATCATTTAATATTTATTTTTAATATACTTTATTTATATATAGAGATATATTTTAAATAATAATTATTATAATATCCTATTTTTATTTTACTAATTTTTAATAACAACAACATATAATACTTTAAATTATAATTCAAATTATTATATATATATACATACACACATATCTATTTACAATTAATTGTTCGTGAATCGTCGAGAGCAGTCGAAGGTCAATTGAATATATGAACATCGTTTCAAAATTTTCTAGACTCAACATTACATACTTTTCTTATCGTATCGAAATCATATAAAGATTAAGTTTAAATTTAGTCGGAAATTCCCGGGTCGTCACATTCTTCCACACCACCATAAATCAAGAACATATCTTTAGTCCTTCTCAAGTACTTTAGGATGTTCTTGACAGCCATCCAGTGGCTTTCACCTGGATTTTATTGGTTTCTACTCGTCATGCTCAAAGCATACGATACGTCTGGTCTTGTGCATAACATGGCATACATAATGGATCCAATTGCAGAAGCATATGGTGTTCCATTCATTCGTCTAAGCTCATCATTTGTGCTAGGACTTTGAGACTTGCTCAATATCGTACCATGTGATATTGGCAAAAATCCGCGTTTGGAATCTTGCATCTTGAATCTTTTTAGAATCTTTTCAATATATGCACTTTGGCTCAAACCGATTAGCCGCTTTGATCTATCTCTATGAATTTTTATTCCTAGAAGATAAGCAACATCGCCAAGGTCTTTCATTTGAAAACACTTTCTAAGCCAAGACTTTACCTTTTGTAAAGTTGGGGTGTCATTTCCAATAAGTAGTATATCATCTACATATAAGATTAAAAATACTACTATGCTCCCACTAGCCCTTTTGTAAACACATGGCTCATCTTCATTTTTGATAAAATCAAACTCTTTTATTTTCTCATCAAAATGAAGATTCCAGCTTCTAGATGCTTGCTTTAATCCGTAAATGGCTCTTTTAAGCTTACACACTTTATTAGGATACTTAGGATTTACAAAACCTTCTGGTTGTTCCATATAGACATCTTTTCTTAAGTGTCCATTAAGAAATGCAGTTTTGACATCCATTTATCATATCTCATAGTCATAATATGCGGCTATGGCAATGAGTATTCTAATTGATTTTAGCATGGCTACTGGAGAGAAGGTTTCGTCATAGTCAATACCATGAGTTTGAGTGAAACCTTTTGCCACTAGTCTTGCCTTAAATGTATGTACATTTCCGCCCATATCAGTTTTCTTCTTGAAAATCCATTTGCTCCCAACAGCCTTGCTGTCAGGAGGTAGATCAACTAAGTCTCATACTTCGTTGTCATACATGGACTGCATCTCGTCATTTATGGCTTCATGCCATTTCTTATATTCAGGATCTAATGTAGCATCTTTGTAGTTAGTGGGCTTACTTTCATCCACCAAGAAAATTTTGTCATATCTTTCGGGACTATGACGAGGTCTACTAGATCTACGAATGTCGTGTGTTACTTCAGGTTCCTGAGCAACCAATTGTTCAGGTTCTTCAATAGTTTGTTGATAGCTAGTGCCAACCTCAGGTGTGATATTTTGTGGTTCTTGAATTTCTTCAAGTTCTACATTACTCCCACTTGCTTTATTTAATAGAAACTCTTTTTCTAGAAAAGTAGCGTGTCTAGAAACAAACACTTTATTCTCGGTAGGATTGTAGAAGTAATATCCCATAGAATCCTTTGGGTATCCCACAAAAATGCATTTGATAGACCTGGGATCAAGTTTGTTGGAAGTTTCTTGTCGAACATGACCTTATGCAACCCCAAACTTTCAAATAAGATAAATTTGGAACTTTTTCATGCCATAACTCATATGGTGTCTTATTCACCTTTTTGGTTGGTACCATATTTAATATGCGAGCAGTAGATAATAAGGCATAGGTCCATAAGGATGGAGGAAGTGTAGTATTATTCATCATAGATCGAACCATATCAAGTAATGTTCGGTTCCTCCTCTCAGAAACACCATTATGTTGTGGTGTTTCGGGTGGAGTGCGTTGTGAAATAATTCCACAATTCTTTAGATGATCGTCAAACTCTTGATATAAGTACTCACCTCCTCAATCTGATCGAAGAACCTTTATCGTTTTGTCGAGCTTATTTTGAACCTCATTTTGAAACACTTTGAACGTTTCAAATGCCTCATGTTTATGTTTCAATAAGTAAATATAACCAAATCTACTAAAATCATCAGTAAATGTAATGAAGTATCTTTCACCATTTCTTGACATAGTTCTAAAAGGACCGCATACATCGGAATGTATAAGTCCCAAAAGATCCTTTGCTCTTTCTCCGCAACCGGAGAAAGGCGCCTTTGTCATCTTCCCGCTTAAACAAGATTCACATACATCAAATGACTCAGAGTTAGTTGATTTTAAAATTCCATCAGATTGGAGTTTAGTTATGCATTTCTTGTTTATGTGACCAAGACGACAATGCCATAGATAAGTTTGATTCAAGTCATACTTGAATCTTTTGGTGTTAATGTTATACATAGAACTATTATTGGATGAATCTTGTATGTCAACTTCATATATGCCATTGTGAGGACGTGCCTCAAAATAAAAAAACATCTTTATTGAAAACTGAAATATTACCATTAGAAAAAGCATACGAGTAACCAGATTCATACAATCGTGCAGCTGAAATGATGTTACTAGTTAAACTAGGTACATAATAACAATTATTTAATATTAAGTACAAGCCATTTAGTAATAAAAGTTCATAAATGCCTATTGCTACGGCCGCAACATGTGCTCCATTGCCAAAATGCAATACCAGATCGCCTTGTTTTTAGCTGCTTAATCTTTCTTAGTCCCTGCACATTATTACAAATGTGAGTTCCACAACCAGTATCAAATACCCATGAATTACTAGAGAAAGCAAATAGTTCTATCGTATAGATACCTGAGGTGCTAGCATTGCTAGCCTTTGTCTTCTTCAGCTCTGCAAGGTAAGTCGGGCAGTTTTGCTTCCAATGACCAATTTCTCCACAATGGAAACAAGTGGCATCTTTGGCAGGTTTTTCTTTCTTCTTGACAGAATCCTTTGGGACAAACTTTTTGCCTTTGTAGTTGCCTTGACTCTTAGGTTTGCCTTTACCTTTGCCTTTGGCTTGTGGTTTCTTGATTTTTTCTTCCCGAATCATGAGGACTTCAGAGGTTTTGAATGGAATATTCTTCTCGGCAGTCTTAAGCATTAAATGCAACTCCGAGATAGATTTCTCCAAATTGTTCATATTGTAGTTCAAGACAAACTGGTCATATGACTTTGGTAGTGAGTTGAGGATCAAGTCTATTGCCAACTCAGGATGAATGGAAGATCCAAGCCTCTCAAGCTGATCTATGTAGCTCTTCATTTTTAGAACATAAGAGCTTACAGATGTCCCCTCTGTCATCTTGCATGCGTGTAACGCTCTGACAGTTTCAAAGCGTTGTTACCTAGCTTGTTGCTGGAACATTTTCTTTAGCTGCTTAAGCATCTCAAAGGCATCATGATGTTCCAGGTCCTTTTACAAGTCTAGAATCATGGTGGCTAACATGAGGCATGCTACCTCTGTGGCGTCATCCATATGCTTAGTCCAAGCATCTCGGATGCTCTTAGTGGCATTAGCAGGGGGTTCCTCGGGAACGGGTCCATCAAGTATATACGACTTCTTTTTGACTTTGAGAACAATTCTCAAATTACGATACCAGTCTAAGAAGTTCGTATCATTGAGTTTTTCCTTCTCTAAGACAGATCTTAGAGAAAGGTGGTGAACGGGTGTAGTTGCATTGGGTGACATCTACAAAATTAACAAAGTTCTTTTAGTATTTTAATATTTGATCCTTTAATAATTGATTACCCTAACTTTCTTATGAAAAATTAATTTGTTAAAGGCTAGAATACAAGTTACATTTAATTTTGAGTGGTTGGCTGATGCTCTCTCCACTAAGTTTAAATCAACAAGGTAGGTAGCGATTACCAATTGCAAGTCTAATAAAATTTCTATATCTTAATGGGATCCTTAACAACAATTGTCAACTGGTATGTTTAATCCCATCTATGCCTTGGGCATCTTGTGTTTGACTGATGCTCTCTCCACAAGAAGCGCCAATTAAGTTGTCCTATTTAAAACTTATGGTGTTCGGCCCAAGACTGTCATGGGAATCGCGAAACACCATCTCGGTAATCACAAGACGACCGTGGTGGTTGGCTGATGCTCTCTCCACAACGACGTACAAATGACAAGCGAGTGTCTTAAAAAGGATGGCATAAACTTACATTTTAAAAGGGATTTTGTGTTTTGTATTATTTCAATTTGACAAAACATTTCGTATAATAATTGTTGCATGCATTCAACAATATATTATACGTATACTTTAGATAAAATCATATTTTATATGTTGGTCTTGAGTTTATAGAATCTCTATTTTAGTCGCTCACGGTGTGTCCAATTTTAAACTAATATCCTATATTAATATGTATATATTGAGCGCGCTAACTTAAGACCAATTTTAGTTTCTAATAAAACTCATTTTATTTTAAACTTTATACAAGAGTTTGGTTTAAATTTATTAAATTCATAATTTATTAAAATTCATAATTTTAATGTTAACTTTGAGCTTTATGTAAAAACTCCTTTTTATTAAAACTCATTTTATACTTTTACGAAAAACCATTTTCAAAATTATATATAAATTTACCAAACTCTTATTTGTGTTTGATTTGTCAAAAAAAATTATTTTCTAGCATGCAAATATCCTATATTCAAACATGCAACATACAAACATAAACACAACAATTAATAGGTGCATAGCCAAGCCTTTTTCTAATCGGTTTTCGTGAGCCAAACGAAGGGACCGGGTCAATCTAAGGACATAACAAATATCCATGCTCCATTGTGATGTCTTGAAGCTCCCACTTGCCTAGTCAATATTTTGTGTTGCAAATGGCTCCAAAATTGCTTAGAACTCCATCTTGAATTTTCTTCATGTCTTGTTACATTTTTATAGATAAAATATACAAGTCTACACTAATACTTTTACATCTCAAAATTAAATAAAACATGAAAAATAAAATTATTACAAACTATTATAAATGAAAGAATAATTTACAACCCAATCAAATTTCAACACAACCAAACATCACAAAATGGTCTAAAGGCTTTCTATGCACCATGCAACTTAATATATCAACTAGTATATATATAGCAACTTCTACAACTATACATGCATGTAAAAGGAATGGTTGTAGCAAATAAAATAATTAAGTTGCATTTTAAAAATCTACAACTTTTCCTTTTTAGAAAAAAAAGTTGTTCATTTCTAATAATTAGAACAAGTTCTTATTGTATATAAAATAAGTTTCTTAACACATGCAAAAGCGGCTCTTGTACCACTGAAGGGGTTTGTATAAAATTTCTTAAAACAATTTAGCAGCGGAAGCATGTACAACAATTTTTAAACCTTTCAAAAACTCCCCACCAAAGATCCAATTGCATGTTGATAAGAAAACTAAATAATAAATAGTGAGTTTAAAAACTACAACCTTTGAAGACTTTGAACTTTAAAAGTTATGGATACTAAGGATGTAGGAACCAAAGTAGCCTCCCTCTATCGGTAATCCACACTTGAGCAAAGTTTCAATACCAAATGGATGCTAGTCATTCTCAACCGCTAATAAGAAAAAGGATGAAGAACAATCTTCTATCCTTTTACTTTTAATTATCTTACTTGAAATACTAACATTTTAGTAACTTAAAAGAGTTATATGAAAGTAATTTGTATGTTAGAAGTATCAAAGAAAATGCTTGCTCTATTTCATTTTAAGTGCACGTATATGTATCTTGCATATGTAAGTTGATTAGCCTTTTAATAAGTGCCACTACACTTAAAATACATAAAGCAAAAGCTAACAACAAATGCTAGACAAAATGATATCATAAAGTTTATTCTTCTATCAACTCCATATGCAAATATGGTGTGTAAAGGTGTTTATGACATGGCCACCTCTTTAACTTAATCCATTCATTTATCCCATATATTTGTCAAACAAATATAACATACACTCTTAAATGTTACATGGAACATTACTAGACTATGTGCATATATTGATACTTCACTACACATAATTATTTTATCCAAATAATAATGTTATCATACAAATTATGGTTGATCATATATATAAATCACATTTGAATATATACTTGGTAGATAATTGCTCTTTGTGTGTGACCTTATAGGTTCATATGTTATTAGTAGTATAGACATAAGTTGTGTCTTGGGCATTAATAACCAACATATATATGTATTGGTTCTTGATGGTCCAAGATTACTAGTCCTTGTTTATACAGAATTAGGATTAGGATTAGTTTGTTATAACGGTTATAAATAGACCGTCCATTGTAATCTTTCATAAAAATTCCTCTTGCTTTTCATCAAATTCGGTGGACAGAGATAAATCGGTGGAAATATATCAAAGTTGACTAACAGTCGACTGAGGAAGTCAGTCGATCAACAGACAGAGTCTGTCGATCGACTGTCAAAAATAAGGGTTACGGGTTACATTGAGAGGCTACATACTTTGCACAAACCCTAGCCGCATATTCTCTCTAGTATTCGGTCCCAAACATACCTAACACGAATAACAACTCTAGGTGTTGATCTAATCTAGTTTAGGTTCGATTCTTCGATTCCGAAAGGTTAAGTATATTCGATTAAAGCTTGCTCTAGTGTTTTCCGCCTCTATTTCGACTCTACGTTTGGTCTAAGATCCGTATTTACGTCTACAGACAATCTGATAATTGAATAGTTATCCTGCAGCTTAGCAGACAGATCCAATTCTCATCTGATTCATATATCTTGTTTTCTCAGCTTTAAGGTGGTTGGCTGGTTGCACTCGAATTTTATGAGGAGATGGTATAAAACAATTAACGAATAAAACCAAAGTAACTGAGTGAGATAGATATAGGACTTTCTTTTTTAGGTGCATTCTTATGATCATGTGAGAATAAAAGTGAAAATGAGCATATATCATGGGTCTTCAGAGTGAGGGGTGCATGACTGCTTGTGTTGTCTTCAGTCTGATAAACTTAAAATAACTTTTTTTCATCTTGAACAAATATCATATGCAGTTGAAGAAGGCTAGGGCTGCTGGTACGTGTAACTACTCAGAACGGTATCGTTAAGGGTATATGCCTAATTCCTTTTATATTTTCTTGTATATTTTTTATACACTTTACCATCATTTTCACGCGTATCAGAGATGAATTTTCAAAATCCCTGCTTTCAACATAATAATCCCTGTTTAGACCGTAAATATGTTCTTTTATTGGATAACAAATGAATTTTTTTCCAATTCATGACTTGATTGAATTGATGTAACTAGGTTGTGAACTAATAAGAGGTATGTTGACACTTATATCAAGAGTTAGCAAAACTGTATACATGACAACATACTGAAGAAACACATATAGATAAAAATTCATTGATAAAATATGTAGCAATGATTGAAATTTGAGGAATTCTACAATCACAACATGAAGAACTAATTACCCATTTCAAACTACTTCTTGAATCTCATCCAATGCATAGTTATTGGTTGAGACGTTTGCATAATTCACTTTGTTAAACCTCACAACAACTGGGTACCGAGTCTTCGGGTCCTGCACATGCCACATCGTTTGGTATGAACATTCAAAATCCCTAATTTAACACATTTGTTGTTTTTAACGGCAGTTCCCCAACTGCTACCCAGAGGAAACCCGGCCCAATCCGAGGGCATTGACGGTAAAACCCACCTCCCCCACTTCCCCCGCAACGCGATGCGCGGAAGGCAACCTTGGGTAGAATTCAATGGTTAAGGGGCAACCTTGTGTGCAATGCTGCACCCCACAGGAGTCGAACTCCTGACCTCTCGCTAAGAGAGGCAGGCCACTACCACATGAGCTACAACACAAGGTTAATTTAACACATTTGTTACACAAAATACGACATTAGCTTTACCTGATCTACGGTCACAACTGATCCCACTCCTTTGAACCAATAAGACTCCTTCCTCAGTATTCTCACCTGTGTGCACACAATCATATAATTTTTATTATTATTTTTTTTTTGTGAAAAGCAGACAATCATATCATTAACTACTAGTTATAACTGTTAGATGATATTATAACTGTTATAATATTATTGATAACATTTGTCCCTATTTATAGATTACACATGAAACCCTACTAACTTAATAAACCCTAACGGACCCAAGCCCATAATCGGGTTGGGCCACTAACTATCATCTAACAATAACATGCTTCTAAGTTGGTTTAACGGGTTATTTGGGTCGGTTCATTTGGATTGGGGCTCAAATGAAACCCAATCCAAGGTCTATTATAAGTAGCTTGAAACTCTCTCTAGTCTCTACAAATGTGACGCCATTCGCAGTGTCGTATTCATTACGATATTAGTATATATGCAGAACAGCAAAACAAGATTCACATAGAAATCAAGATATAGAAAAACTTCTACAAATAAATTGCTTATGCAGATATATATGCAGGACAAGAAATCAAGATTCACATAGCCATCAAGATATTAGAAATATTTACAAACAAATGTTTTATATTGTTACATATAGGCAGCTATACATACATATACATATGTATAAATACCTTGGTTCCTCTCTTGGGACCAATTGGTGGCGGCTTAGGCTTCTCGTCCTTAACCGGTTCTTGAGTCGCAGCTGGTGGGTCGGCCGCTTCAGCCGCCCGTACAACAAGGCTTGAACCTCTATTGTTCTGGTAAGGTAACATGCAAATCATATTGGTTTTAACTGTGGTTGTGTTAGAGGTGACATTTGGTGTCACTACAAAGCTTGAAGCTGCAGAAGCCATACTGCAACTTGCCATTACTTCCACAAGAACTTAAAAAGTTTTGATTTTGGTGATGGTATTGGGATGATGAACAAGTTGGTAATTGAAGATCAAAGGTTTTTGATGTAATGAGGGTATCTTTTTGTTTAAAGATTTTGTGTGAATGGTGTTGGTTTTGATTGAGATAGCCAGTAGAGTAATGCCACGTGGGTAGACATATCCTTTTGTTGGATAATGTTGTCCCACGACATTTGGTTTCTAAACTCAGCCCAATCACTACCTATCCAAATCTCTACTGGATCAATGCAATGTAATATACGGAGTATTCCAATAATAGGGAATCCATATTTTTATATGTTCACTTAATTGTTTAGTCAATCACAAATTATTTAAATTAATAATATGAAAATTGTGTTATAGAATAGAACCCCGCCAATATTATTGAATTATTGATGTACTATTTATAGCGATACAAGAATGATAGGTACCCTAGAAACCCTAACGGACCCAAACCCACATATTGGATTTGGGCTTAACATATTATCTTACACTCCCCCGCGGCAAAATCGCTAAAGTTCGTACTGGAATAAAAAAATAAATATTAAACAAAAAAATAAAACTTTTTTTTCTCATTTGTTGCACCGAATTGACTGATTTTGAGGATATTGTTGCGTTTCCTTTTCCGTAGCAAATAAACAAAATAAAGTGACAAATTTTTTTCTTTGTTTGTTGCACTGAATAGAATGATATTCGCTGATTTAATTGCATTGCTTGACTGCGTTTCCTTTTCTGTAGCATTTTTATTTTCTGTTACGCTGTGGCTTGCTTTGTTTAGCCTAAGGATTGAGCAGAACTTGAGCTTAAAACTTTTATCACCGACATAATCTTCTTCAACGCTGCAAAACAAGATAGTTTTTTTTTTTCTTTCTATTCCTATTTTTTTTCGAGGTTTGGAACCTAGTCAAGCTAGGCGGCTTATTCTCACGCCGATTATTTATATAGATAAGCTAGAATAAGGATACAGTAAAACCTCTATAAATTAATAATGTTGGGACCGGAATATTTTATTAATTTAGCGAGATATTATTATATCGATAAATTAATAAGTTAATAATTTAAAAAATTGGCTTATATTTATGAGCAAGTCTCAAAATAATGCATCAACAATCAAAATTATTATGTCCGTTCACTTTACATATTTAAATTAAACATAACAAAGACCTTCAAAATTCTCATGTATGGTACGTTCACACATTAATTAGCTTGTTAAGTTCAATGTACTTTGGGATTTCAAAAAAAAAATAGTAGTTATTAAATTATAGTTTTGTTGTGATCAATATATTTACATTGGGATTTCAAAAAAAATATTATCTTATTATTTTATCGATTAGGATTCAATTTTGTAATAGTCCCAGGTTGTGACCGGACAAATTATTAAATTTATCGAGGTTATTAATTTACCGAGTATTAAATTATAGAGGTTTTACTATATTAAAAAAACAATTTAGGAAATAAAAATGTGACATCGGTGGCGGCAGAATAACACGTACACATGTTCACCTTGTGGAATTAATTGATGCGAGGTGATTAGGGATTTTGAAAGTAAATAAAATTAAGAAGAGATGTGGCTACACAGATCATGCGGCTGATTGGAAGGATACATATGAAAAACAAAAATAATAATAATAATAATTCCGTGAATAGATGCACTAAGTTGGCTAGGTAGGGCTTTTAGTTGGTGAATAAGAGATAAGAGACCAACGAATCAGAAGATGGTGGTGGATAGAGAGTTTGACGGGTTGGTTTATAGAATAGAATGTTGGGAAATTACGGTCTCACTAATTCCCACCACCCAGCCCAACAATAATAGTAAAGAAATAAGAACAATACACAACACAAGATTTAACGTGGAAACTCCAAAACAGGAGAAAAACCACCGGCCCCCAAAGAGAGAAAATACACTATATCACAAATTGTTACAATGATATAGATGACTCTCTTAAGCCAACTACACTCTCCAAAATATTTAACTAATACAACTCTCAAACAAGGGTAAGAAAGAAAGAAATAATCAAATACTTAGAGTGTATTGATTGGTGCGATTTGGAATGAAGACTTAGCCCCTCTTATATAACCAAGTCACTCACCCCTCACATCTTCCTCCCACCAATGTGGGATAAACATATCTTCTACTAGCCAAAATAAACCAACAAATCTCCACCTTTTGGATAGAAGAAGATAACCATGCTTCCACATTGCAAGGATAACCGATGTAGACGCTTCTTCGACGACAACTTCAAGATCCTCATCTTCATGCCGTTGACATTATCTCCCAAGAGACAAAACTTGCATCTTCATCGAACATTGTCTAAACCGACAATCATTGTCATCACAGACAATCATAACTCTTAACAAGAATTATCATACTCCACCATTAAGAGTATAGCACTTAGAATATCACATTCCAAGCATTTCACCTCGGCACATGTTGTTGAACAACCAGCTGAAACTTTATGGTGCAACTTCCTTGTTTGGCTTTTCCGAAAGTCCCATCAGCTACAACATCAGTTTCCACCACACAGCCTGCATCAACGCCAAACCAATGCCCATGTGTAATTGTGGAACCGCTAACGAACATCCCTTTCCACGGTGGCGCGGACACACCATGAGGATGACGTGACTTCAGAGGAATTCGTCACTCTCCGTAACAA
Source organism: Rutidosis leptorrhynchoides (assembly GCF_046630445.1). Classification (NCBI taxonomy): domain Eukaryota; kingdom Viridiplantae; phylum Streptophyta; class Magnoliopsida; order Asterales; family Asteraceae; genus Rutidosis; species Rutidosis leptorrhynchoides. The sequence goes on along the minus strand of NC_092333.1, from coordinate 555,794,453 downwards.
CGGAGACAATGTTAGCGTCTTTGGAGCCATTTGCCGGATTAGCTCCACCGGGACAATTAACCCTTACATGTCCAGTCTTCCCGCACTTCCAGCATGTCAGATTCTTTCTAGAGTTTCTCTTCTGCCTATCCGAACACAACACTATCGTATCTCCTGATGACGAGACCCCGTTACCTTCCAGTCTTTTCTCCTCGGATAGGAGCTTGCTAGTAACGTCTTCAAACTTCAGAGTTTTCTTCCCATACATCAAAATAGGTTTCATGTGTTCATAAGACGATGATAAAGATAATATCAACCTCAAAGCTTTATCTTCATCATCCGTTTTAACTCCAATAGCCTCCAGTTCTGAAACAATACCGTTAAGAATACTTAGATGATCTGAAATCTTTGAACCCCCATCCATACGCAGAGTATGAAATTGTTCTTTAAGACACAACCGATTTGAGATGCCCTTGCCCTGGTACAACTGCTCTAGTTTAACCCAAAGCTCCTTTGCCGTTGATAACCCGTGCACATTTGCAAGCACGTTCTTTGCAAGACACAAATGAATCGCACTTGCTGCCCTCAAATCCATATCATCCCATTCTTCTTCATCGAACTTACTGCTAGAATCACTGCCAGGAACAAGGGTGGGTTTACCCTTCAAAGCCTTGTGTAAACCGGACTGAATCAACACATCCTTGACTTGAACCTGCCATAAGCCAAAATTGATCATCCCATCAAATTTCTCTACATCAAACCTCATTGGACTGAACTTCGACATCGTATCCGTATCCTATAGACAACAACTTTCTCTCATTTTGCTCACGTTTCGAATAGCCAAAAGATGTAGCAGGTAGCCAGGACCCTTTAAATCGGAAATCCACAACTAGGCCACTAACAAATCCAACTATTACTACGAATCAGAAAAAATATTGTCTAACCAGATACCCTATACGATCAATAGAACTCGTTTCTGATGTGGACGATCCACTCACGTGGCAACCACAGAGCATACTCCGACTCCTATAACCGAGACCCCCGTCAAACCTGACGCTCTGATACCAGTTGTTGGGAAATTACGGTCTCACTAATTCCCACCACCCAGCCCAACAATAATAGTAAAGAAATAAGAACAATACACAACACAAGATTTAACGTGGAAACTCCAAAACATGAGAAAAATCACCGGCCCCCAAAGAGAGAAAATACACTATATCACAAATTGTTACAATGATATAGATGACTCTCTTAAGCCAACTACACTCTCCAAAATATTTAACTAATACAACTCTCAAACAAGGGTAAGAAAGAAAGAAATAATCAAATACTTAGAGTGTATTGATTGGTGCGATTTGGAATGAAGACTTAGCCCCTCTTATATAACCAAGTCACTCACCCCTCACATCTTCCTCCCACCAATGTGGGATAAACATATCTTCTACTAGCCAAAATAAACCAACATAGAACCCCGTCAATATTATTGGATTATTGATGTACTATTTATAGCGATACAAGAATGATAGGTACCCTAGAAACTTAACGGACCCAAGCCCACATATTGGACTTGGGCTTAACCTATTATCTAACAAATTGAGTAGCGTTGCAATCAGTATGTTTTTCCTAAAATGATAAGAATATTTATAGGTTTAATTTTTCTTGAAAGTCGTAACATAACTCAGTATTTTAGAAAAACTGCAATATAATCTATTCAAAATCTCGGGTTTAGTCGAAACGGTATAGTCGCTTCAGTATGTTCTAACCCATCGTTGTCCGGGTTTAGTCCCCCTCGAGTAATCTCAATCGCTGTTCAAAAAGATTATCATCCTATGTTCTTATATTATTTAGATATTTAGATGCTAAAGCAACTGCAAACTAAATTAGCGGAGTTCTGGTTCATAACAAATGAAATAACGTAGGTTGATTATATAAAGGGTTTATCGAACAAAGAGAGGGGAGACTTTCTTTACTTTTGAGAGTGTTTCACCCCGGATGAAGAAATGACTTCTTTTTATTCTAAGATAGAGAAATAATTGTCTACATTTCACATCTCATATACCTTACATATGTGAGATTGAGTTTTGTTGTTGTAATTATATAAAGGGTTTATTTAATGTAGGTTTTAAGGTTGTCGTTACCTATTATACAATTTAATATTCATCATTCTGAAATAAATAATTAATCATTAGATACCGTATTTTTATGTAATGACAATTAAATTTTTTAATTATCAACCATAGCGAATGAACAATGATAAATTCACTATATAGATATGAAAAAAAATATATTGTACAATCAATCAATTCATATTTTTATTATTATTTATTGTGATTAGTAAATTTATCAAATAGTAAATAGTGTGGTGAAAGTGTTACCAAATCTTATCTTATCATTTATAAAAAAACAAACATCATGCCATTAGACTATTTAACGTAGCGTGACACTTTTCACCTCCATCACGCCACAATGCAATGTGATGGGATGAATAACTCAAAGGAAGGAAAAGAGGCGTGAAGAAATTTTAAACCAATCATAATTTAGATAAATGGATTCACATTTTAATTAATTAAATAAAAATAATATAATAAATCCATCACCCCAGTACCATTACAAACTACATCACACTACCACACTTAACACATCAGCATTATACCTCACAAAAACTTCCCATCACACCCTATCACGCAATCACCGTTAATACTTAAATACTTAATTTATCTAATTTGCAAAACATATAGAAGGACCAGATTTGTTAAACAATCAAATAAATAAGGGGTAAACTTGCTATGGTGAACAATCGTTTCTATTTTGGCGCGTATTGGCTTTAGAGTACACACTTTCAAAAATTAGGGCTTTTAGGTTTATACCCCCAAATCGTAACGTAACGATGCGTAAGAACGTCAGGAAATCAAAACCTAACCCTAGATATAATCAACAACACACAATCCGGAGCTCTTCAATCAGAGACATCATCGGAGATCGTCGTTTTAACGATCCATTTAGCCATGTAAACACTCACGAAACTCAAGGTAATCAATTTGATCAAATTCGAAATACGTTCTATTATTCGTCTTCCCAATTAGATACGTTGACATACCATATGGTGATTATATATCTGTATTGTATTCGTATTCGTATTCATAAGCGAATTGAATAATATGATTGTACTGTTTGATTTGAGTTATTGCTAGCTGAAGCTATTGTTTTGGTTATAGGAAGAAATAGGGTAAAAAGAGTGAAAATTGGTGACACTGAAGGTAATGATCATCGTAATGCGGGTGAAAATGTTTCTTCCGTACAACGTGAAATCTTGGACGATCCACAAAGTTAGTCATCACCCTTTATAGTGCAAAATTTTCTTTATGAGTAATGCGCTAGTACTAAATAAATGTTAAAATAGTTTAAAATTCGTAAGCGATTAAAGTACCTGGTTGTGATGTGGTTATGGCTGCAGAATGCGATGGAGACCTTTCTGCTAAGACTTCTGAGTATGCGTTTTTCAAGAGAATGAAGGAGAACAAGTCTAGTGATGTACATGTGCATCCACGTTACGATGACAACAAAATGAATAATGGTCAACAGAGTGATCATTTCGCTAGAGAAGGTTGTTATCTATACATTTCTGGTTGTGATGTTGAATGTTTTTGTCTGTTACGTCAAGTTATACGTAGGTGATTATAATAGTATCTTTCATTGCGTTAAAAATTTGCCTAGTTATGTTTTGCAGGGATCCCTAATGTGCAGAAAGAGACTGTTAAACATGTTGGGTTTTCATTGCCTGGTGACTTTACTGAAAAACAACGAAATGATACTCACTCTTCCTTACTTTCTACGCCATCCCCATGCTGTGGAACAAAGAAGCATGGTGAGACAATTTGAAAAGTTGTGCCTTGTCATTTAGTTAAGCATTATAATTAATCATTGGTTGAACTTTGTTCATTATGGTGTAATGCAGAAGTGAAGAATGTATATGGAGCCAACACCACAACTGCTCAACACATTAGACTGGGTGAACAGAACTGGCTGTCTTCATCGGGGGACAGCAAAACAAAGCCCTCAGGTAAACATGTGTTGGACAATGAGATCATAGGTACATCATGACAAATAGACCGAATTGATATACTCTTTTGTCAACGTTTTCGCGTTAGTCACTACTCACTATTCAGAAGAGGGACTAATTTCTGTTGTCCAAACTGTTAAAAGCTGCTATGTCATCATAAATGTTTTCATTGATTTGTTAATATTAAATGGTACCTAGGCTGATTTCCCTCAATCAAAAGTCATAACTTGAGGTTGAGATAGCCACAAAAACTAGAGCTGTGACTCTGTCTACTCACTATATCTACATGGTTTCTGCGTTAATCATAATACTGTAGAGATCAAGTGAATTTATGAATTCTCTCAGGATTTGATAATTGAAGGAATAGATGAACACTAATACAACAATACACCATATGAGTTACTCAATATTGATTTAATTGTGTCTGTTTGGGTTCAGAGCTTTTTACTTTGCACTGCATATGGCTTATCGCTTCACACTTAGACTGATTCCCTCGTTCCTATCAAGTTCTAACATTGGTAATATCTGTATGGTAGAGAATAAAGGAATATTTTCTGCCAAGCGGGAAAAGTTACGCCGCTTGATCGAAGAAAAATCATATGATGTCAATGAACTCTCGTCAAAAGGGTTAGATGCATCTACAATCTTGTACCTTATTCTAACCCTGTATTGGTTAAACCTCATTCATTGGTTATTTATGATCTCAGGCTCGATTTGGTTTCTGCCCTCATCAGTAGGATACTTCCTGAGCACCAGTCCACTAATGTATGATCCTGTAGCTTGTTTTAGAAATATTAACTTTTTTATCATATGTGTGCTAAAAAATTTAGATTTGGCAGTCTCAACAAGATAATGTTCTATGTCAAGACGAAACTGATTCCAAATTCAAGCTGCCTTTATTTTCTGAGTTTGAAGATCATGAAGCTTACAAAAGAAAACTGATTGAGTCTCACCGTACGTCGTACTTGGATAATGGTTTATCCAGATCAACAAAGAGACCTATGGATATGGAGTTCCTGGAATGGGATCGTGCAGGTCATGCTCCCATTTCTAGCGCGCAATATAATCGTAGCCATAGAGAAGCCTACAATACAAACTTGACTGAGTCTCATCATATATCGTACTTAGATGATGGTTTTTTAAGAGAAACAAAAAGACATGTCGATATGGATCTCTTGGAATGGGATACTGCAGGTCATGCTCAAAAATCTGGTATGCAGCATAATCACTTCCAGATAGAACCTTACAAAAGAAAATTGGAGTGTTGTGATATTTCGTATTTGGATGATCGTTTTACCAGATCAAGAGGGAAACACATCGATATGAATCTATTGGAATGGTATCCTACCGATTCAGTATCAAGTGTCCAATGTGATCAGCACCATGCAGAAGAAACTTTCAAAGTTCCAAATTTTGACATTCAAAGTATCTTATCTTTTGATGAGGTTCATCCTATCAATGAATCTACAAACTCCCAAGAGTTTAATGAATCCTATGATTACGGACCTAAACTCTTGAAAACACAACGCCCTCTATTATTGGGTTGGGAGAGCAACAGTATAAAAGATGAACATCAGCTTTCTACACTGGATTCACAAATCGAGATCAACACATGTTCAACTTCACAAAATGATTATTACCATATTTCCAACCCCAATATGTTTGTATCTTCGCCACCGTCATCTCCTTATATCCATGGACATATGAAGAAAGAACGTTATCTGGCATCATTAACCTCACCATACACTCCAAAGCACCTCATGCCGGTAGAAAATCATACTTGGTGCATGAACGATTCTTTAAATGAGAAAGAATATCGTGGTTCAGATCCGTTTGTCTCGCTGATTCCATCACCTGCTAATAATATCTTAAGCTTACTCAACACAGGCTTCCATTCGTTTGTTGTTGACAATGAGGATAAATTTCTGTGCAGCCCAGATCAGTTGTCAGATGGTAGGGTGAACGCTTTTAGTTCATCTAATTACGTTGAAACATTTTATGATAGGAGTTTTGACCTTGGAGAGTACCCTTTGCTGCTTTATGATTCTAGCAGGAACAATGAATTGTAAATCCATGTATAGTGTTGCCTCTGGATCATGTTAAGGATGTTTAAAATATTTCGGGGCATATAAAACGTTGTGCGTAAATGTCAATGACTATTGTGAAGTGTGACCTAGTCAGGATTATAAACACTTTTTGCAGTTAAGAATGTTGATAGGATTGTTTTTGTTAATTATGTTTGAAATTGGGTACACCGATGTACAAATAAGCAGGTCCAGATCCTGGTACCTGCTACATTTTTAAAAATATGTTTGAACTTTCTACACAGACCTGGTAGTAGCTATATTTGCTGCAAACTGAAACTATATTCCAAAATTGTTTAAGGAAAAAAATCATTCAATATGTTTAGAGTGGGATTTGAACCCACGCCCTTTCGGACCAGAACCTTAATCTGGCGCCTTAGACCAACTCGGCCATCTAAACATTTTTGTGGAGTTTTACAATTAATTGAAATTAACATCTATCATTAATCAATTGCTCCGTATAGTGTTGATTGAGGTATCTTGATTGCGGTATCTAAAGTTTGATTGGTCTGTTCATGTACTCGAGAAATGTAAAGCATGGTTTTAATAATCTCAAAATTTGGTTCTATTATTCGAGTTAATAGCAAGCGTCGATTTATTGGCGCCTTAACTGTCACGTCGAGCCTAAATTGAACTTCAGACAGGTTTAGAACCCAACGAAATTTAATTCTACTATTTTCATGGCGTCCCACATTTTTTTTAACCTGCTTATAGGCCGGAGGTTCAGTCGAAAACAGTCTCTTTTTCCGGAGGACTTTCTCTACTCTTGGGGTGTTTCAGTTTGAGTGGAGAAATGACTTATCTTTATTCTAGAATAGGGGAAAGATTGTCAACATCTTACATTCTTGCCTCCCCATACTCACTTTTGTGATATTAGGTTTTGTTGTTGTGTTTACTCCCCTGTTTGGTGGGTCGATTTGATTTTTTTGGAAAAACTGGAGGGGCTTTGTAAGTGAAATTAAAAGAAGAAAAAAAAAGTGAAAAGACTAAAGCGCGCCTAGTTACTGTTCATCATTTTTTCTCTAATAGATAGTATAGTAAAGTAATAATTTCTTTTGCATCAATATTTTTTTCCATATTAGTGCAATGAGTACAGAAAAATGTCTATATTTAATATGAAGTCTTCATCAATTTTGAAGTAGAGGAAAGAAATATTGCTTCCACGCATATATCGGAGGATGTGAAGTACTGTAAACAGTGTTTTGTCACATGCAGTATGTACCCTATGCTTCCCAAAGGACTACATTGGTTAAATATATAAGTGTTGGCTTTTACCCTGGTCCCAGGTCACATGCGTTATGAGAAACATGTATCTTGTTGAGAGAAAATTACAACTCTGTAGTACATAGTTATTAAGAATAAATGTAAATCCAATTAACTAACTCTAATACAAAGTAATAACCAAATTAACAAGGGACTAAAGTGATCAAAAATAAATATAGAAATTCCTCATATTATTAGCATCATACTTTTCTGTAACCTATAATCGAATCGATAACAATATAGGAGTAACGAAGGCATTTAGTTATAATTTGTAGCTCCACGGATTCCATATTCGGTAGATGGAGAGAGGACAAATGATCAAGAGGCATCTATGTCAATTCAGAACATATTTTCATTTAATGGCATTTCGTACTTTCACCAAAAGAACCATTTTTTCGTAGTTGGAACTTTAATAATTGTTGTGGAGGTGTTGTCTTTTTTCCTAATTTCAAGTCCTTGCTTTAATGCCTCCAACCTTTTCCTGCATAATATTCAATGGTATTACTATATTTGAGGTTATGCACATATTTTTTATATATAAAATATAAAATATAGATAAAAAGGCATATAGTTTACCTGGGGAAAGTTAATAACATAGATGTGGACCTTTGAGATAATAATATTTTTGGACACTACCATATAAGTATTCTATTTGGCCAACTGTCATTTGTTAAAATAATTTCCATCCAAAAATTACATTACATTATCAATAATTTAATGAGCATTAACCATGACAACAAATTTCTTAAGCAAACATATTCAATCGCTATCGTCTTCTAGCAAAAAAAAAATAATAATTAGTGTGAAGTAAAATAAGAGTTTTGCTAATGACAACTCTTAAGGTTGTCGTTAACGTTCATAAATTCATTGTAGATTTGCATAACCGCCATTAAAAAGTCAATCTCTCAACCATTGTGTAGAATCAGTGGCGATTCTAGAATCAAAACTCGATGGGATTCTGAATATTTTTTTCAATACCAAATTTTTTTTCCTAAGTACTAGTTATATTTGAATGTTATTTTAGTGGTTGTTTACCTGAAAAAACCAAAAATTTTAGAGAAAACATATGGTGTCATGTAGCAAAATTTTTATTTTATTAGTTGTTTACCTAAGAAAAACCACAAATTCAAAAAACATATGGGGTCCTGTAGTTAAATTTAGTGGTGTCCTATACAATTTGAAGAGTACTATGTAATAAAATTTTCAAACTGGTGCTGTCCCGTGACCCCACAAGCTTCCACATAGACTCGCCACTGTGTACATTATAAATATGCACGTTAATGACAGACCTAAGGTGTATCATCAGCAAAATCCCTCCAGTAAATAGTACTCCATAACACCTATATTTCTCTCATCTTAAAAATTAAAAAAAAAACTTCAAGGATGATAAACGGTTGATGCATTTTCAGCAGCTACCAAAAAGATCTACATCATGACTACTATTGCAAATCCTTATGAGTTTATAATTATACTTCATTAACAAGTCATTTAAAGAGCACCTAAGGGTACGATTAACACTTATTTTGGCTGCTGAAATAGAATGACTAAACTGTATTATCAATCATCACAAAAGACATAGGACTATATTTTGATTAGTCAAAGCAGCCAATATTGATATCGACAATACTAGCCCCAGACCCCAGCAATCCTGTCATCTTGGAGGCAAATGGCCCCTTATATTTGGGACCCAATAAATAAAATCAAAAATTTTACATTTTAGAAAAGAGAGCATGAAAAATGTACAAGACAGAATACTTGGTAGTATCACAAAGTTTAAGCTCTGCCCTTCCTAATTGCTTTCAATTGTTTTTTAGGCTAATAATGTGCTATATGTGGGTCATGAATGTAACATATCAAAACATGGATGAGCAGTTAATGTCTTAATCAGCTGGTGGCTCTTGGCATGCTAATCATAATTGTTGTAAACCCGAGTTACATCCACGCACGAAGTTCAGTTATATGGCTTGTTACATAGTAGTTGGAGCTAAATAATCGAAATCTTACGTATGGATGGCCTTTTTCATTTTTCCTAACGAGTCAAATTGTGTGCAGGAAAGTCGAACCCAACATGCCTGACGCGTTCATTTACCCACCTAAATTGTAATTATAAGAAGGGGTGTGCGTATTTTACTTGGTATCAGTAAGACGGCCATGCAAACTCCATCTTTGGCGAAATCCGTCCGCACCTTCGACCCCACTAGCAAGAATCAAACGCCTGACAGTGCAAGTAAAAAAAAATGAGAGTGGACAATCCTTGATGACCACATAATGCAAGAAATATTGCTCATTTTGTGTGTGTACCAGTTGAAGTATTTGTAATGAATGAATAGCGAAATGAAAGCTTTCTCATCTACAATCACCGACCAAGTCCCATTAACTGATCATAGTTTATAAAAATATCATAAAAATGTTGCACGGGGGACTCGGTACTATGCAAATACGTACTATTTTCTATTAACATGATACCTAAAAAAACCGTATCCGTATATTTTGATAAACAAGCATCTTTTACTTCCGCATGAGACAATGTGTGTGATATCAAAGAACGGAAACTATAACAAGACTAATAACTATGAATGGGTGCATTATTATGATACCTTTCTAACATTGTGCTTTCAGACTCAAGCTGAAAAACTCTTTCTTTTGCTATATCCAACGACATCGATAAACCTAACTTATATTCGCTATCTTGAAGTCGTTGTCTAAGTTCCTTGTCCTGAGAAAATCAAGGCGTGTATCTCATGCGTCAAATAAATGGACAACAGTCAAATGACACAAAAAAAAAATATATAATTTAAAAATATTATACCCGTTTCTCTGCGCACTCCCGATACAATGCAATCTCTTCTTGACAAAACGGCTCTATATCATTAACTTGCAGACCTGTAACAAGTTGTTATTATCAGATAACAACAAAGAATAATACATAATAACAACAGAGAATAATACAGAAGGTAACAAGCAAGAACATCATGTCGAAATTGATTCACTGACACAATGTGAATTAAAACTTACATAAAAACAGGTTTCGTAAAATTCCGTCACATACATTAACACCTTCGAGTACATGAGAAGCAATTTCAGGTGGAACGATTGGTGATGGAGGCCCCATCATTAAATCATCCCCAACCAAAACAGTTTCCTCCATCGTTGGTTGTGCGTCAACTAATCATTTTACCAGTAAATAAAACAAAATTCCGCTAATTAAAAACAAGATGCAAGTAATTTCAACTAACATGAACTGTAGGGGATGGCAATGGCCACCCGATCCCGTGGATATCCATCCGATCCACCCGGTTTGTGATGGATATGGATAATTTAAATGGATATGCATACGGATATAGATATAGATATGGATATGGATGAAAATTATCATATATGCATTAACACCAGAAATACATATAAAAAATATATAAATATATAAATATATAAATATAGACATATGCAAAAACATCTACTATTACATATGCATTTACCATTACCCATAAATAAAATAAATCAACAAAACAATACAAAATAGTTTAAAATATCTCATTTTTACACATTTGACATGCAAAATCAACAAAATAGTTGTTTGAATCAAAAAGAAAAATGAACGAACATACCATCCATGATTGTTTAATTGAATTAACGTTACCTGCAAAATAGATAGTAAATTGAATTAGTTAACACCGCAAATAAATATCGAAATTTGAGAACACGACTTTACGTAAAAATTGAAATATTCCTAAACCCTAAACCCTAAAATCACCAATAACAGAAGATGAACTGTACGGTATAAAATTAATTACGGAATCCGAGCGGAAACCGGAACTTTCCCGGTTGATTTGCCCCGATTAATCTTGATTTTCACCGCGTGTTCACATGGAATTTAAGATTTTAATCCGAGGGACGCACGGGTGTTGGTTTCTGTTTTCTTTCTCTGTTTTGTTTTGGCAAGAATGGGACCGTTAAAAAAATTATATTTTTCTCTTAACCATCCATTAATTTCCTTGAAATAAAGGGACTAATGAGAGCCAGCAAGAAAAAAAAAAGTTTTAAGTACGATCTGAGAAAGTTGGATATTCAGGACGAAGAACGTAATTTTGTCGTTAAAAAATTATATTTTTCCGGTAGAGTTGTAATATCTTGCGTCAATTAATTTGCTTGAAATCTAAGGGACTAATGAGAGCGCGACATGCGCGAAAATCACATGTGATTGCGAAAAAAAAAAAAATTATTTTTCAGAAAAAAAAAAGTTTCGAGCGAAAAATTTTTTTGCGAGAAAATTTTTTTTCAAAAAAAAAATTCCCGAATTTTTTTCCCAAATTTTTTTTCCGAATTTTTTTTTACAATCACATGTGATTCTGCATGTCAATCACATGTGATTATGCATGTCAAATTCAATCACGTGTGATTGTACAATTTAATCACATGTGATTGTGCAGGTACATCACATATGATTGTTGTAACATCCTTGAATCGGGCCTAGTTGAAATGGTCTATTTTGCCGTTGTGTGGTTTTATATGTTTTTATTTTAATTAACATTTATTGTTATTTGATGACGTGGTTAGGACCAGTTTGTGACAAGGGTCACAGAACAGGTTTGTTTATTTAATTTGGACTTCGTTTGGGATGCTAAATGTTGTACGAAAGATATCAGATAACTGATAAATACCCGTGTGTTGTGATGTATGAGTTTTAAGACTCATAAGTGTTTGGTGGGAGGGTTATTCTTCCATTTTCTAGAAAATTCCCCAAACCCACCCTTTCAAATCAAGTTCTTGAAACCCTAATCTTCAAATCAAGTTCTTGAGCTCAAATTGATCTTGGAATCTTGTTCCTTGTTGTCTACTGATTCTAACAAGGTAAGAAACATGTGTTTTTGTGTTCAATTCATGGTTAAATTCATAGTTTTGTGTAAGTTTTGTAAAAAGCTTGATTTTGTGTCAAAATCCATGGATTTGATGTTGTTATGGTCAAAACTTTGTGGGTTTAAAGTCTATAACATGTAGTAATTGAGTTGTGGTAAGTTTTGATGTCGAAAACGAGCTCTAGATCGAGTTTTGGTGAATTTAGCTTGAAGTCCGTAGCCTATGTTCAGTTTCTGAAGAAGATGAACACAGTCGGCCGACTGTCAGTCGACAGTCGACCGACTGACGTAGTGAACCGACCGATTGACGGACAACCGACCGACTGAGATTTACATTCGGCCGATTGATGTAATACCAAATGAATCGGCCGACTGGGAATGTCAGTCGACCGGTTGTGTCGACAGTCGACCGACTGTAAGAGTCAGTCGACCGACTGAGTGTCCAGGGCAGAATATTTTACCAAAGTGTTGAGTTTTAGCCGTTATGCTGCCCGTTTGTATTTTGATGATTTTGATGTAAATTTTGAAAGTGCACAAGTGTTAAGGAGAAAAATTTTAGCGGACAGTTTTTCTGAAAAAAAAATTTTATATTGTGTTATTTGGTGTTAACGGACAGAAACTAACTTGTGTATATGTTTTCTCAGGAGAAAAGGAGAAAGAGAAGGTTCAGTGATTAGATAGCTGAATACCTTCTCGTTTGCTGGTATTTGGTGAGTGGGACTAACTGGAGAATATAGTATATTGTAGCATGTTATATTATGATTGTCATGTTTGTTAGATATACTTATTGTTGTGATTAGTTAGTACCTTGTGATGACTGCATGTTAGTTGATGCTTGTCTGCTGGAGCCCAGTGCGTCCCTATCTCGTGGTAGCCTAATTCGATAGGAGAGATCAACCTGCGGGTTGGGTTCCTCATGTGGTAGCCTATTTGCATCCGTGTAGTATATGTTTGAATGACGCGTACGTCGCGTGTGGATGATTTATGCAGCACGGTATGTAGGAGGAACTTCCGGTAAACCCCAGCCCGATCAACTGGAGGTTAATGGTTTGGCCGAACTGCCGGAGTCTCTGTAGACTGCACTACTGGGTGATGTTTGTGTGTTAGACTATGTGACATGATTAGTATAACACTTATGTATGCTATGGCCTGTAGTTAGTCGTACTCACTTAGCTTCGTGCTAATTCCCCTCCATCTCCTCCCTGCAGGTTATTAGCTTTTGTAGTTTATGCTTTTGGGGAGAAGACGGGCATGAAGATGTTATGTTTGACGGGAGTCAACTCTGATGTTGTCTTGCTTTATGAAAACAATAATCTTTTTGTAAATATGTCTTCTCTGTATAAACAAGTATTTTGTAATGACACGTGACACAGGTTGTATTAACAATAGTTAATGTGGATATCGTATTAAATTAATATTATGCTTCCGCCACGTATAAAAAAAAAAATAGCGGTGTCACAATTGTAAAAAAAAAAAATTTGAAAAAAAAATTCGGAAAAATTTTTTATTTTACTTTTTTTAATCACATGTGACTTTCGCGCCACATGTCACGCTCTCATTAATTTCTTAAATCTCAACTTAATTTATGGATTCAAATGAATATTCCTCTTTTCTTGTATTTCATTTTCATCAAGTTACTCCTAAAGTCCCACTTTCTATTGACTTTTTAAATTATTATTTTTTATTAATTTTGACCGTAAATACTTTCTTTTTATTATATAATATTAGATGAAAATTATATAACGAATTGAGTTTTAAATGTGTTTTCATCCATATAATTTTCATCAAATACTATATAATAAATATAAAAAAAATACAATCAAGTTGACAAAAAAAAGTCTTTAAAATGTCAACAGTGAACACTTATAATGAGATGGAGAGAGTATATATTATTCATTTTGAGATCAGCGATCCTTACACCACCAACTATCAAAATTAATTACACCACCATAAATACTTTCGTAGATTGTGCAATACAATATTACAATATACATGTTTAGCGGTTTATCGATAATTTTAATAGATCATCGTCCATTCAAATAGAAAATAAAATCAATGGAAACATTTTAGAATCATTCGTTTAGTTAATTACTTAATCTACTCGAATGTTTCAATTAACAACGTATCAAATTTTAACTTCTACCAGCACGAACAATTATTTAATTCACCCAGGGCCTTCTGTATCATGGCTCTTTCTTTTTGTAAGTGTTTATTTTTATAATAATTAATTTAATTAAATCATTGGAAGTTATAAAATGCTAAAAGTTAATAAATTGGGTATATTTGATGAATTTGTATGATTAAAATGAGTTTATTTGATATTACATACTCATGTGGTTATGTGAATTTAGCACTTAGTAAGTAGATATATGTTAAAAACTCATATTATAATGTCTAAACTGAATTCGATTTTATATTCTGTTTTCAGTTAACCAAATTCATAAATTTCAAAACCGAAAATCAAACCGAAAACGAATTTGATTTCGCTCGATCCAAAAACCATTTTACAAAATTGGTTTGGATTTTTTCGATTTGGTGTTTGGTTTAAACGGATTAAACCAAACCGATGAACACCCCTACTTCACCACCTTGCACCAAATAGAGTCCGGATAAACTAAATAATGCCACAACCTTTTAAAGATGAGAGCCAAGTTAAATGCCCGTAAACTTTCAATATTCAAGTCACCTTTATCACAGGATGCTAACATTTGATCCCACTCTATCCAATGCATCTTATGATTACTATCGGTACCACCCCAGAAAATTGAGAGGGTAACGTCTCAATCTTATTAATCACCATTTCAGGGCACCAAAATAAAGAAAGGTAGTAAATTCTCGTACGATCCAAAACCGACTTAATAAGAGTCAACCGACCTCCCAATGAGAGAAGATTTGCTTTCCACCTTAATAATTTTTTAATAAAATGATCCTCAAAATTCTTCCAACTGGACACCAAATTCATATTAGCAACTTAATAGTACATAGTACTCCGGTTAGTAAGATAGTTATTACAAATTTACTAGTAACTTATGCAATTTTAAAAATCACTCTCTTTAAATTTATAGCAAAAAATGAAGTTTAGATATCAATCTAATGTTGGTGATCACAATAGAATATGAGAAATGTGATCCCAAACCGTTGTTAAAAAAACAAGTATTAAAAGTATTGAACAAGGACTTAACAGTATCTTTGATGATATTAAAGACTAAGCTTTTTATTTAATTTTTTGTTTGCCCAAAATAACGATAACTTCTATAAAAATGAAAAATGTTTTCTAGAAAAAAACGGATTCAACTAAAGATATAAGAGATATAACCCGGTGAAAGTCGTATTTAGAAACCTACTAACAAACGATACTATCTATACCGAACATCTACTAACCTAAACCAAACAACCAAACCCAATTAAAAACAAAAGCAACACACTACGAAACCAAAAGAAAACTACAAAGCTACAAAAGATTAAAGACTCGGCTTTTTATAGTCTGCGTTACTGATATATACTCTATTAATTATACCTGAAACGTAAAATAAGCTAGCCCACCATCACCGTGTCATCACTTTGTCTCACGCATGATGGCAACAAGCAAGACAAAACCAACGACAACTCTTAGGAGTGAAAGAAGGCAATGTACCTATCGTGTCATTGAAACAACACAAGAAGACATAGAAGGACGATTATAGACGTTGGTCTTAAAAGTTTGAGTCATAAGGTGTCAGATGATATACTCCCTTTAAACCTTTTATTATGATATATATCTCACGGAGTACAACTTCATATTGTACAAACACATTCATATTCATTGGCACTCCAAATAAAACGAAATCATCAGATCTCAAAATACATTAAGAGACTTCTAATATAGGTGTTTGGGGGAATAATGATAATAAGTAGTTATTGTGAGTTTTGTTTTTAAAAAGATAGTCACTAGTAACCATTCAGGCTTGCCTGAGTGCCCACCGAGTTGCCCAATGAAGCATACCACCCGGGTTCAATTCCTGGCTATGCCAAATTGTTCAAAAAGGGAGTGTGACAAGAGGGTGCGTATAATGCGCAATTCACCCGGTACCAGGTCTCGCGCTCGGGGGACTTGATTACCCATTTAAAAAACTTTAACCAAAAAAAAAAGATAGTCACTTGTCTAGCTTTTTTTTTTTTTTTTTTTTTTTTTTTTTTTGGCTAACACTCGTCCAGCTAAGATATTTAACAAAACTCTTTTTATTATAATTTCTTTGATTTCTATGTTTTAATAGATTATATGAAAAGGATATTCTAGCCGGTTTATTTAGTTCCATATAATAAATAATACGTAGTAAATAAATAAATTGCATAGTTAAATTAAAACGTAAATAAAAGAACTACGAAGAATTTTTATAAATCGATGCATACCGGAAGGACCCGTTTATGAAATTTACTAAAAAACAAAAAACATGGGAATAGTGTTACAGACTTGCAAATATGGAGATGGGATTGTTGAATGGTGGGGCCCGTACGTAGAAAAAAACGAGTAATAGATTACATCCAATTGAAGGTCAACGTCACTGTTTCAACGGCTCTGATGATTTTACACCTTAGTGTCTCAGCTTTTTGCCAGCTTGTCTAATCGAAAACGACAAACTCAACCCCTTTCCTACCACAACATCACCGGATACTACCAAACATAAAAATACAGTACCAAAGTATACAAATTCTTACATACTTTTACTTTACTTGACATTATATTTTCTTTTTTTAAATACCACAAGCAAGCATCTTTCTCGTCTCTAATAAATTATAATCCTGTCCAGATTAAAAAGCAAGTACATCTTAATTGGAAATTTCATTAATTATATAATAAGTTGAATCTAAGTTTTTTGATCGGTTCTAACATAAAAATGAATATATATTAAGACAATTTAAATAAAACAAATTTGTACAGGTATAATAAGACATTGGGAGTTAGTTGCAGGATGGACTAGCTAGTATTTTATATATATATATATATATATATATATATATATATATATATATATATATATATATATATATATATATATATATATATATATATATATATACTGTTTATTTACTTACAATTTGATTTCAACAATTATAAAGTGTTCATTGACTATAGTCATTGTACTTTTAAAAAATCGTGTAGCTCTGTAATGCAAATCATGAGCGGAGCTAAAATTGTACGGTAGTTGAGTGCGGCTTGATTCATTGAAACAAAATAAAATGGTGACACGCAAAAGAAATGAACATTTTTAGACGTGTAGAAAAGTTACCATTGATGACAAGTTACAAATTTTCATATTTAAACTTCTAAGGCCACTCCCTATCGTAACTAAACTATTCATCCTCTTAACCTTCCACATCAGCGTCACATCAACACCAATATCCTATAACTAACTCATAACTAAACACTCTCTATCATGGCTAAAACAATACTCCTCTTAATATACAACGTACAAGCAATAAATCATTAAGTCCAACAATAAAAAGCACTGGGACCCGCAATTCCTATAACTCTTCCATTAAATCTATGATAAAAGCGGGTAACTAACGCGGGTAACTAAGTGGTGCATATGGTTAGTTACGGGTAATGGGCGGGTAACTAACCATAGGGGTGGTCTAAGTGTTATATGTATATAAGGCAAAACGTATATCAATGACTATTTATCTACATATTACAAATGAAGTTAAATGACAATTAGTAAATTGATGTGCAAACATCATGTATCTAGTATGAGTTGAAATGCAATCGTAAACATATTTGATCAGATGGCTTAGACATAATGTAATTTAATTCTGCTAAGCTAATTACCATCTTCTTTTTATAGAAGTAGGTATAGGTATAGGTATAGGTATACTGTTATTACGGAGTAGTAGTGTACAAGTCGCTGAAAATGTTTCGGACCAGGTGCAATGGACTACCGATTCAGGTACTATTTACTCAGTGTCCGATGCAGTGCGTATCATTATGCAAACAGGTAATATTATCTCCCCGATTTGGCCTAAAGTCGTGTGGGGTAATAAGGTCCCTTCTAAAATCATGCTTTTTCATTGGTTGGCTATCAAAAAATATATATATACCCGTTAGAGTTGTTTTAGCTCAAAGGCATATCTTACCTCTTAATCAATCGAAACTTTGCATTTGGTGTATGCTTGAGGAAAAACAATCGAGCACTTATTATTACTGTGACGACCAGGAAATTTTCGATCAAATTTAAACTTTATCTTTATAAGATTCGGACAAGATAAGCAAAGTCTGTAATGTTGAGTTTCGAAAAATTTTGGAACTACGTTCATAGATTCAGTTAACCTTTGACGATTCCCGACGATTCACGAACTTGTGTGGAAATAAAAATGTAAATATATATATGAATTCTATTAATAAATATTATTATATCGTAATATATATAAAATATATAAATATTAAATGTTCAATAAATGTTATCATATAATAAAATATAATTAATAAATTATATATTAAATGTAATTACAAGATTAATTGTGTTATATTATTATTACATTCATTATTATATTAGTATTATTAAGATTATTAAAGTTATAATATGAAATTTGTTGTTATATGTAAGTTATTACATTACTATTATTGGTATTAATGTAATTATCAATATTGTTATTATTATTATCAATATTAACATGATTAATAACAATTATCATATTTAATTATTATCAGTGTTACCTTTAAAGTTAATATTAATAATATTAATTATTTTTATCATAAATAATAATAAAAATTCTATTAATATTATTATTGGTATTTTTAATTATTATTATCAGTATTATTATTATTTATTATTGTTACTAAAATTATCATTATTCTTACTTGTATTATTATGATATTAATATTATCTATATTATTAGTTTTGTTATTAAAATTAATATCAATGTTAAAATGATTAAATGTAACTATAAGTTTAATTATAATTATATTATTAATACATCTATTATTAATATTATTTTGATATTATTATTAATATTTATTATCTCTATTAATATTAGTATATTTTATTAATAAAAACAATTACAATATTTGATCTTTAACATATTTATATTTATAAAACTAATGGTATTAAATTCGATAAAATCAATTTATGTATCAATCAGATATAGTAGAATCAGTTAGCAGTCCTGATCAAATTTTTATTTATTTATTCTCCTGATATCTTTTCCTTCCTGCTCGTACGATCCTGTCTCCATTTTTGTTATACGTCTCAATCCAACCTCAGTACAAACAGATTAGGATCCAATTATAAGTATCAAAATTCGTTCTTTTACTCATACACATCCAATTATCACAACAATTCAATATTTAAACAGAAAATAAAGATTTATTACTCTGCATTTCCACTTTTTGGTCATATCTTGAATTCGAATCAATTTTAAAAATGTAATAACGTAGTTGTGTTAGGAATTTCATAATCAAACTACCTACAAAGTTTCAAGTTCCAATTCCTTCTATCAAGTTTCAATTTTTGAGTCAAAGATATTTATCAAAAAGTCAAACGAATCGTTCATCCCAAAATTTGAGTTCATTTTAAGGTTTCAAGTTCAATTGACGATTTCAATAGTTTTTATGATTGAATTGCAAAGTATTTTGTGTAGAAACTTTGGTCTAAAACCATCTAAAAATCGAAGATCATATTTTTTTTTTGGTGTTTATATCGGCGACTGCCAACAGCAGTTTTTTTTTTTTTGATCCATTGAACAAGGTATAAATTACAAGTAGTTTATGATTATACTGCAAAACTTAATTTAAAATTGATTGTAATTGTAATGTTTGATATTTTTTGGTCGATCAAATTCTTGAAGAAGAAGAAGAAGAACTTAGACCAGAAATATTCGGGTGTTAGTTAAATGGGTGTAATATAATTCAAGAAAAACGGGAATGGTCGGATGGTTAAGGTGTTAGCATGTGAGCGGGTGGTCACGGGTTCGAACCCGGTTCAGAACATTTCTTTTTAAAAGCTTAATTGGAAGGTAGTTTTCATTACAAAAGTTATTATTATTATTATTATTATTGTTATTATTACTGGCATATTAATTATTGTCATGATTATTATTATGATTTTGAGATTATTAATAATTGTAGTATTAGTATTATTATAATTACTAGTATTATAATTACTATTAGTATTATAATTATTACTATCACCATTATCATGTTTAGATTTGTAAATATTAAGACATAACTATTACTATTATTTTTATAAGTATTATTAATATTATTGTTAATTTTATCATTTAAGTATTATTAATATTATTACTATGAAAATAATAACATTTATTAGTAATTTCATTAATATTAGTGCTAGTATCATTTTATTAGTATTATTATTGTCATAAGTATTATGATTAACATTAACATTAATATTAATATGATTAATCAATGCTAGTACTGTTATTATTAGAGATTATAATAATAACTAAAAGTATCATTATTTTAAATCTACTATTTTTATTAAAACTATTATTGTTGCTATTATTATAATTATTATTATTATTATTATTATTATTATTATTATTATTATTATTATTATTATTATTATTATTATTATTATTAGTATTAAAATTATTATTACTATTATTATACTTATTTTAATATTATTATAGCAACTATTTTGCAATCACAGATTATATTTAAAATACATAATTTTAAAATTTTTAATACTTTTATTTATCTAAAATATATAAAATGAATATATAATAAAATATATAAGATATTGAGATAAAAATCACTAATAAAAAATATATATAATTGTTAGATTACGATTACACGTTTTAATATATATACAAATGATATAGGTTCGTGAATTCAAGGCCAACCGTGCATTGTTCAATATCGTCATATGTATTTTTACTACAAAATACAATATAGTGAGTTTCATTTGCTCCCTTTTTAAATGCTTTTGCAATATATATTTTTGGGACTGAGAATACATGCGCTGCTTTTATAAATGTTTGACGTAATAGACACAAATACTTAAAACTACATTCTATGGCTGGATTATTAAACCGAATATGCCCCTTTTTAGTCTGGTAATCTAAGAATTAGGGAACAGACACCCTAATTGACGCGAATCCTAAAGATAGATCTATCGGGCCCAACAAGCCCCATCCAGGGTATGGATGCTTTAGTACTTCGAGGTATTATTTAGTATATTAGCTGCGCGCTGTATACTGAGGGATATTCTATATGCATCTTGTTAAGGTCGGTTACCAGGTGTTCACCATATGAATGATTTTTAAACACTTGCGAGTGTATGATTATTGAATAAAGGAAATCTTGTGGTCTATTAAAATTATGGAAATGATTGATTTCAATAAACTAATGAACTCACCAACCTTTTGGTTGACACTTGAAAGCATGTTTATTCTCAGGTTTGAAAAAAATCTTCCGCTGTGCATTTGCCCATTTTAAAGATATTACTTGGAGTCATTCATGGCATATTTCAAAAGATGTTGCATTCGAGTCATTAAGTTCTTCAAGATTGATAAGAAGTCATTGATAGTTTGATATATTATGAAATAGTATGCATGCCTGTCAACTTTTGATGTAATGAAAGGTTGTCTTTTAAAAACGAATGCAATGTTTGTAAAATGTATCATATAGAGGTCAAATACCTCGCTATGTAATCATATGTTATTGTATTCGTCCTTATGGATTAGGACGGGTCGTCTCATGTGGTATCAGAGTGGTGGTCTTAGCGAACCAGGTCTGCATTAGTGTGTCTAACTGATAGTTGTTAAGATGCATTAGTGAGTCTGGACTTCGACCGTGTCTGCATGTCAAAAGTTTTGCTTATCATTTCTAGTCGGAAATCAGCTGCTTATCATCCTTAGGAAATTACCTGCTTATCATTCTTAGTCTAGACACATCTTACTGCTTTGATTGCATGAATAGTGTATAGACAAAATTCATATCTTAGCGTATCTGGTAATTGAAACAACCCAACCCGTATTCCATACGATAATTTTTTTTTTTAAATGATACACATTTACGCGCCAATTAAATATGTAACCGTACCACACGTTCCATTAGAACATACTACAAGTTTAATGTTTTACAAAAGGCACGAAGGCCATTAACAAATGTGATACAAGTTCGACCTATCCAAAAATGATAGTTTTAATCCAAACAACACATCGAGCATGGTTTGGGGCTAAACTACCCAAAACGCTAGGCCAACTTCAAAGCCTCCAACGAAACATCATCAAAGAACACCTAGTGCCCAACAACCCCCTTTCCCCTATCCGCACCTGCATCTAAAAAGATAAACAACGAGAGGGGTAAGCTAACGCTTAATGAATGCAATAATTATACATGTTCACATATAACCTACTTACTTGCAATCACTTACACCATACCACATACAAGCTAGCAATTCGATAACCATGCAAACATCATGCATAAACTATTATCCACAATTCACAAGAAGCTAGCAACAACTATAGCATATAGTTCACAATTTAATATGCTAGATACGAATTCACACAACCATGGTTAACCAATTGTACAAGGGAACGGTACTCGTAAAAGACCGTCGGAGTTCATAACATCCATTAGTGTTACTTAAACACCGCGTAATCACTAGTCCCCCGGGTGATGTCTTGAACACCGCGACTAACTCACCCCCATGACGATGTGGCGTCTTGAACACCGCGACGATTTCCACATGTCAAACAAAACCATGAGTGGTGCCTTGAACACCGCGGCATCCACTCCCATGACAATGTGGTGTCTTAAACACCGCGGCAATACCACATGTCAATCAAACAATGAGTAGTGTCTTGAACACCGCGACAATACTACTCGTTACTTAGAATGTGGTGTCTTGAACACCGCGATGATGCCACATTCATACTACACAAATAAATACATTATATACGTACACGAATAATTATTCCACTCACCTTGACACAAGGATGATGATTATGCACTTCCGAACTTCAAAACAATGTACCTAATACATTAAGTACACCTTTAATACACAAACTAGTGGAACTAACCACATTACTTACACTTGAGCATTTAATGACCCATTAGCATTAAATAGCTCACTTACACCAAAACCGCCCATAAATAGCCAAGACACATATTAAATCACTAAAACTAGTGATTTAAAGTCTACTAACTTTATTTAACGCAAACATATGGTATTTCATACCCATTTCGCCCAAACTAGGTCAACATTACTCTTTTGACCCATTTTAATACTTAAACTTACAATTTTAGTCAAACATGACCCATTTACAATTTTTCCTTCAATATCAAGTGTATTAGTGACTAAAAACACCATTTAACACTTACAACCTCAATTCATAAGACCAAACCCTAGGTTATGGCCATTAGGGTTTACTTTCATCAATCTAACCCAAATCCACCCATATTACCCCCAAATGGGTCTTACAAGTTCCAAATGAACCAAACGCTAACATAAACTAATTAAAACTCAAAATATGGAGTTAATACTTACCAACACTATCCACTCGTAGCTAAGAACGAGGATAACAACTTTAATTCTTGCTCCAAAGATCAACTCTCAATTCTTCACTCACAAATCTCACTTGAATTCAAATGGGTTTTTATGTTTTGAGAGGAATTAGAGAAAGAAAATGAAAAAGAAATGGATAATAGAGGATAAGTGGCTGAGACTTAAAGTCTCCATCAAATCCATACGCGAAAAGATGAATTTGCCCTTGAACCACTTATTTTAAAACAAAAATCCGGAACCAGTTCACCCAGTGGGTCGCGGCGCGGCCTCAGTTGTCGCGGCGCGGCAATTAACGTATTTTACGAGCTGTCTTAATTCATTCCTGACTCAGATTCCAGTTATTGGTCGCGGCGCGACCTTATTCTCCGCGGCGCGACATATAAAGGAAAACTCGACCCTTCTTAGCAGGCCTCCTGACTTTTTTTTGAGTTCAATGTCGCGGTGCGGCAAAGGCTTCCGCGGCGCGGCAATGGCCTTCAACTGACCCATTCGACAACTTTACACAACTTAACGATTTATTCAACTTGTACACCTTGTTCACGCTTCCTATGCACGTCTAAACTTAATCTTTTAGTCTCACAAGACTTAACATCAACAAGGACCCATGCATATACTCGTACATGCATATATTCTAAACACATATATATACACATACATATATATATATATATATATATATATATATATATATATATACATATATATATACATATATATACATATATATATACATATATATATACATATATATATATATATATATATATATATATATATATATATATATATATATATATATATATATATATATATATATATATATATATATATATTTATTTACACAATAACTAGCACTTAGGTCTTTTAATCACATAAATGCACAAGTTATAAGCGTACTAATAATTAAGTATGTACCTTTAGACATGTATGGGAAAAATGGGATGTTACAACTCTCACCCACTTGAATCGGAGCGCGTCCTCGCGATCCAAGCCGCATGACATGCCGGAAGATAAACCAAAACAAACTCTTCGGATTCCCACGTAAACTCGGAACCCTTTCGATGATGCCATTGCACCTTGTAAGTTCTAACTTCTTTGTTACGCAATAATTTAACCTTTTCATCAAGAATGGCTATCGGCTCTTCAACGTATTCTAGCTTATTATTCAACGTAATTTCATCTAACGGAACCTAAGTCGAGTCATCCGCAAGACACCTACGGAGATGGGAAACATGAAACTTGTTATGGATCCTCGCAAGCTGTTCGGGCAACTCTAGTCTATAAGCAACCTCACCAACACGTTCCAAAACCTTAAAAGGACCAATAAATCGAGGAGCTAACTTCCCTCGCTTTCGAAACCGAATAACACCTTTCCATGGAGAAACCTTAAGCATCACCATGTCACCTTCTTGAAATTCGATCGTTCGTCTACCCTTATCGGCATAAGATTTTTGTCTATCTTGCGCTGCCTTAAGTCTAGCCCGAATCATCTCAATCTTACTATTCGTCTCTAGGTCCAAATCGGTACTCCCAATTTCTCGTTGTCCCACTTCACCCCAACAAATAGGAGTTCGACACCTACGCCCATAAATCATCTCATAAGGTGGCATTCCAATACTAGTGTGGTAACAATTATTATACGAGAATTCCACCAATGGCAAGTGCTCATCCCAACTACCACTAAAATCAATAATACACGCCCTTAACATATCCTCCAACGTTTGGTTCGTACGCTCGGTTTGACCGTCCGTTTGAGGATGATACGCCGTGCTCATTTTCAATTGAGTACCCATATCTTCATGAAACTTATTCCAAAACCGAGACATGAAACGAGTATCTTGATCCGAAACAATAGATATAGGAACCCCATGTCTCGATATCACCTCCTTGATAAACAACTTGGACAAAGTCTCCGATGACATCGTTTCCCGAATGGGAAGAAATAAAGCACTCTTCGTCAATCTATCAACTATCACCTAAATCGTATCATATTAGGTTCTTGCCGTCTTTGGTAACTTGGTAATGAAGTCCATGGTAATGTGCTCCCATTTCCATTTCTGGACTTCCAATAGTTGTAACTTACCGTACGGCTTTTGGTGTTCGGCTTTAACTTGCAAACATGTGACGCATTGTTCAACATACTTAACAATATCACGTTTCATGCCCGGCCACCAATACTCCTTCTTTAAATCAAGGTACATTTTCGTTGCACCCGGATGAATGGAATACTTTGACTTATGTGCTTCATGAAGTAGCACCCGTCGGTAATCACCCATCTTTGGCACCCACACTCTTCCTTGAAAAGACAATAAACCATGCAGGCCTAAAGTAATGAACTCCGTTTGCCCCACGATTCGTTCCTTATGCTTGTTGTGAACATACGCTTCTATTTGAATCTCACCAAGCTTTACAAGGAAATCGTTAGTAATGATCATGCGTAACGATCCTACTCGTATCACCGGATGTTGACTCTTTCTACTTAACGCATCCGCGACCACGTTCGCCTTACCCAGATGATAAAGTATCTCACAATCATAATCTTTTACCACATCCATCCACCTACGTTGACGATAATTCAAATCTCGTTGATTAAAGAGATGTTTCAAACTCTTATGATCCGAATAAATCGTGCACTTCACACCATACAAGTAGTGGCACCAAATTTTCAACGCATGAACCACCACCACCAATTCAAGATCATGAGTCGGGTATCTCTTTTCGTGTTCCTGTAATTGTCGAGAGGCGTAAGCGATGACTTTACCCCTTTGCATTAGAACACACCTGAGCCCATTTGAAGAAGCATCACAATAAACCGTCATGTCTTCTACCCCTTCCGGCAACACTAACACCGGAGCTTGACACAACTTCTCTTTTAACAATTGAAAAGCAATTTCTTGCTCGTTTTCCCAATTGAACCCTACATTCTTCCTTGTCAACTTCGTCAAAGGAGAAGCAATCTTAGAAAAGTCTTGGATAAACCGACGATAATAACCAGCCAATCCGAGAAATCTTCGGATTTTCGTAGGTATAGTCGGTCGTCTCCAACTCTTCACCGTTTCTATCTTCCCCGGATCTACTTGAATACCTTCTTTATTCAAAATATGGCCAAGGAATTGAACTTCCCTTAGCCAAAATTCACATTTGGAGAATTTAGCATACAACTTCTCCTTCCGCAAAGTCTTCAACACTTCACGCAAATGGTGTTCGTGTTCCTTCATACTCTTAGAATAAACAAGTATGTCGTCAATGAACACAATTACCGACTTGTCCAACATAGGTTGGCACACTCGGTTCATTAGATCCATGAATGCCGTTGGTGCATTCGTAAGACCAAAAGGCATAACTACGAACTTAAAATGCCCATAACGTGTTCGAAAAGCCGTTTTCTCTATGTCTTCCTCACGGACCCGTACTTGATGATAGCCGGACCGTAAGTCAATCTTAGAAAAATACGTTGCACCTTGGAGTTGGTCAAACAAATCGTCAATCCGAGGCAATGGATAACGATTCTTGATCGTCACTTTATTCAACTCCCGATAATCGATGCACATCCGCATACTACCGTCTTACTTCTTCACAAATAAAACCGGAGCACCCCATGGCGAGGAACTCGGTCGAATAAAACCCTTTTCAATCAACTCTTGGGTTTGATATAACAATTCTTGCATTTCCGTCGGCGCTAAACAATAAAGAGTTTTAGCAATGAGGGTAGCCCCGGAACCAACTCGATGCGAAATTCAACTTGTCTTTCCGCCGGAACACCCGGTAACTCATCCGGAAAAACATCTTCAAATTCGTTAACCACCGGAATTTCACGAATGGGTGGTGGCTCATCACGAGTATCAACAACATGGGCATGGAAAGCCATGCCACCACTAACAAGGAAACGACGTGCTCGTGCAAAAGTGCATATCGGCACAAGTCTTCTTCGCTTATCGCCATGAATAATTAGCTCTCCCCCACTTGGGGTCTTCACTCGAATGAATTTATCATGGCATGCAATATCGGCTCTATTACGATCGAGCCAATCCATACCAACAACAATATCAAAATCACCCAAAGTCATCGGAATGAGATCGATTTCAAAAGTTTCGGTACCAAACACAACACTACAATTCTTACAAACATCAACCCTAGCACCGTTTTACCATCCGCTATTTCGACTTCTACCGGATGACTTAACTTAGCTAGCGGTTTATTCAACTTAGGCACAAATCTTGGAGACACAAACGACAAGTTAGCACCACTATCAAAAAGTATACATACCGAACTAGAGTTAACCATGAAAGTACCTGAGATGACTTCATTGGATTGTTTGGCTTCTTCATTCGTCATCAAGTAGTTGCGACCCCTAGCCGTACCCGCCACTTTCTCCAATTTCTTAACATGATCATTGTTCAAGTTGGGACATTCCGGCCTCTTGTGCCCTTCCTTACCACAATTATAATGAGTGAGTTTGGTTGTGGAAGGAGGGTTGGTGCAATCACGGGCCATATGTCCCTTTCGTCCACAATTGTGACAAGAATAACGGAACTCTCCGGGAACACTTTTCTTCACACTACCGACAGTCTCGGTTGTACCTATCTCGAGTCGCCTAAATCCCTTAGACTATGCTCTGATACCACTTGAAACAACCCAACCCGTATTCCATACGATAATTTTTTTTTTTAAAATGATACACATTTACGCGCCAATTAAATATGTAACCGTACCACACGTTCCATTAGAACATACTACAAGTTTAATGTTTTACTAAAAGCACGAAGGCCATTAACAAATGTGATACAAGTTTGACCTATCCAAAAATGATAGTTTTAATCCAAACAACACATCGAGCATGGTTTGGGGATAAACTACCCAAAACGCTAGGCCAACTTCAAAGCCTCCAACGAAACATCATCAAAGGACACCTAGTGCCCAACAACCCCCTTTCCCCTATCCGCACCTGCATCTAAAAAGATAAACAATGAGAGGGGTAAGCTAACGCTTAGTGAATGCAATAATTATACATGTTCACATATAACCTACTTACTTGCAATCACTTACACCAAACCGCATACAAGCTAGCAATTCGATAACCATGCAAACATCATGCATAAACTATTATCCACAATTCACAAGAAGCTAGCAACAACTATAGCATATAGTTCACAATTTAATATGCTAGATACGAATTTACACAACCATGGTTAACCAATTGTACAAGGGAACGGTACTCGTAAAAGACCGTCGGAGTTCATAACATCCATTAGTGTTACTTAAATACCGCGTAATCACTAGTCCCCCGGATGATGTCTTGAACACCGCGACTAACTCACCCCCATGACGATGTGGCGTCTTGAACACCGCGACGATTTCCACATGTCAAACAAAACCATGAGTGGTGCCTTGAACACCGCGGCATCCACTCCCATGACAATGTGGTGTCTTAAACATCGCGACAATACCACATGTCAATCAAACAATGAGTAGTGTCTTGAACACCGTGACAATACTACTCGTTACTTAGAATGTGGTATCTTGAACACCGCGACAATGCCACATTCATACTACACAAATAAATACATTATATAGGTACACGAATAATTATTCCACTCACCTTGACACACGGATGATGATTATGCACTTCCGAACTTCAAAGCAATGTACCTAATACATTAAGTAGACCTTCAATACACAAACTAGTGGAGCTAACCACATTACTTACACTTGAGCATTTAATGACACATTAGCATTAAATAGCTCACTTACACCAAAACCGCCCATAAATAGCCAAGACACATATTAAATCACTAAAACTAGTGATTTAAAGTCTACTAACTTTATCTAACGCAAACTTAGGGTAATTCATACCCATTTCGCCCAAACTAGGTCAACATTACTCTTTTGACCCATTTTAATACTTAAACTTACAATTTTAGTCAAACATGACCCATTTACAATTTTTCCTTCAATTTCAAGTGTATTAGTGACTAAAAACACTACTTAACACTTACAACCTCAATTCATAAGACCAAACCCTAGGTTATGGCCATTAGGGTTTACTTTCATCAATCTAACCCAAATCCACCCATATTACCCCCAAATAGGTCTTACAAGTTCCAAATGAACCAAACCCTAGCATAAACTAATTAAAACTCAAAATATGGAGTTAAGACTTACCAACACTATCCACTCGTAGCTAAGAACGAGGATAACAACTTTAATTCTTGCTCCAAAGATCAACTCTCAATTCTTCACTTACAAATCTCACTTGAATTCAAATGGGTTTTTATGTTTTGAGAGGAATTAGAGAAAGAAAATGAAAAAGAAATGGATAATAGAGGATAAGCGGCTGAGACTTAAAGTCTCCATCAAATCTATACGTGAAAAGACGAATTTGCCCTTGAACCACTTATTTTAAAACAAAAATCCGAAACCAGTTCACCCAGTGGGTCGCGGCGCGGCAATTAACGTATTTTACAAGCTGTCTTAATTCATTCCTTACTCAGATTCTAATTATTGGTCGCGGTGCAACCTTATTCTCCGCGGCGCGATATATAAAGGAAAACTCGACCCTTCTTAGCAGGCCTCCTGACTTTGTTTTGAGTTCAATGTTGCGGCGCGACAAAGGCTTCCCCGGCGCGGCAATGGCCTTCAACTGACCCATTCGACAACTTTACACAACTTAACTATTTATTCAACTTGTACACCTTATTCACGCTTCCTATGCACGTCTAAACTTCATCTTTTAGTCTCACAAGACTTAACATCAACAAGGACCCATGCATATACTCGTACATGCATATATTCTAAACACATATATATACACATACATATTCATATATATATATATATATATATATATATATATATATATATATATATATATATATATATATATATATATATATATATATATATATATATATATATATATATATATATATATACACACACACACACAATAACTAGCACTTAGGTCTTTTAATCACATAAATGCACAAGTTATAAGCGTACTAATAATTAAGTATGTACCTTTAGACATGTATGGGAAAAACGGGATGTTACAGTAATTCATATCTTAGCGCATCTGTTACTGTAGACTTTCCTAACATATTCCGTAAATTCCTACGTAATCTACGAAAGCTTTTGTTCTATAGATATTCTATAAAATTAGAATACCATCCGATAGCCGAAAATCATTACATATCGAAAAATTCTTTATTCAATCGTACGAAATGGAATTCGCCACTAGTTCAAGTCCCTCGGATTCCGATATGGAGTTTCACTCGAGCTCCGAAAGCAGTGTCACCAGAATGAATCAACCAACCAGCCATTCACAACTCATCTGATGGGTTTGTAGTCGACTTAATCAATGGAGACGCGAAGAAGGCGATCCTTTCCACCAACCAAATTGCCCTCTTGATGAAGAACCCGAAGCAATTACCGGTGAACCAGTCCGAAACACCATTTTCACCTTCATTTCCCAAATATCTCGCCACGATTATATTCTATCTAAAATTCTAAACCTTATTCATCCGCTCGTTTCGACCGACAATCATCCCAGAATAATAGAAGAAGTCAACGAGCTTCACGCTCGAATAGTGGCTCTGGAGAATCTGGTGCAATATCTACAAGCATCAGCAGCATAACCAGTACCACCATCCACAACATCCACATCTCATGATTCAACATCTCATTATGTACCTCGTGCATAATCATCGTTCTACGAATCATTCTACGTATCGTTCTACATCAATCATCTTCGTTCTACATGACAATTATGTAATCTCTAATATTTTAGAGATTATATATTCTTGTTCTAATGGTAAATCCAATGAGATTAATATCATAATTGACTCATTAAATCCATGATTACATCTGAAGAAAATGTATATGTATATATGTTTTCATAAAGATTGTAATTAAAAATTCTTTTGTACAAACTGTTAATGGTGAAAATATTTTAACGGGTAGGTAATACCCGAGGATTATTTAAATTTCACATTAATAAGTTATACTGTACATTCTTCAAATCTGATTCAACAGTCATTTACTATCTTACTTACCTCCACAGATAAATGTATCCGTTCAATACAGAATAACCATTTTCATTCAATTTCATATTTGGATTTTGGCCTATCAGAATCCAACAAGTGGCATAATGAAGAAGACACTGGACAAAATAAAATTTGTTAGAAACAAACAAATTAACTATGAGAAATTTTGTTAAGAATCCACGCTAACAAAATCCAAGCTAACTGTTCCTAGCTAACTGTTAATTCCTTATTACTTTTTATTTATCGTAATTTATTTATCGCAATTTTAATTCTCGCAGTTTTATTTATCGTCATTTATTTTACGCACTTTATTTATCGTCATTTAAATACTGTTATTTACGCATTTTAAATATCGGGACACGTATACAATGTTTTGACATATCATATCGACGCATCTATATATATTATTTGGAATAACCATAGACACTCTATATGCAGTAATGATCGAGTTAGCTATACAGGGTTGAGGTTGATTCTATAATAATATATATACTTTGAGTTGTGATCGAGTCTGAGACATGTATACAGTGGGTCACGATACGTATTAATTAATTCGAATATTATGTATTAAACTATATATGAATTATTGAATTACTAATTGTGGACTGCTAACTGTAGACTGCCAACATTGGACAATTAAAATGAATTAAAATATTGATTATAACATATGAAACTAAACAATTCTTCAAGTTTGCCACTTGATTTCATCTTAAATCATCTTTGTATCTTGACGATTACAATCTGCATTCAAACCTTTCATGATTATTGAAAAATATATCAATCGAGAAAATGAACCAACCGCACTTCATCTACGAAAGAAAAGATTGATGCATATAGTTATGCATCTGAAAACATTCGGAACCTAAGTAAACGTCTAACACATTGATGTGTGCGAGGCGTACTAGGAAATAGTTTATATAATAGTTATATATTTATTATGAAATACTATTAAATACGATACAATTTTACACAAGTTATTTATTTATTTATAGAATGAATATACCTAAACCTTGCTACAACACTTATTGGCAGTGTACCTAATCGTACAGTAATGTAGTTTTTAGTAAGTCCGGTTCGTTCCACATGGATCTTTTAAACAAGCTTAACGCTATATTTTTAAAAACTATATTTATAAAAATACAAAAAATATATAAGTAATATTATTATTATTATAAAAAGGGGGTTTTTACCGTTTAATGACTGGTTTGTCGATTTTAAAACTTAAGTCGTAGTTAAAACCTAATGTAAAATATTAAAAATAACTTAATTTAAAGAGTAAAATAAATAACGATAATGAAATTGCGATAAATAAAAATGCGATAAAATAAAATTACGATAATTAAAAAATGCGATAATTAAAAGTGCAATTAAATACAATGACAATAATTAAAAGTGCGATAATTAGAAGAGCAATTAAATATGAAAATAAAGGAATTATGCTTATTTAAACTTCCGTAATCATGATGTTTGACGTGTTGATTTTAGTTTATTTCCATGGGTTAATTGTCCTTTGTCCTGGATTATTTAATATGTCCGTCTGGTTTTTGTCCATAACAGTCCATCAGTCATAAATATAAAGTGCGAGTGTCCTCGTCAAATTATCCTTATATCCGAAGTCAAATATTCCAACTAATTGGGGACTTAAACTGTAACAAGGTTTTAATACTTTGTTAACAATTACGCCAAGTGTCCTTGTACATAATTCACCCCTGTTTTAATAAGTCCATAAACTATTAATCCATTCCCGTGTCCGGTTAAATGAACGATTATTAGTACTTATAAATATCCCGCCCATCATGTCCGATCGAGTGTATATGGTTATTTATAGGTACGTCCAATTGTAAATCTTTATATTAAATTAACAAACTATCATTTAATTAAACAAATATACAGCCCATTAATAGCCCATAGTCTAATTTCCACAAGTATCGTTCTTTTGTCCAAACCCCAATTATGGTACAAAGCCCAATTACCCCGTCTTAATATTTTAGCCGAACATCATGATTACTTCATCTTAAATAAGCATAATAATAACTTAGCTACGAGACATTAATTTAAAAATAAAATTAAACATAACTTACAGTGGATATTAATAGCGTAGTGGTACACGGACAGAGTTTCAACTTGCAAAACCTTAAGACATTCGACTAACCTAACCTTATTATTATCACTAACTTAAAATTAAAATTACAAATTGAGATTAATATTTGGAGTGATATTTGATACATAGGATAAGAGAAAAGAAAAAGATATATATTTTTTTATCAACCAAAACTGCGAATTTATAGCAATGTGGCCTGCTACTTACTGCCATGCGATCGCATGGAAAATGCACCTCCAGGCCATGCGATCGCATGGCCATCTGGGACAGCTCAGATTGCTTTGTTTTTTCTTGCTTGTCGACATTATTTTTAAATATATATAATATATAAATAATTTATATAATTATTTAAATATTATATTATATTCTTGTGCATAGTTGACTCATAATTTTTAGTCCGTTGCGTCGAGCGTTGAGAGTTGACTCTCGTCCCGGTTCCGGATTTTCGAACGTCCTTGCGTACAATTTAATATCTTGTATTTTGCGTTTTGCGGCTTGTACTCTTGTAATTTTGAGACGTTTCTCACCAATAATTTGAACCACTTTGATTGTACTTTGTACTTTTGAGCTTTTTGGTTGTTTGCGTCTTCAATTCGTCGAATCTGTCTTTTGTCTTCACCTTTTATTATTTAAACGAATATCACTTGTAAATAGAACAATTGCAACTAAAAGCTTGTCTTTCTTGAGGGATAATGCTATGAAATATATGTTCGTTTTTAGCATTATCAAATATTACCACACTTGAGCGTTGCTTGTCCTCAAGCAATATAGTCTTGAAATAAAAATACTAGAATCACTTTTTATTCTTCACACTTTGTACATCAGTGATTTCTATACGGCGGTATAAACAATGGTAGTAATGATGTGGTTTACAGTCCCACATGACTATGAAAATTTAGATCCTTAAAGAAAATTAGATCTTTATGAAAACATTTGATCTTTTAAATAAAATCTAGCTTTTACCCTAGATAAGTTTTCCGGAATAACCCTTCACCGGTGTTTGCAAATTGTTTTTGTGGGTTTGGTGGGTTTCAGATTTGAAAATTTTAGCTCAAAACTTATGGTTTTGTGTCACCCACTTGCTAACCTTGTATTAGGAAAGCAAAATGTCCAGTATACTTGCTCCGTATATTACCTTTCGGTAAACTACCGTCCGGTTGTAAAGGAAAGCGTTGAACAAGCAACTGTTAAGGCAATGTCCCATGGCATGCTTTTAATTATGGTCTATAACGTGTCGGATGCAATTACTATCCTTGGTAGGAGAAATAGTAAAGCTCACCCTTTTGATTTTTCGGTCTGGCACAAGGTCCTGTCTTCAACCATGCTATGCAACCACCGTTCTTACAGTTGACACCCGATTTGGTTCAGGTGACCTAATGAATTCCAGGTGAATTCCTAGGATTTTACGTTCAATGGTGATGAACACATTAAAAATAGGGTTTTCAGAAAACAAATCGGTTTGTAATTTTTATCAAAATATTTTCTCGTTCAAGCTTGAGTTTAGATATCATCGAATTTCATGAGTTTGTAATTCTCAATCTTTAAAGTCAATCTCAGGGATTGAGTAATATCAGTCTTAAAAGCTGATTTTTGATCTTTAAGGAGATTATCCTTTTCTGGGGGTCTGATTCATTAGTCTTATCAAGCTAATTTGCACGACGTCCTCCCCATTTTACGAGACAGATCCTCTCATGGTTAGGATAAGTCTGACCACTTGGCGACCCTGTTTGATGCTGAGGTTCGTGGATTTCCAGCTAATTTTCGAGAAAACTTTTCAAGGTTTTTCGTAGACTCTACAACTGGTCAGGACGACAACTTCCTGACCTAAATCAAGAAGCGCGTGTTTTTTTCGGAAGACTTTACTTCCTTTTAATGATGGAATTGATTCATCGTGTAGATCCATCTTTTCTTTCAAATATATTATAATTTTTCGGGTAAAACGGTTAATTTTTGTCCAAAACAAAAGTATCTTCAATTATTTATACAAAAATATGTGATATATGTTTTAAATAACTTGGTAAATTTTTTCCACACTTGGCTTTTATTTTCCTTTCTTTGCCTTTTTATTGTCCGCTATTCCATTTTAAATGAATTCTAACATTTTGGGTTGTTTCTCAATTTATGTCCTTTCCGAGGTAACAATAATTTCGGTGTTAACACCTAGTTTTATCGTTCATAAATATGTATAAACATGATTTTGAGTTCATTTAATTGAAAATTTTGAATTTTTTTTTTTTACTATAATTGGGTAGTCAGTATATAAGACTATGGCTATTCTTTATTATCAGATAGCACTAGATTCTAATACAACTACTGCGTTACTAGTATTTTTAATGGTAACCAAGTGTATAAGTTAATATTTTAAAAATCCGAAAGAATTTAACCCCTTCTCACACGTAAGATCTTGCAATGCCCTCATTTGCAAGAAATAGTAACAATTTAAATTATTGAGGGTGATTAGCGTAGAAAAATGATTAAATTTTACCAAAGTTTCCAAACATATTCGCGTTTGTTTGCTGAATGATAAATGGTGCACATCATTTGTTCATTCCGTCTTGTTGTTACATCACATTTGTTTTTCGTTTTGTCGTCAAAATTAGTAGCTTTTGCTGAACTTAATGCCAGTCTTTGAAAATGCGTTGTTTTACCCTGTTGTGTACAATTGACAATATACATACATACAAATATAAACATGCATGGTAATTTGAAATGGGACTTAAAATCTCACTTTCAAATCAAATATGAAATATTAGTACAAAATAATAAAAATTTTAAACAATACATTAAGGTATCACAATATCATATGTTTAAACATAAATAAATAAAAATAATAAAAAGATAAAAATCATAAAAATCACCAACAGGAACTATATCAATCTGGATAGGGGTTCCAGTTCATGTCGTCGGTCGGGTTTCATGGTTGGTGATAGGTGTACTGGTAGGCCTGGTTAGGGTCGTAGAGAGTAAATGGTGGTCTTATCTCGGGCTGGTGTGGAGGATAGTAAGCGGGTCGGGTCGGAACGTAGTGATCCTGAGGTGACAGCCGGCTCATGATCTGATGCTGATGATAGTCCCATCTATCATGCTGTTGTTGCCTGGAATGCTCGTAATCATTTCGGGCTTACCACTGCTCCATCCCACTAAATCTCTCCCCGTTTGTCATATCTACCTCATCTACACGCTGGTAGACATCAGTCATAGCCTCCCTAATGACATCCCTAATGTCATCCGCTTCCTTCATTTTCTCATCTGATCCTCTCTCTACCTGTGGATGATGACCTTCATAGGGTACTGCCTGGTTGCGTCTGCTCTTTAATACCTTAGCACCCTGATAGACCTTCAA
The DNA here is from genome assembly GCF_046630445.1 of Rutidosis leptorrhynchoides. Lineage (NCBI taxonomy): Eukaryota > Viridiplantae > Streptophyta > Magnoliopsida > Asterales > Asteraceae > Rutidosis > Rutidosis leptorrhynchoides. The sequence continues at coordinate 555,757,224 of NC_092333.1, read as the reverse complement.
TCCTAAAGGCTCTACCTGTCCCTACATTCCAAAAGTGGACCCCCTTGGTCCCTATCTACACCCAAATACTCTCCAATGAGAGTAACAAAAATACCTCCTCCTATTATTCCCCCTTCCTGTATTCCTTCCACCATCTTAGACAAATAAAAACCAATACAGTAAGGGATATTAACAAAGCCTCTTGGGTCTCGAATACACTTAAGGTAAAATAAATCATGTAAAGTCATTTCCTCCTTATTATGACCTCTCTGTGTAATCGAGTTAGCCAAAAATCTATGAATTATACGAAGCTCGGCTTTGTTAATATGTAAGTAGGAGTGTTTTCCTCCCAGCGTAAAAACATTATAATCTGACATACGCCTCCAGACGGCGTTCGCGTCAAAATTCCTATCTACCCTTTCACCTCGATAAATCAAATTCATACAATCGGGTAGTAGTAATTCACTAGGAGTATATATCTGTAAAACCCTGGTCATGTCCAGCATGGACATCCTGTACATCCTACGGCCAAGTATAAATCTAAGAAAACTTCTATCATCTAATCTATCTACATCTGCATTTAACGCTATAGTACTCATAAGCTCAATGCACCATTCCTTATATACAGGTCTACGAATGGTGAATAAACGTTCCCAATCATGAAAAGAAAAGCTGCCATACCTTTGGATCAAATGCTGTCTAACTAAGTTAGCAAGTTGGACCCTTTCCAAAGGCTCCCAATCGATTACCCTCGACACTTCTACATTTTTCGGTATCAGTTTGAATTTGTTACTTTGATATGTTGGGTAATCTCTCCAGTGAAATGTCCCGTTCTTATTGATTAAAAACGTTCCATATTAATTGATTTCGTTGCGAGGTTTTGACCTCTATATGAGACGTTTTTCAAAGACTGCATTCATTTTTAAAACAAACCATAACCTTTATTTCATAGATAAAGGTTTTAAAAAGCTTTACGTAGATTATCAAATAATGATAATCTAAAATATCCTGTTTACACACGACCATTACATAATGGTTTACAATACAAATATGTTACAACAAAATAAGTTTCTTGAATGCAGTTTTTACACAATACCATACAAGTATGGACTCCAAATCTCGTCCTTATTTAAGTATGCGACAGCGGAAGCTCTTAATAATCACCTGAGAATAAACATGCTTAAAACGTCAACAAAAATGTTGGTGAGTTATAGGTTTAACCTATATATATCAAATCATAATAATAGACCACAAGATTTCATATTTCAATACACATCCCATACATAGAGATAAAAATCATTCATATGGTGAACACCTGGTAATCGACATTAACAAGATGCATATATAAGAATATCCCCATCATTCCGGGACACCCTTCGGATATGATATAAATTTCGAAGTACTAAAGCATCCGGTACTTTGGATGGGGTTCGTTAGGCCCAATAGATCTATCTTTAGGATTCGCATCAATTAGGGTGTCTGTTCCCTAATTCTTAGATTACCAGACTTAATAAAAAGGGGCATATTCGATTTCGATAATTCAACCATAGAATGTAGTTTCACGTACTTGTGTCTATTTTGTAAATCATTTATAAAACCTGCATGTATTCTCATCCCAAAAATATTAGATTTTAAAAGTGGGACTATAACTCACTTTCACAGATTTTTACTTCGTCGGGAAGTAAGACTTGGCCACTGGTTGATTCACGAACCTATAACAATATATACATATATATCAAAGTATGTTCAAAATATATTTACAACACTTTTAATATATTTTGATGTTTTAAGTTTATTAAGTCAGCTGTCCTCGTTAGTAACCTACAACTAGTTGTCCACAGTTAGATGTACAGAAATAAATCGATAAATATTATCTTGAATCAATCCACGACCCAGTGTATACGTATCTCAGTATTGATCACAACTCAAACTATATATATTTTGGAATCAACCTCAACCCTGTATAGCTAACTCCAACATTCACATATAGAGTGTCTATGGTTGTTCCGAAATATATATAGATGTGTCGACATGATAGGTCGAAACATTGTATACGTGTCTATGGTATCTCAAGATTACATAATATACAATACAAGTTGATTAAGTTTTGGTTGGAATAGATTTGTTACCAATTTTCACGTAGCTAAAATGAGAAAAATTATCCAATCTTGTTTTACCCATAACTTCTTCATTTTAAATCCGTTTTGAGTGAATCAAATTGCTATGGTTTCATATTGAACTCTATTTTATGAATCTAAATAGAAAAGTATAGGTTTATAGTCGGAAAAATAAGTTACAAGTCGTTTTTGTAAAGGTAGTCATTTCAGTCGAAAGAACGACGTCTAGATGACCATTTTAGAAAACATACTTCCACTTTGAGTTTAACCATAATTTTTGGATATAGTTTCATGTTCATAATAAAAATAATTTTCTCAGAATAACCACTTTTAAATCAAAGTTTATCATAGTTTTTAATTAACTAACCCAAAACAGCCCGCGGTGTTACTACGACGGCGTAAATCCGGTTTTACGGTGTTTTTCGTGTTTCCAGGTTTTAAATCATTAAGTTAGCATATCATATAGATATAGAACATGTGTTTAGTTGATTTTAAAAGTCAAGTTAGAAGGATTAACTTTTGTTTGCGAACAAGTTTAGAATTAACTAAACTATGTTCTAGTGATTACAAGTTTAAACCTTCGAATAAGATAGCTTTATATGTATGAATCGAATGATGTTATGAACATCATTACTACCTTAAGTTCCTTGGATAAACCTACTAGAAAAGAGAAAAATGGATCTAGCTTCAACGGATCCTTGGATGGCTCGAAGTTCTTGAAGCAGAATCATGACACGAAAACAAGTTCAAGTAAGATCATCACTTGAAATAAGATTGTTATAGTTATAGAAATTGAACCAAAGTTTGAATATGATTATTACCTTGTATTAGAATGATAACCTACTGTAAGAAACAAAGATTTCTTGAGGTTGGATGATCACCTTACAAGATTGGAAGTGAGCTAGCAAACTTGAAAGTATTCTTGATTTTATGAAACTAGAACTTTTGAAATTTATGAAGAACACTTAGAACTTGAAGATAGAACTTGAGAGAGATCAATTAGATGAAGAAAATTGAAGAATGAAAGTGTTTGTAGGTGTTTTTGGTCGTTGGTGTATGGATTAGATATAAAGGATATGTAATTTTGTTTTCATGTAAATAAGTCATGAATGATTACTCATATTTTTGTAATTTTATGAGATATTTCATGCTAGTTGCCAAATGATGGTTCCCACATGTGTTAGGTGACTCACATGGGCTGCTAAGAGCTGATCATTGGAGTGTATATACCAATAGTACATACATCTAAAAGCTGTGTATTGTACGAGTACGAATACGGGTGCATACGAGTAGAATTGTTGATGAAACTGAACGAGGATGTAATTGTAAGCATTTTTGTTAAGTAGAAGTATTTTGATAAGTGTCTTGAAGTATTTCAAAAGTGTATGAATACATATTAAAACACTACATGTATATACATTTTAACTGAGTCGTTAAGTCATCGTTAGTCGTTACATGTAAATGTTGTTTTGAAACCTTTAGGTTAACGATCTTGTTGAATGTTGTTAACCCATTATTTATTATAACAAATGAGATGTTAAATTATTATATTATCATGATATTATGATATATAATATATCTTAGTATGATGTATATACAGTTAAATGTCGTTACAACGATAATCGTTACATATATGTCTCGTTTCGAAATCATTAAGTTAGTAGCCTTATTTTTACATATGTATTTCATTGTTAATACACTTAATAATATATTTAATTATCATTTAACATAATTAACCAAGTGTATCAATATCTTAATATGATTCATATGTACCTAGTAAGACGTTGTTATAACGATAATCGTTATATATATCGTTTTCGAGTTTCTTAAATTAATAGTCTCATTTTTATGTATATAACTCATTGTTAAAATACCTAATGAGATACATACTTATAATAAAAACATGTTAACTATATATATAACCATATATATGTCATCGTATAGTTTTTACAAGTTTTAACGTTCGTGAATCACCGGTCAACTTGAGTGGTCAATTGTCTATATGAAACATATTTCAATTAATCAAGTCTTAACAAGTTTGATTGCTTAACATGTTGGAAACATTTAATCATGTAAATATCAATCTCAATTAATATATATAAACATGGAAAAGTTCGGGTCACTACAGTACCTACCCGTTAAATAAATTTCGTCCCGAAATTTTAAGCTGTTGAAGGTGTTGACGAATCTTCTGGAAATAGATGCGGGTATTTCTTCTTCATCTGATCTTCACGCTCCCAGGTGAACTCGGGTCCTCTACGAGCATTCCATCGAACCTTAACAATTGGTATCTTGTTTTGCTTAAGTCTTTTAACCTCACGATCCATTATTTCGACGGGTTCTTCGATGAATTGAAGTTTTTCGTTGATTTGGATTTCATCTAACGGAATAGTGAGATCTTCTTTAGCAAAACATTTCTTTAAATTCGAGACGTGGAAAGTGTTATGTACAGCCGCGAGTTGTTGAGGTAACTCTAGTCGGTAAGCTACTGGTCCGACACGATCAATAATCTTGAATGGTCCAATATACCTTGGATTTAATTTCCCTCGTTTACCAAATCGAACAACGCCTTTCCAAGGTGCAACTTTAAGCATGACCATCTCTCCAATTTCAAATTCTATATCTTTTCTTTTAATGTCAGCGTAGCTCTTTTGTCGACTTTGGGCGGTTTTCAACCGTTGTTGAATTTGGATGATCTTCTCGGTAGTTTCTTGTATAATCTCCGGACCCGTAATCTGTCTATCCCCCACTTCACTCCAACAAATCAGAGACCTGCACTTTCTACCATAAAGTGCTTCAAACGGCGCCATCTCAATGCTTGAATGGTAGCTGTTGTTGTAGGAAAATTCTGCTAACGGTAGATGTCGATCCAAACTGTTTCCGAAATCAATAACACATGCTCGTAGCATGTCTTCAAGCGTTTGTATCGTCCTTTCGCTCTGCCCATCAGTTTGTGGATGATAGGCAGTACTCATGTCTAGACGAGTTCCTAATGCTTGCTGTAATGTCTGCCAGAATCTTGAAATAAATCTGCCATCCCTATCAGAGATAATAGAGATTGGTATTCCATGTCTGGATATGACTTCCTTCAAATACAGTCGTGCTAACTTCTCCATCTTGTCATCTTCTCTTATTGGCAGGAAGTGTGCTGATTTGGTGAGACGATCAACTATTACCCAAATAGTATCAAAACCACTTGCAGTCCTTGGCAATTTAGTGATGAAATCCATGGTAATGTTTTCCCATTTCCATTCTGGGATTTCGGGTTGTTGAAGTAGACCTGATGGTTTCTGATGCTCAGCTTTGACCTTAGAACACGTCAAACATTCTCCTACGTATTTAGCAACATCGGCTTTCATACCCGGCCACCAAAAATATTTCCTGAGATCCTTGTACATCTTCCCCGTTCCAGGATGTATTGAGTATCTGGTTTTATGAGCTTCTCTAAGTACCATTTCTCTCATATCTCCAAATTTTGGTACCCAAATCCTTTCAGCCCTATACCGGGTTCCATCTTCCCGAATATTAAGATGCTTCTCCGATCCTTTGGGTATTTCATCCTTTAAATTTCCCTCTTTTAAAACTCCTTGTTGCGCCTCCTTTATTTGAGTAGTAAGGTTATTATGAATCATTATATTCATAGATTTTACTCGAATGGGTTCTCTGTCCTTCCTGCTCAAGGCATCGGCTACCACATTTGCCTTCCCCGGGTGGTAACGAATCTCAAAGTCGTAATCATTCAACAATTCAATCCACCTACGCTGCCTCATATTCAGTTGTTTCTGATTAAATATGTGTTGAAGACTTTTGTGGTCGGTATATATAATACTTTTGACCCCATATAAGTAGTGCCTCCAAGTCTTTAATGCAAAAATAACCGCGCCTAATTCCAAATCATGCGTCGTATAATTTTGTTCGTGAATCTTCAATTGTCTAGACGCATAAGCAATCACCTTCGTTCGTTGCATTAATACACAACCGAGACCTTGCTTTGATGCGTCACAATAAATCACAAAATCATCATTCCCTTCAGGCAATGACAATATAGGTGCCGTAGTTAGCTTTTTCTTCAATAACTGAAACGCTTTCTCTTGTTCATCATTCCATTCAAATTTCTTCCCTTTATGCGTTAATGCAGTCAAGGGTTTTGCTATTCTGGAAAAGTCTTGGATGAACCTTCTGTAGTAACCAGCTAGTCCTAAAAACTGGCGTATGTGTTTCGGAGTTTTCGGGGTTTCCCACTTTTCAACAGTTTCTATCTTTGCCGGATCCACCTTAATACCTTCTTTGTTCACTATGTGACCGAGGAATTGAACTTCTTCCAACCAAAATGCACACTTTGAAAACTTAGCGTACAATTCTTCTTTCCTCAATACTTCTAACACCTTTCTCAAATGTTCACCGTGTTCTTGGTCATTCTTTGAGTAAATAAGTATGTCATCAATGAAAACAATGACAAACTTGTCAAGGTATGGTCCACACACTCGGTTCATAAGGTCCATGAACACAGCTGGTGCATTAGTTAAACCAAACGGCATGACCATAAACTCGTAATGACCGTAACGTGTTCTGAAAGCAGTCTTTGGAATATCATCTTCTTTCACCCGCATTTGATGGTACCCGGAACGTAAGTCAATCTTTGAATAAACAGACGAGCCTTGTAGTTGATCAAATAAGTCGTCGATTCTCGGTAGTGGGTAGCGGTTCTTGATGGTAAGTTTGTTCAACTCTCGGTAGTCGATACACAACCTGAATGTACCATCTTTCTTCTTGACAAACAAAACAGGAGCTCCCCATGGTGATGTGCTTGGTCGAATGAAACCACGCTCTAAAAGTTCTTGTAATTGGCTTTGTAGTTCTTTCATCTCGCTGGGTGCGAGTCTGTAAGGAGCACGAGCTATTGGTGCAGCTCCTGGTACAAGATCTATTTGAAATTCAACGGATCGATGTGGGGGTAATCCCGGTAATTCTTTCGGAAATACATCGGGAAATTCTTTTGCAATGGGAACATCATTGATGCTCTTTTCTTCAGTTTGTACTTTCTCGACGTGTGCTAGAACAGCATAGCAACCTTTTCTTATTAGTTTTTGTGCCTTCAAATTACTAATAAGATGTAGCTTCGTGTTGCCCTTTTCTCCGTACACCATTAAGGGTTTTCCTTTTTCTCGTATAATGCGAATTGCATTTTTGTAACAGACGATCTCCGCTTTCACTTCTTTCAACCAGTCCATACCGATTATCACATCAAAACTCCCTAACTCTACTGGTATCAAATCAATCTTAAATGTTTCGCTAACCAGTTTAATTTCTCGATTCTGACATATATTATCTGCTGAAATTAATTTACCATTTGCTAATTCGAGTAAAAATTTACTATCCAAAGGCGTCAATGGACAACTTAATTTAGCACAAAAATCTCTACTCATATAGCTTCTATCCGCACCCGAATCAAATAAAACGTAAGCAGATTTATTGTCAATAAGAAACGTACCCGTAACAAGCTCCGGGTCTTCCTGTGCCTCTGCCGCATTAATATTGAAAACTCTTCCGCGGCCTTGTCCATTAGTGTTCTCCTGGTTCGGGCAATTTCTAATAATGTGGCCCGGTTTTCCACATTTATAACAAACTACATTGGCATAACTTGCTCCGACACTACTTGCTCTGCCATTACTCGTTCTGACACCATTTGTTCCTTTCGTTCTATTAACCCCTGGTCCGTAGACCTCACACTTCGCCGCGCTATGACCATTTCTTTTACACTTGTTGCAAAATTTGGTGCAGAACCCCGAGTGATACTTTTCACACCTTTGGCATAGCTGCTTCTGATTGTTGTTGTTGTTGCGGTTATTATTGTTGTTGGGATGATTGTTGTAGTTGCTGTTGCTGTTGTTGTTGTTGTTATTGTTGGGCCGTTTGTTGTAGTTGCGATTGATGTTGCGATTGTTGGGATAATTGTTGCGATTATTGTTGTAATTGCTGTTGTTGTTGTATTGGTGATTCTTATCACCGTTTTCCTCCCACTTTCTTTTGACTTGCTTCACATTGGCCTCTTCAGCAATCTGTTCTTTAATTCTTTCTTCAATCTGGTTCACTAGTTTGTGAGCCATTCTACATGCCTGTTGTATAGAGGCGGGCTCGTGTGAACTTATATCTTCTTGGATTCTTTCCGGTAATCCTTTCACAAATGCGTCGATCTTCTCTTCCTCATCTTCGAATGCTCCCGGACACAATAGGCACAATTCTGTGAATCGTCTTTCGTACGTGGTAATATCAAATCCTTGGGTTCGTAACCCTCTAAGTTCTGTCTTGAGCTTATTGACCTCGGTTCTGGGACGGTACTTCTCGTTCATCAAGTGCTTGAATGCTGACCACGGTAGTGCGTACGCATCATCTTGTCCCACTTGCTCTAGATAGGTATTCCACCATGTTAACGCAGAACCTGTGAAGGTATGCGTAGCGTACTTCACTTTGTCCTCTTCAGTACACTTACTTATGGCAAACACCGATTCAACCTTCTCGGTCCACCGTTTCAATCCGATCGGTCCTTCAGTTCCATCAAATTCCAAAGGTTTGCAGGCAGTGAATTCTTTGTAGGTGCATCCTACACGATTTCCTGTACTGCTAGATCCAAGGTTATTGTTGGTATGTAGCGCAGCCTGTACTGTGGCTATGTTTGAAGCTAGAAAAGTACGGAATTCCTCTTCATTCATATTCACGGTGTGTCGAGTAGTCGGTGCCATTTCCTTCAAAATAGTCAAATGGAACAAGTTAATCATACAGAATATTAAGAGTAGTTAATAGTATTTCGTAGCATAATATGAACTCATTTATAAAAGCTTTTTCTTCATATTAGCGTTTTATAAGTTTAAATTCGGGTAGTACCTACCCGTTAAGTTCATACTTAGTAGCTAATATACAATTCAACTACTACAATTCTATATGAAAAACTGATTATAATAATATTTCGCGTTCAAACTTTTATACAATATTTTACAAACTTACAATACTGCTTATTTTACATAAAGCATGAAATATAGCACACAATAACTTTGATACAAGATAGTTGTGAAGATAATTCTAGCTAGTACACAAGTCGTTCAGCAAAGGCAATAAAGACACGTAATTCATACGTCCAGAAACAAGTCATGCATTCTGGTTTTACTAGGACTACTTCCCATCCTTGGTCTTGTGCAACATAACCGTTATGGCCGTTGATAAGACAACGTGTTGTAACGTCGTCAAAGGGACGAGGGTTACGTAATGTCCAACAGTCCCGTAATAATCTAAAAACCTCATTTCTTACCCCAATTACCGACTCCGTCACTTGTGGAAACGTTTTGTTTAATAGTTGTAGCCCGATGTTCTTGTTCTCACTTTGGTGAGAAGCGAACATTACTAATCCGTAAGCATAACATGCTTCTTTATGTTGCATGTTAGCCGCTTTTTCTAAATCACGAAGTCCAATATTCGGATATATTGAGTCAAAATAATTTCTTAACCCGTTATGTAAAATAGCATTTGGGTTCCCCGGAATATATGCGTCAAAGTAAACACATCGTAACTTATGGGTTTCCCAATTTGATATCCCCCATCTTTCAAACGAAAGTCTCTTATAAACCAAGACATTCTTGGAACGTTCTTCGAATGTCTTACAAACTGATCTCGCCTTAAATAGTTGTGCCGAGGAATTCTGGCCGACTCTAGACAATATTTCATCAATCATGTCTCCGGGTAGGTCTCTTAAAATATTGGGTTGTCTATCCATTTTGTGTTTTTAAACTGTAAAATAGACAAGAGTTAGATTCATAAAAAATACTTATTAATACAAGCAATTTTTACATATATCATAAAGCATAAGAACGCTATATTACATATATTACACCACACGAATACAACTATCTTATTCTGACTCGCTCGTTTCTTTTTCTTCGGTTTTGGTTCGTTTTGCCAAGTTTCTAGGGATATATGATGTTCCCCTAATACGAGCCGTCGTTGTCCACATTGGTTTAGAAAAACCTGGTGGTTTAGAGGTTCCCGGGTCATTGTTACAACTTAAGAACTTCGGGGGTTGACGATACATATAAAGTTCATCGGGGTTGGAATTAGATTTCTCTATTTTTATGCCCTTTCCCTTATTATTTTCTTTTGCCTTTTTAAATTCAGTTGGGGTAATTTCTATAACATCATTGGAATTCTCGTCGGAATCCGATTCATCGGAGAATTGGTAATCCTCCGAATATTTTGCTTCCTTGGCGGAAACACCATTGACCATAATTAACCTTGGTCGGTTGGTTGAGGATTCTCTTTTACTTAACCGTTTTATTATTTCCCCCACCGGTTCCGATTCTTCTTCCGGTTCCGATTCTTCGTCCGGTTCCGATTCTTCTTCCGGTTCCGACTCTTCTTCCGGTTCCTCTTCGGGAACTTGTGAATCAGTCCATGAATCATTCCAATTTACATTTGACTCTTCATTATTATTAGGTGAGTCAATGGGACTTGTTCTAGAGGTAGACATCTATCACATAATATCAAACACGTTAAGAGATTAATATATCACATAATATTCATATGTTAAAAATATATAGTTTCCAACAAAAATGTTAAGCAATCATTTTTAAAGAAAACACTATCTAAGTCCAGAATCACTAATGCATCCTAACAAACTTGATAAGACACACTAATGCAAATTTTCTGGTTCTCTAAGACCAACGCTCGGATACCAACTGAAATGTCCCGTTCTTATTGATTAAAAACGTTCCATATTAATTGATTTCGTTGCGAGGTTTTGACCTCTATATGAGACGTTTTTCAAAGACTGCATTCATTTTTAAAACAAACCATAACCTTTATTTCATAGATAAAGGTTTTAAAAAGCTTTACGTAGATTATCAAATAATGATAATCTAAAATATCCTGTTTACACACGACCATTACATAATAGTTTACAATACAAATATGTTACAACAAAATAAGTTTCTTGAATGCAGTTTTTACACAATACCATACAAGTATGGACTCCAAATCTCGTCCTTATTTAAGTATGCGACAGCGGAAGCTCTTAATAATCACCTGAGAATAAACATGCTTAAAACGTCAACAAAAATGTTGGTGAGTTATAGGTTTAACCTATATATATCAAATCATAATAATAGACCACAAGATTTCATATTTCAATACACATCCCATACATAGAGATAAAAATCATTCATATGGTGAACACCTGGTAATCGACATTAACAAGATGCATATATAAGAATATCCCCATCATTCCGGGACACCCTTCGGATATGATATAAATTTCGAAGTACTAAAGCATCCGGTACTTTGGATGGGGTTCGTTAGGCCCAATAGATCTATCTTTAGGATTCGCATCAATTAGGGTGTCTGTTCCCTAATTCTTAGATTACCAGACTTAATAAAAAGGGGCATATTCGATTTCGATAATTCAACCATAGAATGTAGTTTCACGTACTTGTGTCTATTTTGTAAATCATTTATAAAACCTGCATGTATTCTCATCCCAAAAATATTAGATTTTAAAAGTGGGACTATAACTCACTTTCACAGATTTTTACTTCGTCGGGAAGTAAGACTTGGCCACTGGTTGATTCACGAACCTATAACAATATATACATATATATCAAAGTATGTTCAAAATATATTTACAACACTTTTAATATATTTTGATGTTTTAAGTTTATTAAGTCAGCTGTCCTCGTTAGTAACCTACAACTAGTTGTCCACAGTTAGATGTACAGAAATAAATCGATAAATATTATCTTGAATCAATCCACGACCCAGTGTATACGTATCTCAGTATTGATCACAACTCAAACTATATATATTTTGGAATCAACCTCAACCCTGTATAGCTAACTCCAACATTCACATATAGAGTGTCTATGGTTGTTCCGAAATATATATAGATGTGTCGACATGATAGGTCGAAACATTGTATACGTGTCTATGGTATCTCAAGATTACATAATATACAATACAAGTTGATTAAGTTTTGGTTGGAATAGATTTGTTACCAATTTTCACGTAGCTAAAATGAGAAAAATTATCCAATCTTGTTTTACCCATAACTTCTTCATTTTAAATCCGTTTTGAGTGAATCAAATTGCTATGGTTTCATATTGAACTCTATTTTATGAATCTAAATAGAAAAGTATAGGTTTATAGTCGGAAAAATAAGTTACAAGTCGTTTTTGTAAAGGTAGTCATTTCAGTCGAAAGAACGACGTCTAGATGACCATTTTAGAAAACATACTTCCACTTTGAGTTTAACCATAATTTTTGGATATAGTTTCATGTTCATAATAAAAATAATTTTCTCAGAATAACCACTTTTAAATCAAAGTTTATCATAGTTTTTAATTAACTAACCCAAAACAGCCCGCGGTGTTACTACGACGGCGTAAATCCGGTTTTACGGTGTTTTTCGTGTTTCCAGGTTTTAAATCATTAAGTTAGCATATCATATAGATATAGAACATGTGTTTAGTTGATTTTAAAAGTCAAGTTAGAAGGATTAACTTTTGTTTGCGAACAAGTTTAGAATTAACTAAACTATGTTCTAGTGATTACAAGTTTAAACCTTCGAATAAGATAGCTTTATATGTATGAATCGAATGATGTTATGAACATCATTACTACCTTAAGTTCCTTGGATAAACCTACTAGAAAAGAGAAAAATGGATCTAGCTTCAACGGATCCTTGGATGGCTCGAAGTTCTTGAAGCAGAATCATGACACGAAAACAAGTTCAAGTAAGATCATCACTTGAAATAAGATTGTTATAGTTATAGAAATTGAACCAAAGTTTGAATATGATTATTACCTTGTATTAGAATGATAACCTACTGTAAGAAACAAAGATTTCTTGAGGTTGGATGATCACCTTACAAGATTGGAAGTGAGCTAGCAAACTTGAAAGTATTCTTGATTTTATGAAACTAGAACTTTTGAAATTTATGAAGAACACTTAGAACTTGAAGATAGAACTTGAGAGAGATCAATTAGATGAAGAAAATTGAAGAATGAAAGTGTTTGTAGGTGTTTTTGGTCGTTGGTGTATGGATTAGATATAAAGGATATGTAATTTTGTTTTCATGTAAATAAGTCATGAATGATTACTCATATTTTTGTAATTTTATGAGATATTTCATGCTAGTTGCCAAATGATGGTTCCCACATGTGTTAGATGACTCACATGGGCTGCTAAGAGCTGATCATTGGAGTGTATATACCAATAGTACATACATCTAAAAGCTGTGTATTGTACGAGTACGAATACGGGTGCATACGAGTAGAATTGTTGATGAAACTGAACGAGGATGTAATTGTAAGCATTTTTGTTAAGTAGAAGTATTTTGATAAGTGTCTTGAAGTATTTCAAAAGTGTATGAATACATATTAAAACACTACATGTATATACATTTTAACTGAGTCGTTAAGTCATCGTTAGTCGTTACATGTAAATGTTGTTTTGAAACCTTTAGGTTAACGATCTTGTTGAATGTTGTTAACCCATTGTTTATTATAACAAATGAGATGTTAAATTATTATATTATCATTATATTATGATATATAATATATCTTAGTATGATGTATATACAGTTAAATGTCGTTACAACGATAATCGTTACATATATGTCTCGTTTCGAAATCATTAAGTTAGTAGCCTTATTTTTACATATGTATTTCATTGTTAATACACTTAATAATATATTTAATTATCATTTAACATAATTAACCAAGTGTATCAATATCTTAATATGATTCATATGTACCTAGTAAGACGTTGTTATAACGATAATCGTTATATATATCGTTTTCGAGTTTCTTAAATTAATAGTCTCATTTTTATGTATATAACTCATTGTTAAAATACCTAATGAGATACATACTTATAATAAAAACATGTTAACTATATATATAACCATATATATGTCATCGTATAGTTTTTACAAGTTTTAACGTTCGTGAATCACCGGTCAACTTGAGTGGTCAATTGTCTATATGAAACATATTTCAATTAATCAAGTCTTAACAAGTTTGATTGCTTAACATGTTGGAAACATTTAATCATGTAAATATCAATCTCAATTAATATATATAAACATGGAAAAGTTCGGGTCACTACATCCAGCTTCTATAGAATCTCAGATTAGGATGCAACGTGTGTTCAGGAATCGATGGGTATTCTACTGGCGGATGCATCAGAAATACTATGAAGGCATCAACAAATTGTAGCGGATCATAATAAGGTACGTGTTGATCAGGCTGTTGTTGTGGTTCCTGTTGTTGTTCCGGTTCAGGTTCATATTGCATTTCAGGTTCAGGCTCTGGAGCAGGTTGTCTAGATGATGATGATGCACCATCAGTATTAGTAAATCTCTGCAAAACACATTAAACACAAAATTTGTGCATCCAAATATGCATTAGTGTTAGGAAAATAACAAATTGAAACAATTACAATAACATGTTAAATCAAAATTAAACTTATACACATTTTCACAATTTTTACAATTCTACACTTTTTCAAATAAGCATATATGAAAATGTTTACAAAGTTCATAAGCATTTAACTCAAATAACATGTTAAAACAACCATTACTAGTAATTAAACAAGTTTCAAATGACATTTACATCAATTTAATCAAGTTCATGAATTTTATACCTAAAAAGTCCACTTTAATTCTCAAAAATCATGTTTAGTATCAAAGTTTGGATCATTTAGTTACCTAAACATGTTACACTACTTAATTTAGCAATAATTCATGACAAAAATCGGCCATAACCTCTTTATATCAAAAAGCCCCAAATTGCTCAAGAACACAAACCCTAGATTTCTAAAATTTTTGAGGTTTTTGGCTTCAAATCATGTTAAATAGCATCAATCTAGGTTATACATGCATAAAATACTAACAATTTAACTCTAATTACACTAGAAATTAACAAAATCAAATTAGGTAAATTATAGCTCAAGAACACTAAAAATCAAATTTAAAGAGGTTTAGGGTTGAAATTGTTACCCTTCTTGATAAACTTCTTATCAAATTCATGTTTAAAGCGGATTATAGCGAGAAATTTGGTTGAATTTGGTGAAAAAATGGCGATTTTAGGAGTGTATATGTGTGTATGTTCGTGTGTGTGTTTTGTGGAGTGACAGAGAACAGCTCGATGAGTTTTTGTTCCTGGCCTGAAATCCAGCTCCATGCGATCGCATGGCTATGAAGGCCAAATCCCATGCGATCGCATGGGGTTCGGGTATAGTAACTTTTTGAATTTTTTTTTTTTTTATAAAAACCTTATACTAATGAAACATATAATTAATTAAAAATTAGAATTTTGTTTCTTTTTAGTATGAGGGCGTTTCGGATCATCGTCCTAGTCCGTTCCTCGACAAAATTTTAAAATTTGTCATTTCAAAGCGTTGTTTTAAAAGCAAAGATTTTTGGGATTTTTAATGTTTTTGGCTTACTATAATTCAATAACATTAAAAATAATGATAATAAAAATTCTCGTCCCTCCCTTGGGTAGAGCAATTTCGGTTCAATGACCTAGCTTTCAACTCACGACGAATTTTAAAAATCATATTTTTATCTTAGTGAAATAAAGTAAATTTTTATTTTTAAATTCACACCAAACTTAAATTTAAAATGCAAAAAATTAAAAATTCATATTATTAAAATTAAAAATTAACACCAAATATATATTATAATTTTGTTTTTATACATACAAACTTATATTAAAAACATAAATTTTTCAAATATTTACAAACTTAAATATATTGATTTTAAAAGTTTACAATAATAATTTAATATTAATATATTAATTTTAAAAACAAAGTAAAAATAAAAATTAAAAATCTTTTTGGTCTTTTATCCCACTTTAATCAATCAAATATTATCAAAAATATACGCTCCTCTTTTCGGTAAAGTAATTTCGGCTATATTACCTAGTTTTACTCCTGAAGAATTTTTGAAATTTTTTGGGTTGACTGATTAAATATATTTATACCTTAAGAATAAACGGTAAATTTCGCAGTGATGTAATAAATTTTTGTATGATATCAATAATTTCGGTCGCAAAACCTAATTTTATTGAGTATCAATTTAATACTTTATAGCGAACAATTTAGCGTTTATTATCAAAAGGTTAAAACCAATAAAATAAAAATAAAAACTGTACATACTTACCTGTGAGAAAGAATTCTCAATGACCTTCTTTAGCCCACTCATAAGATAGTCAGACTAATTGGTTTTCCATAGCTACATAGGCGTAACCTCGAGCATTCAACGATTTTTCTTCGAAACATATGAACGGTCCTTCTCTGCATAAAGTAACGAACTCGGTATTGGAATATGTCTGATTCGTCGAGCATTTTCCTTCGTGTGACCATTTTCCGCATTTGTGACATCTTTCAAGGTGTCGTGCTCTTCTTTTCGCTGCGGATTTTGATTTTCCTTTACCAAAATGTAACTTATTATGATCGTTTCTGAGTTCTTTTCTTACTCCGTCCAATTTAGCTCTTATTACTGATACCAGGTCACTCGGGAGTGTGTCATTATTACGTTTAGTAATCAAAGCGTGTAGCATTAGACCATGGTTCAGATCAAAGGAATTCTTCATCTCGTAAAACCTAAAAAAATAAAAATTCAGAATGGGGGGAGAAGACTAGTTCTTTAGGGTCTGCTAGGGAAAGACCATACGGATTCCATACTCCAGAACTACACGAAAACAGAATATCTAACTCTAACAGAAATATATATTACCCTAAAAAGATTCTCTCCACACTTAGTTAGCTGTGGTGTTGAAATTGTGATTAACTTCGTTGTCAACTTCCATCGGACTATCTATGTAATGTTTAACTCTGTGACCATTAACTTTAAATTTAATCCCATTTGAATTTATTAACTCTACTGTTCCGTATGGGAAAACTCTTTTGACTATGAATGGTTCAGACCATCTTGATTTCAATTTTTCAGGAAATAGCTTGAATCATGAATTGAAAAGAAGAACTCTGTCTCCTTCTTTAAATTCTTTTGAACTTCTGATTCTTTTATCATGCAATTTCTTCGTTCTTTCCTTATAGATTAACGAATTTTCATATGCTTCATGTCTTAATTCTTCTAATTCGTTTAATTGACTTAACCGTAGACGTCCGGCTTCTTGTAAATCAAGATTAGATGTCTTCAAAGCCCAAAATGCTTTATGCTCAATTTCTACTGGAAGATGACATGCTTTTCCATAAACGACTTTAAAAGGTGTGGTTCCAATTGGAGTTTTGTAGGCTGTTCTAAAAGCCCAGAGTGCATCCTCCAATTTCATGGACCATTCCTTCGGATTTGATCCTACGGTTTTCTCTAGAATACGTTTTAAAGCTCGATTGGTATTTTCAACTTGTCCACTTGTTTGTGGATGATAAGCGGTTGAGATTTTATGAGTTCCTCCATATCTTTTGAGAACTTTCTCAAGTTGATTGTTACAAAAATGAGTACTCCGATCACTTATTAAAGCTTTTGGTGTTCCGAACCTTGCAAAAAGACATTTTAAAGAGTTGACTACAACTCGTGCATCGTTAGTTGGGAGAGCTTGTGCTTTCGCCCATTTAGATACATAATCAATGGCAACGAGAATGTAGAGATTATTATGAGATTTTGGAAATAGACCCATAAAGTCAATACCCCAAATGTCAAATACTTCACATACTTGAATGACATTTTGTGGCATTTCATCACGTTGACTTATTTTTCCGGCCCTTTGACAAGCATCACAGGATTTGCAAAGAAGGTGTGCATCTTTGAAAATTGTAGGCCAATAGAATCCAGCATCGTAAACTTTTCTTGCTGTGAGTTGAGGCCCCATAATGCCCTCCTGTTGGTCCTGTGTGACAATGGTTTAAAATTTAACTAGCTTCATCTCCGAATACACATCGGCGTATTATTCCATCGGGACAACTTTTAAACAAATGTGGATCTTCCCAGAAATAGTGTTTTATATCACTAAAGAATTTCTTTCGTTTTTGGTACAACAATCCTTTTTCAAGCAATCCACATACTAAATAGTTTGCATAGTCTGCAAACCATGGAATTTCATTATAATCTATCTTCAATAGATATTCATCAGGGAAGTTGTCTTGTATGGCCGATTCATTTAGAACTTCTAATTCGGGATTTTCAAGACGAGAAAGATGATCAGCTGCGAGATTTTCTGCTCCCTTTTTATCTCGGATTTCAATATCGAACTCTTGTAAGAGTAAGATCCAACGGATTAATCGTGGTTTGGCATCTTATTTCGAAAATAGGTATCTAAGAGCAGAATGGTCGGTATAGACCACCGTTTTAGCTAGAACGAGATATGAACGAAATTTGTCAAAAGCAAAGACAATAGCAAGGAGTTCTTTTTCAGTAGTTGTATAATTTGTTTGTGCTCCTTGTAACGTCTTACTAGCATAATAAATAGGTTGAAATCGTTTTTCAATCCTTTGTCCTAAAACGGCTCCCATTGCAAAATCACTTGCATCGCACATTAGTTCAAATGGTAGATTCCAATTTGGAGTTATCATGATCGGCACATTAGTGAGTTTTTCTTTAAGAATATTAAAAGATTTGATGCATTCATCTGAAAAGATGAATGGAGCATCCTTTTCTAAGAGTTTATTCATAGGAGTGGCAATTTTAGAAAAATCTTTTATGAAACGTCGGTAAAAACCGGCATGCCCTAGAAAACTCCTAACTCCTCTAACATTAGTGGGATGTGAAAGTTTAGCAATTACATCTACTTTAGCTCTATCCACTTCAATTCCTTCCTTTGAAATTTTATGACCAAGAACGATGTCTTCTTTAATCATGAAATGGCATTTCTCCCAATTAAGTACTAGATTTGATTGCTCGCATCTAATAAGCATTCGTTCAAGATTAACTAGACATGATTCAAATGTATCACCGAAGACTAAAAAGTCATCCATGAAAACTTCCATGCATTCTTCTATCATGTCGTGAAAAATCGCCATCATGCACCTTTGAAAGGTTGCAGGGGCGTTGCAAAGTCCAAATGGCATGCGTTTGTATGCAAAAGTACCATAAGGGCACGTGAATGTGGTTTTCTCTTGATCCTCGGGTGCTATTGGAATTTGAAAATATCCGGAAAAACCATCAAGAAAACAATAGTAACTATTTCCGGCTAATCTTTCCAACATTTGATCAATGAAAGGTAAGCGAAAGTGATCTTTTCTGGTGGCGTCATTTAATTTTCTATAATCAATACAAACACGCCATCTTGTTACAGTCCTAGTAGGAATAAGCTCATTTTTCTCATTTGTGATGACAGTCATGCCACCCTTCTTAGGTACGCATTGAACTGGGCTTACCCATGGACTATCAGAGATTGGATAAATTAAACTTGCATCAAGCAGTTTAATAATTTCTTTCTTAACAACATCTTGCATATTCGGATTTAGTCTTCGTTGGTGTTGCACATACGTTTTATGACCTTCTTCCATAAGGATTTTATGTGTGCAATACGAAGGACTTATTCCTTTAATATCATGAATCTTCCATGCAATAGCTGGTTTATGAGCTTTTAGCACAGAAATGAGTTGAGGTTTTTCATTTTCAGTAAGAGAAGACGATATTATTACAGGTAATTCAGATTCACCATGTAAATAAGCGTATTCCAAATGGTTTGGAAGTGGCTTTAACTCTAATATCGGTGGTTCTTCTATCGATGATTTATATCGATATCTGTCTTCTTCTTTTAGCATTTGAATTTCTTCTATTGTTGGTTCATATCCATTAGCCATAAGTGTAGCTAACATTTCAGTTTCATCAATTGGTTCAGTTCCTTCTCCTAAAAAACATTCTCCTGTTCCTTGTAATTCTGGAAATTCTTCTAACAATTCTGCATGTGAATCTATAGTTTGAATATAATAACATGTATCATCTGCAGATAGCGATTGTTGCATTGCTCTATCCACAAAAAAGGTAACACTCTCGTCCTCTATACTTAGGGTCAGTTTCTTACCGAACACGCCCTCTATACTTAGGGTCTTCCTAATATGCGAGGAACTCGAGAATCTTCTTCCATGTCCAAAATAACAAAATCTACTGAAAATACTAAAGTACCAACTTTAACTAGCATGTTCTCCATTATCCCTCTAGGATATTTTACTGATCGATCTGCTAGTTGTATGCTTATTCGTGTTGGTTTCAATTTTCCAAGGTCTAGTTTAGCGTATAGTGAATACGGCATTAAATTTATACTAGCACCTAAGTCTGCCAATGCTTCTATTGAACTAAGACTACCCAAAAAACATGGAATCGTGAAACTTCCTGGATCTGATAGTTTTTCTGGTATCTTATTCAACAGTACTGCAGAATAATTAGCATTCACTGTAACAGCCGAGAGTTCTTCCATTTTCTTTCTATTAGTGATTAGATCTTTCAGAAATTTAGCATATCTAGGCATTCCTGAAATCACATCAATGAAAGGAAGATTAACATTTATCTGTTTAAACATATCCAAGAATTTGGATTGCTCGGCTTCAAGTCTCTCTTTTCTCATTTTACTTGGGTAAGGAAGTGGTGGTTGGTATGGTTTAACATAGGGTTTTGCCTTAACTGTGTTATCTTCATTAACCTTTTCAACTACCGGTTCTGTTTCCTTATCTTGCTCAGATTGTGGTTCTTGTGGAGTAGGAATAGCTTCATCAGAAATTACAGGTATTTCAGGTGGTTTAAGTGTAATACCATTTCTTGTGGTAATGGCTTTAGCTGTTTCATTCCTGGGGTTAGCATTTGTGTCGTTAGGTAGACTTCCCGGTTTTCTTTCACCTATCAACCTTGCTAGGTTGCTTACTTCTTGTTCCAGATTTTAAATAGAATCTTGTTGATTTCTAAATACTTGAGCATTTTGTTCATTGGTTTGTTTCTGAGATGTGAAAAACTGCGTTTGAGATTCAACTAGCTTCGTCATCATGTCTTCTAAATTTGGCTTTTTATCATCGGTTTGTGGTGGTTTGTTTTGAAAAATAGGTCTTTGATGATTGTAAGTATTGTTGGATACTTGTTGATTGCTAGGACCTTGTTGGTTGTTGTATGGAACATTTCGGTTATAGTTCTGGTTTTGATTGTAGATTGGTCTTGGAGGTTGATAATTATTCTGATAATTATTTCTAGGCCTTTGGTTTATGTATGAAACATTCTCTCTTTGTCCCATTGTTAGTTCAATACTGAGACAATCTTTTGTTAAATGTGTTCCTCCACACTGCTCACAACCAATTCGTATTGAATGAATATCTTTAGTCATCTTTTCCATTCGTCTCTCGACAGCATCTATCTTTGCGGAAATGGAATCAAAGTCATGGCTAGAATCAGCTCTAGCTGCTTTAGATGATCTAACGATATCTTTTTCTTGGTGTCACTCATGTGAGTGGGAAGCAGTGTTATCAATAATTTTGTAAGCGTCAGTTGCGGTTTTCTTCATAATAGAACCACCAGCTGCTATATCTATGTCTTTTCTTGTAGTGATGTCGCATCCTTGGTAGAATATTTGTACTATTTGACAGGTGTCTAAGCCATGTTGCGGACATCCTCTTAATAACTTTCCAAATCTTGTCCACGCTTCATATAGAGTTTCATTTGGCTTTTGCGTGAACGTAACAATTTCTCCTTGAAGTCTTATGGCTTTAGATGCCGGAAAGAATTGTTTAAGAAATTTTTCAACTAAGACATCCCATGTGTCAATCGCCCCTTCAGGTAATGATTCTAACCAATCTTTGCCTTCTCCATTTAAAGTCCAGGGAAATAACACGAGATATATCTGTTCGTCCTCCACTTCTCTTATTTTAAATAAAGTACAGATCCTATTAAAAGTACGAAGATGTTCATTTGGATCTTCCTTCGGCGCACCACTAAATTGGCATTGATTAGTTACCATGTGTAGGATTTGTCCTTTGATTTCATAATCTGGCGCATTTTTGTCAGGTTGAGTAATTGCGTGACCTTGGCCAGTGCGTTTAACTCGCATTCGGTCTTCCATACTTAGAGGTTCCAGATTTTCCAGGATTGAATTTGTTGAATCTGAATCACTAGAGGATTCTGATTTAATGGTTGGTTCCTCGACAATTTCTGTTTGAATGATTGGTGGTTCCGGAGGAAAGATTAATGGTTCAGGATCTCTGAATTGTACCTGAATATCCTCCGGATTCTCAATTGTGAGGTCGGGTTCAAAAAATGGATTATCGGAAATTTGAATTGGAGTACTTGGTCGAATGGATGACGATTCTAAAGAAAAATTAACGGCGACAATATTGGCTAGATGTCTTGATCGAGTTACAGGTGGTGAACGTTTTGCTCGGTGCATTCACTGAATATCCTATTAGTTATAAAAATTAAAAATTATATAAGTTATCAAATTAATAGACTTTTCTGATTTTGCCCACGTTTCGAATAGCCAATAGATGCAGCAGGTAGCCAGGACCCTTTAAATCGGAAGCCCACAACTCGCCACTAACAAATCCAACTATTACTACGAACCAGAAAATTTAGGATGTCTATCAATTTAACCGCTTAAAATAATTTTTCGATGAAATTTAAAGAAATTTAGAGAAGAAATAGAAAATTCTATGTCCTAAAAACTAGAGCGTCGAGAAATAAGAAAGAAAAAGAGCGCGTCGAAAAACGTCGAAAAATAAAAAGTTGAAAAAAAATAGGTGTCGAAAAATAAAAATAAGAAAGTAGCGCATCGAAATTTAAAAAGGAACTAAAAACTAAGAATTAAAAGTTGCGTCTAAAAATGTTAAAGCTTAAAAGGAATTCTATATCTAAAACGGCAATAACTTAAAAAGGTACTAAAAACTTAAAACGGCGTCGCAAAATTCTAAAGCACCTAAATCTTAGTCTAAAGAAAAAGCACTTAAGGGATTTTACGGCAAAGCCTAAAAATCTAGAAATAAAAATAACTATGGCAAAAACTATGACTTAAAACTAATTACGAGCGAAAAATACAAAAATTACGCTAAAACAAATAAAAAGATACAAAATATAAAAATATACTTAAAGTTGTAAAAAGTACAATTTTTTTTAAAAATATTATTTTTATATTATTTTTTTTATAAAACTATTAATTTTATATATTTATAAAACTAATTAAACTTAATAAACAAAATAAATAATAAAACTAAAATAAATAATATTAAATACCCTAACCCTAATTAGGGTTTTAATTAAATAATAATAATAATTATTACTCCGTAATTATTGCAGTTGGCAGTCAAATGTGGCGTGTCAGACAAGGCCATGCGATCGCATGGTCCTCACGTTAAAAATCCATGCGGTCGCATGGAGTAGGGTTTCGGGCCAAACTTTGGGCTACTACAGTAACGGGCCGAGTACTTTTTTTTTTAAATTTATACAAAATATATATAAATCAATCAAAAACTTAATTTAAAAAAAAAACTAAAATAATGAAACTTTAATATTTTATGTATATTTAACAAACTCTTAAAAATATATAAATTTTTATTTTTCTTTTATTTTTATATTTTGGTAAAAAAATTTTATATTTTGAAAAACGAAAATTTTTACAAAATAAAAAAAACTTAACAAGATTTTAATAAAAATCTGTTTTATAGCGTTTCGCTTCCGGCGTTTATGTTGTTCCCCGGCAGCGGCGCCAAAAATACTTGATGTGTGCGAGGCGTAGTAGGAAATAGTTTATATAATAGTTATATATTTATTATGAAATACTATTAAATACGATAAAATTTTACACAAGTTATTTATTTATTTATAGAATGGATATACCTAAACCTTGCTACAACACTTATAGGCAGTGTACCTAATCGTACAGTAGTTTAGTTTTTAGTAAGTCCGGTTCGTTCCACAGGGATCTTTTAAACAAGCTTAACGCTATATTTTTAAAAACTATATTTGTAAAAATACAAAAAAAAAAATATATAAGTAATATTATTATTATAAAAAGGGGGTTTTTACCATTTAATGACCGGTTTGTTGATTTTAAAACTTAAGTCGCAGTTAAAACCTAATGTAAAATATTAAAAATAACTTAATTTAAAGTGTAAAATAAATAACGATAATGAAATTGCGATAAATAAAAATGCGATAAAATAAAATTACGATAATTAAAAAATGCGATAATTAAAAGTGCAATTAAATACAATGACAATAATTAAAAGTGCGATAATTAGAAGTGCAATTAAATAAGAAAATAAAGGAATTATTCTTATTTAAACTTCCGTAATCATGATGTTTGACGTGTTGATTTTAGTTTATTTCCATGGGTTAATTGTCCTTTGTCCTGGATTATTTAATATGTTCGTCTGGTTTTTGTCCATAACAGTCCATCAGTCATAAATATAAAGTGCGAGTGTCCTCGTCAAATTATCCTTATATCCGAAGTCAAATATTCCAACTAATTGGGGACTTAAACTGTAACAAGGTTTTAATACTTTGTTAACAATTACGCCAAGTGTCCTTGTACATAATTCACCCCTGTTTTAATAAGTCCATAGACTATTAATCCATTCCCGTGTCCGATTAAATGAACGATTATTAGTACTTATAAATATCCCCCCCCCCATCGTGTCCGATCGAGTGTATATGGTTATTTATAGGTACGTCCAATTGTAAATCTTTATATTAAATTAACAAACTATCATTTAATTAAACAAATATAAAGCCCATTAATAGCCCATAGTCTAATTTCCACAAGTGTCGTTCTTTTGTCCAAACTCCAATTATGGTACAAAGCCCAATTACCCCGTCTTAATATTTTAGCCCAACATCATGATTACTTCATCTTAAATAAGCATAATAATAACTTAGCTACGAGACATTAATTTAACAATAAAATTAAACATAACTTACAGTGGATATTAATAGCGTAGTGGTACACGGACAGAGTTTCAACTTGCAAAACCTTAAGATATTCGACTAACCTAACCTTATTATTATCACTAACTTAAAATTAAAATTACAAATTGAGATTAATATTTGGAGTGATATTTGATACATAGGATAAGAGAAAAGAAAAAGATATATATTTTTTTTATCAACTAAAACTGCGAATTTATAGCAATGTGGCCTGCTACCTACTGTCATGCGATCGCATGGAAAATGCACCTCCAGGCCATGCGATCGCATGGCCATCTGGGACAGCTCAGATTGCTTTGTTTTCTTGCTTGTCGACGTTATTTTTAAATATATATAATATATAAATAATTTATATAATTATTTAAATATTATATTATATTCTTGTGCAAAGTTGACTCATAATTTTTAGTCCGTTGCGTCGAGCGTTGAGAGTTGACTCTCGTCCCGGTTCCAGATTTTCGAACGTCCTTGCGTACAATTTAATATCTTGTATTTTGCGTTTTGCGGCTTGTACTCTTGTAATTTTGAGACGTTTCTCACCAATAATTTGAACCACTTTGATTGTACTTTGTACTTTTGAGCTTTTTGGTCGTTTGGGGCTTCAATTCATCGAATCTGTCTTTTGTCTTCACCTTTTATTATTTAAACGAATATCACTTGTAAATAGAATAATTGCAACTAAAAGCTTGTCTTTCTTGAGGGATAATGCTATGAAATATATGTTCATTTTTAGCATTATCACACATATCCGTGCTAGCTTCTTTGGCGTTGTTATTACCGAAAATAACTTTTCAATCCCTTTCCAAAGTAGCCAATATTGTCACAACTCCAGCAAGTCAACTTCGACTGTTAGTTCAAAACAACCTTATTATAACCTTGATATATATGCGTGCTCTTTTATTATTACCGGTGAACCTTTTATATTCCACCATATTACCATCAGCGTTTAATCATCTAAAAACACAATTCTCTTGAAACCACCTCGGATTGATAACCGATGATTCAGATATGGTAGCATTAAATGCAGAGGAAACAGAAAAATTGTAGATGGTCTAAGCGGCCAAAAGTTTGATGATAAAGAAGGGAGCGTTAGGAACTCTCGATAGAAAATTTTTTAACTGAAAAATAGATTGAACAAACCATAAAGGATACCAAAACTAAATACAAGGACCCTACCATATATTCAAAGAATCCAGGTAATTCTGGATTCAATGAAACCTTCAACGAATATCTTGCTCCGTACTCGTGTTAAAATCTTGCGGAAAATCTTTCTCCATCAACCATCGAACTTATAAATTCCAAAATATCATCATAAATATCTTCGATATTTCTGAAGATATTTTCATAAATATTCTCTTCCAGAATTATTTATCTCTTCGTGCTATCTATATTACGTCATAAAGGAAACTACTTTAGTTTCTAAATTTCTTTAAAATTCGAGTTTGAATTATGAATGATTTTGAAGTAGTGTTGGAAATTGATGCATGAATTAGTATAATATAATGACACTTGATCAACGTGATTATATTACAGTAAGTCATGCTGAGTTTCTAATGAGACGTGATGACTCACAGATCATAACGTCATCATGTGCCATGTTACATGACTCTTTCATTCTGCTTAACTTCTGAACATATCAAGAAAATATATTCTTGATAGTTTTATTCTCGGTAATTCTGGTAAGTTGACAAATCAAATCGTGCTATTACGTTTCTTCTTGTTTCGAACATTAAGTTCATTCGAAAATTCCATACTTACGAATTCTGGACCATTACTCGCTTTACTAGAGGTCGAGAGGAGAATAAAAGGCAAAGAGCTCCAAAATATAAGAGAAAATATAAAGCCCAATAACAACACGGAGGTTACAAAACCATGGATATTAATACGAATAGCAATATAAAGATACGGTAGAATTAAGAATAGTATCACCCCAAGGTAATAGTAGAAGTAAACAGATTTTTCTGGTGGAAGATTGAAAAGAAGGATGACAGAAATGATAATTAGAAAATATCAAGGATTAGAACGGAATTAAGCATTTTCATAATCTTTTGGATGTATGAACTAAGAAAGAAAGTATAGGAATGGTGAGAATAATGGAACGGAAGAGTTTAATTTATAATGGAAATATCAGACAGAGTAATTGAAATGTCCCGTTCATATTGATTATAAACGTTCCATATTAATTGATTTCGTTGCGAGGTTTTGACCTCTATATGAGACGTTTTTCAAAGACTGCATTCATTTTTAAAACAACCATAACCTTTATTTTATCAATAAAGGTTTCAAAAGCATTACGCAGATTATCAAATAATGATAATCTAAAATATACTGTTTACACACGACCATTACATAATGGTTTACAATAGAAATATATTACATCGACATATGTTTCTTGAATGCAGTTTTTACATAATATCATACAAACATGGAATCTAAATCTTGTATTTATTTTAGTATGCAACAGCGGAAGCTCTTAATATTCACCTGAGAATAAACATGCTTTAAACGTCAACAAAAATGTTGGTGAGTTATAGGTTTAACCTATATATATCAAATCGTAATAATAGACCACAAGATTTCATATTTCAATATACATCCCATACATAGAGATAAAAATCATTCATATGGTGAACACCTGGTAACCGACATTAACAAGATGCATATATAAGAATATCCCCATCATTCCAAGACACCCTTCGGATATGATATAAATTTCGAAGTACTAAAGCATCCGATACTTAGGATGGGGTTTGTTAGGCCCAATAGATCTATCTTTAGGATTCGCGTCAATTAGGGTGTCTGTTCCCTAATTCTTAGATTACCAGACTCAATAAAAAGGGGCATATTTGATTTCGATAATTCAACTATAGAATGTAGTTTCACGTACTTGTGTCTATTTTGTAAATCATTTATAAAACCTGCATGTACTCTTATCCCAAAAATATTAGATTTTAAAAGTGGGACGATAACTCACTTTCACAGATTTTTACTTCGTCGGGAAGTAAGACTTGGCCACTGGTCGATTCACGAACCTATAACAAATATGTACATATATATCAAAGTATATTCAAAATATATTTACAACACTTTTAATACATTTTGATGTTTTAAGTTTATTAAGTCAGTTGTCCTCGTTAGTAACCTACAACTAGTTGTCCAACGTTAGATGTACAGAAAAAAATTGATATATATTATCTTGAATCAATCCACGACCCAGTGTATACATGTCTCAGGCTAGATCACAACTCAAAGTATATATATTTTTGGAATCAACCTCAACCCTGTATAGCTAACTCCCACATTACTGCATATAGAGTGTCTATGGTTGTTCCAAATAATATATACACATGGGTCGATATGATATGTCAAAACATTTGCATACGTGTCTATGGTATCCCAAGATTACATAATATATTAGAATACATGTATAATATAATATAAGTTAGCTAGGATATGATTAATATAGATTTGTTACCAATTTTCACGTTGCTACAACAAGAAAAATTATCCAATCTTGTTTTACCCATAACTTCTTCATTTTAAATCCGTTTTGAGTGAATCAAATTGCTATAGTTTCATATTGAACTCTATTTTATGAATCTAAATAGAAAAAGTATAGGTTTATAGTCGAAAATATAAGTTACAAGTCGTTTTTGTAAAGGTAGTCATTTCAGTCGAAAGAACGACGTCTAGATGACCATTTTAGAAAACATACTTCCACTTTGAGTTTAACCATGATTTTTGGATATAGTTTCATGTTCATAAGAAAAACTTTTTCCCAGAAGAACAACTTTTAAATCAAAGTTTATCATAGTTTTTAATTAACTAACCCAAAACAGCCCGCGGTGTTACTACGACGGCGTAAATCCGGTTTTACGGTGTTTTTCGTGTTTCCAGGTTTTAAATCATTAAGTTAGCATATAATATAGATATAGAACATGTGTTTAGTTTATTTTAAAAGTCAAGTTATAAGGATTAACTTTTGTTTGCAAACAAGTTTAGAATTAACTAAACTATGTTCTAGTGATTACAAGTTTAAACCTTCGAATAAGATAGCTTTATATGTATGAATCGAATGATGTTATGAACATCATTACTACCTCAAGTTTTCTGGATAAAGCTACTGGAAATGAGAAAAATGGATCTAGCTTCAAAGGATCCTTGGATGGCTTGAAAGTTCTTGAAGCAGAATCATGACACGAAAACAGTTCAAGTAAGATTTTCACTCGAAATAAGATTGTTATAGTCATAGAAATTGAATCAAAGTTTGAATATGAGTATTACCTTGTATTAGAAAGATATCTTACTGTAAATAAGAAAGATTTCTTGAGGTTGGATGATCACTCTACAAGATTGGAAGTAAGCTAGCAAACTTGGAAGTATTCTTGATTTTATGAAACTAGAACTTGTAGAATTTATGAAGAACACTTAGAACTTGAAGATAGAACTTGAGAGAGATCAATTAGATGAAGAAAATTGAAGAATTAAAGTGTTTGTAGGTGTTTTTGGTCGTTGGTGTATGGATTAGATATAAAGGATATGTAATTTTGTTTTCATGTAAATAAGTCATGAATGATTACTCATATTTTTATAATTTTATGAGATATTTCATGCTAGTTGCCAAATGATGGTTCCCACATGTGTTAGGTGACTCACATGCACTGCTAAAAGCTGATCATTGGAGTGTATATACCAATAGTACATACATCTAAAAGCTGTGTATTGTACGAGTACGAATACGGGTGCATACGAGTAGAATTGTTGATGAAACTGAACGAGGATGTAATTGTAAGCATTTTTGTTAAGTAGAAGTATTTTGATAAGTGTCTTAAAGTCTTTCAAAAGTGTATGAATACATATTAAAACACTACATGTATATACATTTTAACTGAGTCGTTAAGTCATCGTTAGTCGTTACATGTAAGTGTTTTTTTGAAACCTTTAGGTTAACGATCTTGTTAAATGTTGTTAACCCAATATTTATAATATCAAATGAGATTTTAAATTATTATATTATCATGATATTATGATGTACGAATATCTATTAATATGATATATATATACATTAAATGTCATTACAACGATAATCGTTACATATATGTCTCGTTTCAAAATTATTAAGTTAGTAGTCTTGTTTTTACATATGTAGTTCATTATTAATATACTTAATGATATGTTTACTTATCATAATATCATGTTAACTATATATATAACCATATATATGTCATCATATAGTTTTTACAAGTTTTAACGTTCGTGAATCACCGGTCAACTTGGGTGGTCAATTGTCTATATGAAACCTATTTCAATTAATCAAGTCTTAATAAGTTTGTTTGCTTAATATGTTGGAAACACTTAATCATGTAAATAAAAATTTCATTTAATATATATATAAACATGGAAAAGTTCGGGTCACTACAGTACCTACCAGTTAAATAAATTTCGTCCCGAAATTTTAAGCAGTTGGAGGTGTTGACGTATCTTCTGGAAATAAATGCGGGTATTTCTTCTTCATCTGATCTTCTCGTTCCCAGGTGAACTCAGGTCCTCTACGAGCATTCCATCGAACCTTAACAATTGGTATCTTGTTTTGCTTAAGTCTTTTAACCTCACGATCCATTATTTCGACGGGTTCTTCGATGAATTGAAGTTTTTCGTTGATTTGGATTTCATCTAACGGAATAGTGAGATCTTCTTTAGCAAAACATTTCTTCAAATTCGAGACGTGGAAAGTGTTATGTACAGCCGCGAGTTGTTGAGGTAACTCAAGTCGGTAAGCTACTGGTCCGACACGATCAATAATCTTGAATGGTCCGATATACCTTGGATTTAATTTCCCTCGTTTACCAAATCGAACAACACCTTTCCAAGGTGCAACTTTAAGCATGACCATCTCTCCAATTTCAAATTCTATATCTTTTCTTTTAATGTCAGCGTAGCTCTTTTGTCGACTTTGGGCGGTTTTCAACCGTTGTTGAATTTGGATGATCTTCTCGGTAGTTTCTTGTATTATCTCCGGACCCGTAATCTGTCTATCCCCCACATTACTCCAACAAATCGGAGACCTGCACTTTCTATCATAAAGTGCTTCAAACGGCGCCATCTCAATGCTTGAATGGTAGCTGTTGTTGTAGGAAAATTCTGCTAACGGTAGATGTCGATCCCAACTATTTCCGAAATCAATAACACATGCTCGTAGCATGTCTTCAAGCGTTTGTATCGTCCTTTCGCTCTGCCCATCAGTTTGTGGATGATAGGCAGTACTCATGTCTAGACGAGTTCCTAATGCTTGCTGTAATATCTGCCAGAAATCTTGAAATAAATCTGCCATCCCTATCAGAGATAATAGAGATTGGTATTCCATGTCTAGAGACGACTTCCTTCAAATACAGTCGTGCTAACTTCTCCATCTTGTCATCTTCTCTTATTGGCAGGAAGTGTGCTGATTTGGTGAGACGATCAACTATTACCCAAATATTATCAAAACCACTTGCAGTCCTTGGCAATTTAGTGATGAAATCCATGGTAATGTTTTCCCATTTCCATTCCGGGATTTCGGGTTGTTGAAGTAGACCTGATGGTTTCTGATGCTCAGCTTTGACCTTAGAACACGTCAAACATTCTCTTACATATTTAGCAACATCGGCTTTCATACCCGGCCACCAAAAATATTTCTTGAGATCCTTGTACATCTTCCCCGTTCCAGGATGTATTGAGTATCTGGTTTTATGAGCTTCTCTAAGTACCATTTCTCTCATATCTCCAAATTTTGGTACCCAAATCCTTTCAGCCCTATACCGGGTTTCGTCTTCCCGAATATTAAGATGCTTCTCCAATCCTTTGGGTATTTCATCCTTTAAATTTCCCTCTTTTAAAACTCCTTGTTGCGCCTCCTTTATTTGAGTAGTAAGGTTATTGTGAATCATTATATTCATAGATTTTACTCGAATGGGTTCTCTGTCCTTCCTGATCAAGGCGTCGGCTACCACATTTGCCTTCCTCGGGTGGTAACGAATCTCAAAGTCGTAATCATTCAACAATTCAATCCACCTACGCTGCCTCATATTCAGTTGTTTCTGATTAAATATGTGTTGAAGACTTTTGTGGTCGGTATATATAATACTTTTAACCCCATATAAGTAGTGCCTCCAAGTCTTTAATGCAAAAACAACCGCGTCTAATTCCAAATTATGCGTCGTATAATTTTGTTCATGAATCTTCAATTGTCTAGACGCATAAGCAATCACCTTCGTTCGTTACATTAATACATAACCGAGACCTTGCTTTGATGCATCACAATAAATCACAAAATCATCATTCCCTTCAGGCAATGACAATATAGGTGCCGTAGTTAGCTTTTTCTTCAATAACTGAAAAGCTTTCTCTTGTTCATCCTTCCATTCAAATTTCTTCCCTTTATGCGTTAATGCAGTCAAGGGTTTTGCTATTCTGGAAAAGTCTTGGATGAACCTTCTGTAGTAACCAGCTAGTCCTAAAAACTGGCGTATGTGTTTCGGAGTTTTCGGAGTTTCCCACTTTTCAAAAGTTTCTATCTTTGCCGGATCCACCTTAATACCTTTTTTGTTCACTATGTGACCGAGGAATTGAACTTCTTCCAACCAAAATGCACACTTTGAAAAATTAGCGTACAATTCTTCCTTCCTCAATACTTCTAACACCTTTCTCAAATGTTCACCGTGTTCTTGGTCATTCTTTGAGTAAATAAGTATGTCATCAATGAAAACAATGACAAACTTGTCAAGGTATGGTCCACACACTCGGTTCATAAGGTCCATGAACACAGCTGGTGCATTAGTTAAACCAAACGGCATGACCATAAACTCGTAATGACCGTAACGTGTTCTGAAAGCAGTCTTTGGAATATCATCTTCTTTCACCCGCATTTTATGATACCCGGAACGTAAGTCAATCTTTGAATAAACAGACGAGCCTTGTAGTTGATCAAATAAGTCATCGATTCTCGGTAGTGGGTAGCGGTTCTTGATGGTAAGTTTGTTCAACTCTCGGTAGTCGATACACAACCTGAATGTACCATCTTTCTTCTTGACAAATGAAACAGGAGCTCCCCACGGTGATGTGCTTGGTCGAATGAAACAACGCTCTAAAAGTTCTTGTAATTGGCTTTGCAGTTCTTTCATCTCGCTGGGTGCGAGTCTGTAAGGAGCACGAGCTATTGGTGCAGCTCCTGGTATAAGATCTATTTGAAATTTAACGGATCGATGTGGGGGTAATCCCGGTAATTCTTTCGGAAATACATCGGGAAATTCTTTTGCGACGGGAACATCATTGATGCTCTTTTCTTCAGTTTGTACTTTCTCGACGTGTGCTAGAACAGCATAGCAACCTTTTCTTATTAGTTTGTGTGCCTTCAAATTACTAATAAGATGTAGCTTCGTGTTGCCCTTTTCTCCGTACACCATTAAGGGTTTTCCTTTTTCTCGTATAATGCGAATTGCATTTTTGTAACAAACAATCTCTGCTTTCACTTCTTTCAACCAGTCCATACCGATTATCACATCAAAACTCCCTAACTCTACTGGTATCAAGTCAATCTTAAATGTTTCGCTAACCAGTTTAATTTCTCGATTCCGACATATATTATCTGCTGAAATTAATTTACCATTTGCGAATTCGAGTAAAAATTTACTATCCAAAGGCGTCAATTGACAACTTAATTTAGCACAAAAATCTTTACTCATATAGCTTCTATCCGCACCCGAATCAAATAAAACGTAAGCAGATTTATTGTCAATAAGAAACGTACTCGTAACAAGCTCTGGGTCTTCCTGTGCCTCTGCCGCATTAATATTGAAAACTCTTTCGCGGCCTTGTCCATTCGTGTTCTCCTGGTTCGGGCAATTTCTAATAATGTGGCCCGGTTTTCCACATTTATAACAAACTACATTGGCATAACTTGCTCTGACACTACTTGCTCCGCCATTACTCGTTCTGACACCATTTGTTCCTTTCGTTCTGTTAATCCCTGGTCCGTAGACCTGACACTTCGCCGCGCTATGACCATTTCTTTTACACTTGTTGCAAAATTTGGTGCAGAACCCCGAGTGATACTTTTCACACCTTTGGCATAGCTGCTTCTGATTGTTGTTATTGTTGCGGTTATTATTGTTGTTGGAATGATTGTTGTAGTTGCTGTTGTTGTTGTTGTTGTTGTTGGGCCGTTTGTTGTAGTTGCGATTGATGTTGCGATTGTTGGGATAGTTGTTGCGATTATTGTTGTAATTGCTGTTGTTGTTGTATTGGTGATTCTTATCACCGTTTTCCTCCCACTTTCTTTTGACTTGCTTCACATTGGCCTCTTCAGCAGTCTGTTCTTTAATTCTTTCTTCAATCTGGTTCACTAGTTTGTGAGCCATTCTACATGCCTGTTGTATGGAGGCGAGCTCGTGTGAACTTATATCTTCTTGAATTCTTTCCGGTAATCCTTTCACAAACATTTCGATCTTCTCTTCCTCATCTTCGAACGTTCCCGGACACAATAGGCATAATTCTGTGAATCGTCTTTCGTACGTGGTAATATTAAATCCTTGGGTTCGTA
This sequence comes from Rutidosis leptorrhynchoides, assembly GCF_046630445.1. Classification (NCBI taxonomy): domain Eukaryota; kingdom Viridiplantae; phylum Streptophyta; class Magnoliopsida; order Asterales; family Asteraceae; genus Rutidosis; species Rutidosis leptorrhynchoides. The sequence goes on along the minus strand of NC_092333.1, from coordinate 555,722,647 downwards.
ACCCTCTAAGTTCTGTCTTGAGCTTATTGACCTCGGTTCTGGGACGGTACTTCTCGTTCATCAAGTGCTTGAATGCTGACCACGGTAGTGCGTAAGCATCATCTTGTCCCACTTGCTCTAGATAGGTATTCCACCTTGTTAATGCAGAACCTGTGAAGGTATGCGTAGCGTACTTCACTTTGTCCTCTTCAGTACACTTACTTATGGCAAACACCGATTCGACCTTCTCGGTCCACCGTTTCAATACGATCGGTCCTTCGGTTCCATCAAATTCCAAAGGTTTACAGGCAGTGAATTCTTTGTAGGTGCATCCTACACGATTTCCTGTACTGCTAGATCCAAGGTTATTGTTGGTATGTAGCGTAGCCTGTACTGCGGCTATGTTTGAAGCAATAAAGGCACGAAATTCCTCTTCGCTCATATTCAAGGTGTGTCGAGTAGTCGGTGCCATTTCCTTCAAAATAGTCAAATGAAACGAGTTAATCATATAGAATATCAAGAGTAGTCAATAGTACTTCGTAGCATAATATGAACTTATTTATAAAAGCTCTTTCTTCATATTAGCGTTTTATACTCTTTAATTCGGGTAGTACCTACCCGTTAAGTTCATACTTAGTAGCTAACATACCATTTCAACTACTACAATTCTATATGAAAAACTAATCACAAAAAAAAAAAATATCATATTCAAACCTTTATACAATAACTTGCAAACTTACAATACCGCTTTTTTTTTACATATAGCATGAAATATAGCACATAAAACTTTGATACAAAGTAGTTGCGAAGATAATTCTAGTTAATAAATAAGGCGTTCAGCAAAGGCAATAAAGACACGTAATTCATACGTCCAGAAACAAGTCATGCATTCTGGTTTTACTAATACCACTTCCCATCCTTGGTTTTGTGGAACATAACCGTTGTGACCGATAGTAAGACAATGTGTTGTAACGTCGTCAAAAGGATGAAGGTTACGTAATGACCAACAGTCTCATAATAACCTAAAAACCTCATTTCTTACCCCAATTACCGACTCCGTCACTTGTGGGAACGTTTTGTTTAATAGTTGTAGCCCGATGTTCTTGTTCTCACTTTGGTGAGAAGCGAACATTACTAATCCGTAAGCATTACATGCTTCTTTATGTTGCATGTTAGCCGCTTTTTCTAAATCACGAAGTCCTATATTCGGATATATTGCGTCAAAATAATTTCTTAACCCGTTGCGTAAAATAGCATTTGGGTTCCCCGCAATATATGCGTCAAAGTAAAAACATCGTAACTTATGGATTTCCCAATGTGATATCCCCCATATTTCGAACGAAAGCCTTTTATAAATCAAGGCATTCTTGGAACGTTCTTCGAATGTCTTACAAACTGATCTCGCCTTAAATAGTTGTGCCGAGGAATTCTGACCGACTCTAGACAAGATTTCATCAATCATGTCTCCAGGTAGGTCTCTTAAAATATTGGGTTGTCTATCCATTTTGTGTTTTTATACTGTAAAATAGACAAGAGTTAGATTCATAAAAAAAAATACTTATTAATACAAGCAATTTTTACATATATCATAAAGCATAAGCACACTATATTACATATATTACACCACACGAATACAACTATCTTATTCCGACTCGCTCGTTTCTTCTTCTTCGGTTTTGGTTCGTTTTGCCAAGTTTCTAGGGATATATGATGTTCCCCTAATACGAGCCGTCGTTTTCCACATTGGTTTAGAAAAACCTGGTGGTTTAGAGGTTCCCGGGTTATTGTCACAACTTAAGAAATACGGGTTTTGACGATACATATAAAGTTCATCGGGTTTGGAATCAAATTTCTCTATTTTTATGCCCTTTCCCTTATTGTTCTCTTTTGCCTTATTAAATTGTGTTGGGGTAATTTCTATAACATCATCGGAATCCTTGTCGGGATCCGATTCATCGGAGAATTGGTAATCCTCCCAATACTTAGCTTCCTTGGCGGAAACACCATTGACCATAATTAACTTTGGTCGGTTGGTTGAGGATTTTCTTCTACTTAACCGTTTTATTATTTCCCCCACTGGTTCTATTTCTTCTTCCAGTTCCGATTCTTCTTCCGGTTCTGATTCTTCTTCCGGTTCCGACTCTTCTTCCGGTTCCGACTCTTCTTCCGGTTCCTCTTCGGGAATTTATGAATCAGTCCACGAATCATTCCAATTTACAATTGACTCTTCATTATTATCAGGTGAGTCAATGGGACTTGTTCTAGAGGTAGACATCTATCACATAATATCAAACGCGTTAAGAGATTAATATATCACATAATATTCACATGTTAAAAATATATAGTTTCCAACAAAATTTGTTAAGCAATCATTTTTCAAGTAAACACGGTCGAAGTCCAGACTCACTAATGCATCCTAACAAACTTGATAAGACATACTAATGCAAAATTCTGGTTCTCTAAGACCAACGCTCGGATACCAACTGAAATGTCCCGTTCATATTGATTATAAACGTTCCATATTAATTGATTTCGTTGCGAGGTTTTGACCTCTATATGAGACGTTTTTCAAAGACTGCATTCATTTTTAAAACAACCATAACCTTTATTTTATCAATAAAGGTTTCAAAAACATTACGTAGATTATCAAATAATGATAATCTAAAATATACTGTTTACACACGACCATTACATAATGGTTTACAATAGAAATATATTACATCGACATATGTTTCTTGAATGCAGTTTTTACATAATATCATACAAACATGGAATCCAAATCGTGTCCTTATTTTAGTATGCAACAGCGGAAGCTCTTAATATTCACCTGAGAATAAACATGCTTTAAACGTCAACAAAAATGTTGGTGAGTTATAGGTTTAACCTATATATATCAAATCGTAACAATAGACCACAAGATTTCATATTTCAATATACATCCCATACATAGAGATAAAAATCATTCATATGGTGAACACCTGGTAACCGACATTAACAAGATGCATATATAAGAATATCCCAATTATTCCGGGACACCCTTCGGATATGATATAAATTTCGAAGTACTAAAGCATCCGGTACTTTGGATGGGGTTTGTTAGGCCCAATAGATCTATCTTTAGGATTCGCGTCAATTAGGGTGTCTGTTCCCTAATTCTTAGATTACCAGACTTAATAAAAAGGGGAATATTTGATTTCGATAATTCAACCATAGAATGTAGTTTCACGTACTTGTGTCTATTTTGTAAATCATTTATAAAACCTGCATGTACTCTCATCCCAAAAATATTAAATTTTAAAAGTGGGACTATAACTCACTTTCACAGATTTTTACTTCGTCGGGAAGTAAGACTTGGCCACTGGTCGATTCACGAACCTATAACAAATATGTACATATATATCAAAGTATATTCAAAATATATTTACAACACTTTTAATACATTTTGATGTTTTAAGTTTATTAAGTCAGCTGTCCTCGTTAGTAACCTACAACTAGTTGTCCAACGTTAGATGTACAGAAAAAAAAATTGATTTATATTATCTTGAATCAATCCACGACCCAGTGTATATACGTCTCAGGCTAGATCACAACTCAAAGTATATATATTTTTGGAATCAACCTCAACCATGTATAGCTAACTCCCACATTACTGCATATAGAGTGTCTATGGTTGTTCCAAATAATATATACACATTGGTCGATATGATATGTCAAAACATTTGCATACGTGTCTATGGTATCCCAAGATTACATAATATATTAGAATACATGTATAATATAATATAAGTTAGCTAGGATATGATTAATATAGATTTGTTACCAATTTTCACGTTGCTACAACAAGAAAAATTATCCAATCTTGTTTTACCCATAACTTCTTATTTTAAATCCGTTTTGAGTGAATCAAATTGCTATAGTTTCATATTGAACTATATTTTATGAATCTAAATAAAAAAAGTATAGGTTTATAGTCGTAAATATAAGTTACAAGTCATTTTTGTAAAGGTAGTCATTTCAGTCGAAAGAACGACGTCTAGATGACCATTTTAGAAAACATACTTCCACTTTGAGTTTAACCATGATTTTTGGATATAGTTTCATGTTCATAAGAAAAATCATTTTCCCAGAAGAACAACTTTTAAATCAAAGTTTATCATAGTTTTTAATTAACTAACTCAAAATAGCCCGCGGTGTTACTACGACGGCGTAAATCCGGTTTTACGGTGTTTTTCGTGTTTTCAGGTTTTAAATAATTAAGTTAGCATATCATATAGATATAGAACATGTGTTTAGTTGATTTTAAAAGTCAAGTTAGAAGGATTAACTTTTGTTTGCGAACAAGTTTAGAATTAACTAAACTATGTTCTAGTGATTACAAGTTTAAACCTTCGAATAAGATAGCTTTATATGTATGAATCGAATGATGTTATGAACATCATTACTACCTCAAGTTTTTTGGATAAAGCTACTGGAAATAAGAAAAATGGATCTAGCTTCAAAGGATCCTTGGATGGCTTGAAAGTTCTTGAAGCAGAATCATGACACGAAAACAGTTCAAGTAAGATTTTCACTCGAAATAAGATTGTTATAGTTATAGAAATTGAATCAAAGTTTGAATATGAGTATTACCTTGTATTATAAAGATATCTTACTGTAAATAAGAAAGATTTCTTGAGGTTGGATGATCACTCTACAAGATTGGAAGTAAGCTAGCAAACTTGGAAGTATTCTTGATTTTATGAAACTAGAACTTGTAGAATTTATGAAGAACACTTAGAACTTGAAGATAGAACTTGAGAGAGATCAATTAGATGAAGAAAATTGAAGAATGAAAGTGTTTGTAGGTGTTTTTGGTCGTTGGTGTATGGATTAGATATAAAGGATATGTAATTTTGTTTTCATGTAAATAAGTCATGAATGATTACTCATATTTTTGTAATTTTATGAGATATTTCATGCTAGTTGCCAAATGATGGTTCCCACATCTGTTAGGTGACTCACATGGGCTGCTAAAAGCTGATCATTGGAGTATATATACCAATAGTACATACATCTAAAAGCTATATATTGTACGAGTACGAATACGGGTGCATACGAGTAGAATTGTTGATGAAACTGAACGAGGATGTAATTGTAAGCATTTTTGTTAAGTAGAAGTATTTTGATAAGTGTCTTGAAGTCTTTCAAAAGTGTATGAATACATATTAAAACACTACATGTATATACATTTTAACTGAGTCGTTAAGTCATCGTTAGTCGTTACATGTAAGTGTTGTTTTGAAACCTTTAGGTTAACGATCTTGTTAAATGTTGTTAACACAATGTTTATAATATCAAATGAGATTTTAAATTATTATATTATCATGATATTATGATGTACAAATATCTCTTAATATGATATATATACATTAAATATCATTACAACGATAATCGTTACATATATGTCTCGTTTCAAAATCATTAAGTTAGTAGTCTTGTTTTTACATATGTAGTTCATTATTAATATACTTAATGATATGTTTACTTATCATAATATCATGTTAACTATTTATATAACCATATATATGTCATCATATAGTTTTTACAAGTTTTAACGTTCGTGAATCACCGGTCAACTTGGGTGGTCAATTGTCTATATGAAACCTATTTCAATTAATCAAGTCTTAACAAGTTTGATTGCTTAATATGTTGGAAACACTTAATCATGTAAATAACAATTTCATTTAATATATATATAAACATGGAAAAGTTCGGGTCACTACAGTAATCGAGGCAGATCACCGTATTTAATTATAGAGATCTTAATTTCCTTACTCGCCGAAGAATCAAATCTTTTAGATTTCGAAGATTTTCTTTAAATCTCTCGAATTCCAGGATTCAACCATGACTAGTCAAAAAAAAAAATTAGGATGAAACTTGTCTTTCTCATTTCACTATTTTGTGATAGCTTCATTCGTACTTTTCGAATAATCGAATTGTTTTATCCATATTACTCAATAATGATAAAACTCTATTTTATCAACTCATATTCGTCATGAAAACATTTTTATTGTTAGCCATGACCACCTCACTCAAATTTCGGGACGAAATTTCTTTAACGGGTAGGTACTGCGACGACCCGGAAATTTTCGACCAAATTTAAACTTTATCTTTATAAGATTCTGACACGATAAGCAAAGTCTGTAATGTTGAGTCTCGAAAAATTTTGGAACTATGTTCATAGATTCAGTTAACCTTTGACGATTCCCGACGATTCACAAACTTGTGTGGAAATAAAAATGTAAAAATATATATGAATTCTATTAATAAATATTATTATATCGTAATATATATAAAATATATAAATATTAAATGTTCAATAAATGTTATCATATAATAAAATATAATTAATAAATTATATATTAAATGTAATTACAAGATTAATTATAGTTGTTATATTATTATTACATTCATTATTATATTAGTATTATTAAGATTATTAAAGTTATAATATGAAATTTGTTGTTATATGTAAGTTATTATATTACTATTATTGGTATTAATGTAATTATCAATATTGTTATTATTATTATCAATATTAACATGATTAATAACAATTATCATATTTAATTATTATCAGTGTTACCTTTAAAGTTAATATTAATAATATTAATTATTTTTATCATAAATAATAATAAAAATTCTATTAATATTATTATTGGTATTTTTAATTATTATTATCAGTATTATTATTATTTATTATTATTACTAAAATTATCATTATTCTTACTTGTATTATTATGATATTAATATTATTTATATTATTAGTTTTGTTATTAAAATTAATATCAATGTTAAAATGATTAAATGTAACTATAAGTTTAACTATAATTATATTATTAATACATCTATTATTAATATTATTTTGATATTATTATTAATATTTATATTTATTATCTCTATTAATATTAGTATATTTTATTAATAAAAACAATTACAATATTTGATCTTTAACATATTTATATTTATAAAACTAATGGTATTAAATTAGATAAAACCAATTTGTGTATCAATCAGATATAGTAGAATCAGTTAGCAGTCCTGATCAAATTTTTATTTATTTGTTCTCCTGATATCTTTTCCTTCCTGCTCATACGATCCTGTCTCCATTTTTGTTATACGTCTCAATCCAACCTCAGTACAAACAGATTAGGATCCAATTATAAGTATCAAAATTCGTTCTTTTACTCATACACATCCAATTATCACAACAATTCAATATTTAAACAGAAAATAAAGATTTATTACTCTGTATTTCCACTTTTTGGTCATATTTTGAATTCGAATCGATTTTAAAAATGTAATAACGCAGTTGTGTTAGGAATTTCATACTCAAACTACCTACAAAGTTTCAAGTTCCAATTCCTTCTATCAAGTTTCAATTTTCGAGTCAAAGATATTTATCAAAAAGTCAAACGAATCGTTCATCCCAAAATTCGAGTTCGTTTTAAGATTTCAAGTTCAATTAACGATTTCAATAGTTTTTATGATTGAATTGCAAAGTATTTTGTGTAGAAACTTTGGTCTAAAACCATCTAAAAATCGAACATCATTTTTTTTTTTGGTGTAATTGTAAAAAAAAAACTGCCAACAGCGGTTTTTTTTTTTCTTTTCATTGAACAAGGTATAAATTACAAGTAGTTTATGATTATACTGCAAAACTTAATTTAAAATTGATAGTAATTGTAATGTTTGATATTTTTTTGTCGATCAAATTCTTGAAGAAGAAGAAGAAGAACTTAGACCAGAAATATTCGGGTGTTAGTTAAATGGGTGTAATATAATTCAAGAAAAACGGAATGGTCGGATGGTTAAGGTGTTAGCATGTGAGCTGGTGGTCACGGGTTCGAACCCGGTTCAGAACATTTCTTTTTAAAAGCTTAATTGGAAGGTAGTTTTCATTACAAAAGTTATTATTATTGTTATTATTACTAGCATATTAATTATTGTCATGATTATTATTATGATTTTGAGATTATTAATAATTGTAGTATTAGTATTATTATAATTACTAGTATTATAATTACTATTAGTATTATAATTATTACTATCACCATTATCTTGTTTAGATTTGTAAATATTAAGACATAACTATTACTATTATTTTTATAAGTATTATTAATATTATTGTTAATTTTATCATTTAAGTATTATTAATATTATTACTATGAAAATAATAACATTTATTAGTAATTTCATTAATATTAGTGCTAGTATCATTTTATTAGTATTATTATTGGCATAAGTATTATGATTAACATTAACATTAATATTAATATGATTAATCAATACTAGTACTGTTATTATTAGAGATTATAATAATTACTAAAAGTATCATTATTTTAAATCTACCATTTTTATTAAAACTATTAGTGTTGCTATTATTATAATAATAATTATTATTATTATTAGTATTAAAATTATTATTACTATTATTATACTTATTTTAATATTATTATAACTACTATTTTGCAATCACAGATTATATTTAAAATACATAATTTTAAAATTTTTAATACTTTTATTTATCTAAAATATACAAAATGAATATATAATAAAATATATAAGATATTGAGATAAAAATCACTAATAAAAAATATATATAATTGTTCGATTACGATTACACGTTTTAATATATATACAAATGATATAGGTTCGTGAATCCGAGGCCAACCCTGCATTGTTCAATATCCTCATATGTATTTTTACTACAAAATACAATATAGTGAGTTTCATTTGCTCCCTTTTTAAATGCTTTTGCAATATATATTTTTGGGACTGAGAATACATGCGCTGCTTTTATAAATGTTTGACGTAATAGACACAAGTACTTAAAACTACATTCTATGGCTGGATTATTAAACCGAATATGCCCCTTTTTAGTCTGGTAATCTAAGAATTAGGGAACAGACACCCTAATTGACGCGAATCCTAAAGATAGATCTATCGGGCCCAACAAGCCCCATCCAGGGTATGGATGCTTTAGTACTTCGAGGTATTATTTAGTATATTAGCTGCGCGCTGTATACTAGGGGATATTCTATATGCATCTTGTTAAGGTCGGTTACCAGGTTTTCACCATATGAATGATTTTTAAACACTTGCGAGTGTATGATTATTGAATAAAGGAAATCTTGTGGTCTATTAAAATTATGGAAATGATTGATTTCGATAAACTAATGAACTCACCAACCTTTTAGTTGACACTTGAAAGCATGTTTATTCTCAGGTTTGAAAGAAATCTTCCGCTGTGAATTTGCCCATTTTAAAGATATTACTTGGAGTCATTCATGGCATATTTCAAAAGACGTTGCATTCGAGTCATTAAGTTCTTCAAGATTTATCAGAAGTCATTGATAGTTTGATATATTATGAAATGGTATGCATGCCTGTCAACTTTCGATGTAATGAAAGGTAGTCTTTTAAAAACGAATGCAATGTTTGTAAAATGTATCATATAGAGGTCAAATACCTCGCGATGTAATCATATGTTATTGTATTCGTCCTTATGGATTGGGACGGGTCGTCTCAATTACATCGCAATTGGTCTTTTAAAATTTGGACCGAGATTTTTCGGTGGTGGAATATTAAATGGATCATTCCGAGGTCGATTGAAGAGTTTTCTTTCGATTGGTATGGATATAAAAGCTTCAAAGTTTGGAAGATGATTGAGCCCGCTACTCTTTGAGCCATTTGGCTAGCTCACAATGACATAATCTTCAATGGAAAGTTTACGTGTAGATCGGTTGTCGTTCGGAACATCAAGTTAAAAGTTTTTCTATGGGCAACAAATCTCAATCTTTGTCAAAAGTTTCAATCTTATGTTTGGGAGATTAATCCCTATTTACTTTGTAATTAGGCATGGTTTGCCTCCACTTGTCTTATGTCATGTTTTATGTTTTGTATTTTACATTCTCAAGACCGAGCTAAGTCTCCATCGTTGTATCATTTAAGGTGGATCTTCATTGTTTTGATGAAGACTCATCCTTCTTTCAATGCATCCAACTTTTTCGCAAAAAAAAAAAAAGTAGTATACAAGTATGGAGTAGTATTCAATACAGTATGTGTGATGATTCGTACACCACCAATTTTTATCCGTACACCACCAAACATATTTTACAGTATTGTATAGTACAACATCATAATGCATGTTTTGCGGTGTACGGCTAAAAACTGGTGGTGTACGGATCACTCCCCATACAGTATTTAATTTAATGATTTAATAATGATTGAAGTTTTCAATAATACAGCAAGTAAATCTCCCATTTTTTTACTTACAGAATACAATTATTGTACTATGATGATTACATTAACTATCAAATTTGAACCGGCAACCCAACTTCAATAATTATTAAATGTGTGCATGCTTTTTTTGGCAATGCATAGTTACATTTTTATTTTTTTTTTTGACAAAAAATTGAAATATATAAATAATCATTTTCACGAATCTGTGAAAAGATAAGGAGTACAAGCAAAACCAAGACAAACTTACAAACATTACTGTCTTCTTGGCTCAACAAATAAACATAATACAACATTAAACTAGCTGGGCCTTTATGCCATAACCAAAATTAAATATAAGGACCTCAGAAGCTATGAATCTTCACTGTAATTAGGCATGGTCAAATCAGGATCCTTGGATCATTAGACCAAATATAACTTTGAAAGCTCTTACAAATCTTTCCATTAACCAACCATCGGAAAACTTTGAAAGCTCTTGCACTTGATTAATTTCATAATCATCTAAATTCCTACTTAAACCCAAATCCCACACCATCCTTCCATTTTCATCTAAGCACCCCATATACGCCAAACGTCCATTTATTTTTGTGGATCCACGATACAAAGCCCGAAATTGATCCCTTAAATTAGACTTAGTTACATACCAGTATTGCTTCCTCGACACTTTTACAATTTACAAACATACACAATTAATAATTCCTACCACTTTGCTTGGTACCGTATATATTTTCTTTTATTTGATTGTATTTTTTTTTTTGTTCCTTGTTATCTTAAAAATTCATTACTTATATAAATATATAATATATATTCCTTATTTTTTCGTTTCAAAAAAACTGTACACCTTTTTATTTTTGTTTGTCCCAAAATTATTGTTATGCTCTCTCTAAATAACCATTAAATATCATTAAAGTTTCCATTATGCCTCTTTAAACTTTGGAAATTTAAGTTTAAATATATAATTAATTTATTAATTACTCTTTATTAATACTTTAAATGAATGAAAACTTAGACAATTTATTACTACATCTTAAATCCAACAAATAATTAAACAAGACCGTTCTTTTTTTTTTTTTTTTTTTTTTTTGTTTGGACAAAGGGAGTATATATATTCTTTTATTCTTTCCCTCATGTTTCAATAGCTACTGCTTGATATCATACAAGTTTGCCTAATGTTATTTATATTACGAATACTAGTTTAAGACTTGCGAATTCGCAGAGCTTTGTGAGGGACATATCAAATAGTATTTGTTAGTTTGTTTAGAAACCAAAACAATATCATAAGTAATGTTGAATTAATGATCATAAAACAAATAAGTTACAACTGGAAAGAAAAAAAACACGAAGTTGAAAACCATAATATTGCAAAAAAAACTTAATTTTGTAGTTAATTTTTGGTCGAGTTTCCTAGATTACTTTATGATTATAATCTCTTAACTTGTTGATCGATTATATATAGAGAGAATTCGCGAGATTCTTTAAAAAATAATTTTATTATAGAAAAGTAGAAACATACTTTTTATTAGGTATAACATTATATAGGTATAACGTTTATTATTATTATTATTATTATTATTATTATTATTATTATTATTATTATTATTATTTTTGAAAGAAAAAACATCATGGTTGGTCTCCGAAGTTTGTACCAAAAATCAAGATAAGACCTAAAGTTTAAATCGATCATGGTTGGTCCCAAGTTTTTAACATTGTATACGTATGGTCCCACAGTTTGTGTGAACAGTCCTTACGATTGACGGGCGTTAATAATAAGACAGTTAAAGTGTCTCACATGCCAGACACATGAGGGCATTTTTGTCAAATGATATGTTTACATCACTAGTCATTCTTTTTCTTTTCCATTCTCTATGTTACATATTACAGATAAAAAAGAGCTAGATGGCCAAAAAAACACAAAGTCAAATCAAATACATACAAATCAAAATACAAAAATCCATATCAAGATTATAAACAAATATATCTAATGGCTAAATTTGTATCGATATACTCCGTAACTCTCTAACATTTGTATCAAAATTATAAACAAAGATATCAAAGGGCTAAATATTTTGTGCTCCTAAAACTCAAAACCCACATGAGCAGTCACTAAAAATTAAACCCACATAACAGTGGTTCCACTCTTTCATTGTCAAAATCAACAATTTCAGTCCATTCTTGAACCAGATCTACAATTTGCAGGTTTACATCAATGTTTTCTTAATCCACTTATGAAACCACAAAACAAATGATTTACATAAACAATAAATCTCCTACACCCAAAGGAAGCATCTCATAAACCGTTATTTAGGGCTTATTGGTTGATACATGGGGATAAATTAAATTCGCCCACTTTTGAGTATTAATGGTAAAAAGACGAAAAAGCCCATAACATGTTTGACACGTATTTCATTTAACTGGATGGTATTAACGTTTGTTAAATCGTGGGATTATACGTGTACAATGTTAAAAACTTGGGACCAACCATGATCGATTTAAACTTTAGGTCCTATCTTGATTTCTGGTACAAACTTTAGGGATCAACCATGATATTTTTTCATTTTGAAAAGCGGATATATATAACATCTACAAAAAGTTACACGAGTTTGATGCTCATTTAAAGCATTACACACGAATTACAGAGGAAACAAAGCGCAACAGTGATAATATTTATGATGCTAAGGAAGCATCAACTACGTAAAATTTTCTAAAAAATAAACTAGACGGATTATACCAAAAATATCAATTGATAGTTTTTCCTTTATGTCTCTTCGCGATCTATTCAAATCTTTTAATTTGTATTTCGTTCAATGCGAGAGGAGTGTTCCATCCTTTATTTTAATTATTACTATAATCCTCCTCATCATCATCATCATCATCATCATCATCATCATCATCATCATCATCATCATCATCATCATCATCATCATCATCAAATATTTCTCATACTTTTGTTAATTGAATATCACTTTGAAGATCCATCTTACAATACTATTTTTATATATCCAAACTTTTATATGTTAACTTTAGACAATACTAGCAAAATGGGCCCGCGCGATGCCGCGAGGCCTTTGGGTTGCAAATAAGTTAAAATGTTTTGTTACGGGTGTTTTTAGATACACGTAGTTAGTACCTAGGTATTTAGTGTTTTTTTAGAAGTGTCCGAACGTAGTTAGTTTTGTTTTCTTGATAAAATTATTTCGAATCTAACGATGCTGGTGAAAAAATTTAACTCGCATTGAGCAGGAAGATTCGGGCTGTCATTGTGTTTTGCGTTTTTAAAAAAGTGTCTGTTTTGAACGTACTTTTTATCGTTTTGTTCATAAAATTAATTCGAGTAAGACGCTGCTATCGAAAATTTTTAACTCGCGGCGAGCGGGTAGATACGGACTGTCGTTGTGTTTAGCGTTTTTTAAAAAGTGTTCGTTTCGAATGTAGTTAGTTTCTTTTTGTTGACAAAAATATTTTGAGTTTAACAATGCTGGCGAAAAAATTTAACTCGCGGCGAGTAGGAAGATACGGGCTATCGTTGTGTTTAGCGTTTTTTTAAAAAGTGTCCGTTTCGAACGTATTTTTTATCGTTTTGTACATAAAATTATTTCGAGTAAGACGCTGCCGTCGAAAAAATTTAACTCGCGGCGAGCGGAAAGATACGGGCTGTCGTTGTGTTTAGCATTTTTTAAAAAGTGTCCGTTTCGAATGTAATTAGTTTCGTTTTGTTCACAAAAATATTTCGAGTTTAACGGTGTAGTCGGTGAAATTTAACTCGGAGCGAGGAGGAAGATACGGGCTGTCGAAGTGTTTGGGTGGAGTTTTTATTTGAGAAAATTGGGCCGTTGGTCCCTGTGATTTACATGAAATGGGGTGTTTGGTCCCTGAACTTTATTTTCGGGGTTCTTGGTCCCCGTGGTTTTCAATACACGTGTGGGTGGTCCCTGACTGTAACAGTCGTTAACTTATTCCGTTAACTACTATCACATACAAGTCACACAAGGGTATTTTTGTCTTTTTAATATTCTCTTCATCTGCACTTCATCTCTCTTTCTTGTCTCTGTAACATGACTCAATCTTCCCAAAATATATACTTCATCTCCCTTTCACTTTGATTCCTTAACTAAATGAATAATAATTTTTCCAATTACTATGTCCATTTCTTAATTTCTAAAATACAAAATTTGAATTACACAAGAGATATTAAACCCATTCTTGCTTGCCCCACACTTATAATAAAATTATTAAGATTTAAAATTAATTTCGAACGAACTCCAGATCTGGTGCAGTCGCTTGTTGGCTGTTGCTGCTGTTCTTGTGTGGGATTGTGACGACGCTGGGGTCAAATCAAGAAAATTAAGTGAAAAGGAGACTAATTTAACATGGAACGTACCTTTTAGAGTTAAGAAGCATAACCGGGTCTCTTGTTTTTTCTATTTGAGAGCATTGATTGAATGGCATCAGAAGTGTATTGGTGCAACATGAACGAGGCAACTGATTGAACTTGATGTTGTAAGGACAATGTCTCTGTATTTGAAATTGTAAAGGTTTTGAAGCTTTTTAAGTTTGACGAAATTGAAGGTGGGTTGAAATTATTTGTTACTCGAATCAGCATGTTGAAACAATCCATTGAATTAGGATGATCTGGTGGTGTTGTAACTATAGATCTAACTATAGATCTTCAACTAAATGCATCGATCTGGGCTTCCATTCATTCCATTTTCATTTTAGATCCATCAGGTTCGCATCTAAAATTGCATCACTACCTAACCTTTCTTTTCAATCAGGTTCGCATCTAAAAGAAAGAGATGAAAGCTGCTGTTGTTTTATATTTGATTATACATCTTGATTTTGATTTTAATTTGCGGTTGATTATGGATCATGGTGATTTTAATCGGGTTTAATTTTGGGGTTTTAATTTAGGTTTTAATCTTTAGGTATTTGATTTAGGATTTAAATTTTTGGGGTTTTGATTTTGGGTCCTTGGTCAAAGAAAAAAAATCTGGAAGAAAAAAGTGTTGTAAAAGACGAAAATACCCTCATATGCGTGGCACATGACCGAAGTTAACGGATCTTTTTAACGATCGTTACAGACAGGGACCACCCACACGTGTATTGAAAACCACGGGGACCAAGAACCCCGAAAATAAAGTTCAGGGACCAAACACCTCATTTCATGAAAACCACATGGACCAACGGCCTAATTTTCTCTTTTTATTTTAATTGAGGGAATTGACGTTTTACACCCCTGTAGTTCGGAGTAGTTTTTGTAAGCTGACTATAGTTAAGAGGGGGTTTTTGCATTTTTTGGATGGAAATTTGGGCCATTGTTGTTTTGGGCATTTTTTTGGTGGGGGTGGTGTCAAAACGATCAAATTTGGCGAGGATATTAGTATATAGGTAAATAAATACCCAAAAATATACAGTTTTACCATTAATTGTTAATATTTTTTGGAATAAAAGTCTATAGATAAGAGATGACAGATACTTCATGGTTATAATATAGTGATTAGTAAATG
This sequence comes from Rutidosis leptorrhynchoides, assembly GCF_046630445.1. NCBI lineage: Eukaryota > Viridiplantae > Streptophyta > Magnoliopsida > Asterales > Asteraceae > Rutidosis > Rutidosis leptorrhynchoides. Next base: position 555,706,883 of record NC_092333.1, on the reverse strand, counting down.
TAAGTTTTATTTTGTATATAATAATCAAGTGAGTAAGTTTAAAAAAAGAAAGTTATTAGAGCATTCCTAACACTCACGCTCTCACTATTGCCTTATTTTTCTTATAGGAAGCCGATTGCAGCGGCAGCTGTCTCCCTGCTTCGTCTTGATGGCCATCGCCCTGCTTTTCACCTTTTCTTTTGCACACGTCAGGACAAAATGTTTGCACTTATATGTTTTTTTTTAATTCTGGTTCCGAAGAAATGTTAGGAAAAAGGTGATGAAGACTGATTGGGGTGAAAATTGAGGTTTAAAAACGGTTAGGAAGAAGATGATGACTATTAATTGTGGGGTTCACGAGAATTTTATCAAATAAATAATGAAAGTACTCGCTATTGTGCTTTTTTTCATATTTAAAATAATTTGTTAAATCTAATAATTTAATAATAGATATAAATATAATTAAAAATAACCATGTGATGATGAGAAAGTATATCATGGTTGAGAGGGATTTAGTTATGATAAGGAACTACTGATGTGACGCTAATACGACAGTTAAATCATTGTAAGGAAGTATGTCATGATTGAGTGTGGTCTGTAAAAAAACATGAATCAAACACATCGAATGTGGTTAAATAATGCACAACCACCTATAGGGTATGTTTGGTGATAAACTTTTGAGAGCTTTTAGGAGCTTTTAGCTTTTATGAAAAAACTTATATTTAATTAAACATACTTAGACATACAATCAGTGTTGTAAATCTCCCGAGATCTCGTTTTAAGAAGGTAACCGAGACGAGATGTTCATCTCCCGAGATTTCTCGATCAACAGGGTCAAACTTAGTCAAAACCACGATTTCTCGAATTTTCTTGCTAATTTGTAAGATTTTCTTGTAAAATTCGTAATTTCTAAGATTTTCTCGCTCATTTCTCGGATATTTTTGTAAATTCTCGTAAAAACGTATATAAATATACATATATTTATGTTTTTATTTATATTTTTATTAGAAGAAACTATATAGTCAACGTAAGTCAACGTAAGTCAACGTCCGAGATCTCCCCGAGATTATTCCGAGATGCCGAGATCTCCCTAAAAAAGTCCAAACGAGATCTCCCCGAGATCCGAATTCTCCAACCTTGCATACAATATATCTACGGAGTAATAATTATCAATAATTGTTAAAGTTTTGTTAGTTTTAATCGTGTATGTTTACTAAACATACTTAGACTTTGTTTGTGTTTTCTTATTAAGTTCGGAAATAATAAATTTACAGTCTATTTGAATTTGAAATACAATATATATATATATATATATATATATATATATATATATATATATATATATATATATATATATATATATATATATATATATATATGTGTGTGTGTGTGTGTGTGTGTGTGTGTGTGTGTGTGTGTAAGTTATATTAAATAAATTAATGCTTGTTTTATGTGGTAAATGTCTGTTTTTTTAGGAAAAAAACTGTAACGACATGACTTTTCCGTTAATTACTTAATGATCGTTACGTACATTTTACTATATCTAGGTTATGAATTCTTTCATGAATGCTTGAAAACATACTATTTAATATGTGTTGCATAACGATTTCAAGCTTCGGTTTAGAAGTTTCGAAAAATGTCTGCGTTTGCGCAAACGGAAAAAGTCATTTGTGACTTACAAAATTCTCGATATTTCAATGACATTCCTATGTTATTAATTGCACAAATACCATTTGTAATATTTCCGTGTAGCATATCCTTATGCTTAGGTATTTCTAAATTAATTTTCGAATTAATTGTATCACGTTACGCAAAAATTACCGAAACTCGCAGGAATTAAACACGAACGTTTAATGGCCAAAATAGGATAATTAAAAAAGTCCAGAAAGCCTTAGGACCTCCCAGGTGCCGGCACCCATCAGCTAGCCTACTCCCTTTTAATTTTTTTCGGTTAAGACTTTAATTACACTTCATTTAATCATAAACCTAAAGAAATACATCTTTCTTTTCATCTCTTTTGATACAAACGACGCAACAACAACATCCTTCCACCATCAACCTTCAATTCTCTCAATTATTTGCTTGACTCTTGCTTAATCGAACGATACTCACGCCCTAGATTGTTCATAAGCGTACCACAGCTTCAATATTGTTCTATATTGTAAGAAAATCACAAACCCTAATTTTAAATCTCTGATTTTTGATCATTATTATGAGTGTTGTTGGGGAAATGTGGGTTAATGTGGGATTATGCTTAATAACTATACTAATCTTACCACATAACCATAAGTGTTTTGATGATGACAGATGCACATAACTAAAGGTGATGGTAGACATCTTGACATAAATATACAAGTTCACTAATCCACACTTACTCTAGCAAAAAACCATAACCATATAAAGCTTAAAATGAAAACGTAAGCTACACGGTTAAGTCCACGGTCAATCATATGTCAGACTGTAGAACCCTGCACCGAGATTTGTGAAATCAGGGCTGCACGGTCGACTCCACGGCTGACCGTGGATCGATCGCAATATCTCACTGTCCGAATTTTGATCAAAAAATGTTTGACCACTTCGGGGCATCTATAATTTATGAAACATGTTTAAACATGCTTAGAATAGTTTTCTCCTTCATACCCAAAGGAGTTTTGGTCACTAGAATACTAATCTTGGTTAATCACGTCTAATGACACGTTAATGACGATTAAGCCTTGATTAAGGATAACGCGTAAGTGTTATAAGAAAACATGTACCTCTAAAATGTATCTAAACATACTTAGGATGGTCACCAAGTTTCAATCAAGAGTTGCTCCTTCCTTGTACATGTATTGGACATTAATGTATACTTATACATTAATCTTGTAAATGCCCCTTTGCAAGTAAAACTTACATAGCCTTAGGTTAATGCTATGTTATCACTGCATGTTTAATTCTAGATTAATTAGTGATCTCTCGCTAGTCAATACATGAATATTACTTGACTGCTTGCTATTAATACATTTGTATTATTTGACTATGTGTTAAGTGCTAAATGCTAAGTAGTTAGTTAATATGTATATGTATTAACATTGTCTTGCTATGTGTTACAAGTTGAGATTTCACCAACTAGTATTTGGACTACTTCGATAAATGCTTGTGCTACTTGGATAATACTTAAAATGTCATAATCTAGTAGTCCTAAAAGACAATGAATCATTAACACACATAGGTTTGCTTAAATCTAAAATTAAGTTTATGAATAAGTTCAAACTTGATTTAGCTTGATGTCTTGCAACATGCTTAATTGATATTACTTGCTTAATTTGTCAAGACATCATTAACACGCTGAATTAATTACAAACAAGTTCAAATTTGAATACTAACATGCTTTGTGATTGAAGTGGGTTGTTGTCATCAATGACATGTTGACCAACCAATAGGAATTTAGCAATTGTGTTAATTACAAATAAAGGATTATGAAAAAACTGAGATTGCCTCAAATGATTATCATGACTTGTATTCAAGAATGTTAGACTTTCCACTTTGAGCATGACAAGTCACTATCAAGGCAATACATGCAAGGTAAATGGACATTTAATGCATACAGTACTTGTATAGGATGTTGGGTATCTTTTGCAGGTGTTAAATGAAGTAAAGTGTCCAAAGATTGATGTTCAAAACTGATTCAAACGGCTATACAACGGATAAGTATTTTGGACTGGACCGCATGCGGTCGACCCACGGTCGACCGTGGTCCAAGCCGCAGGGACGGCTGCTTTGTTTATCTCTCCATATAAATAGCAAGACTTGGAGAACTTTGAAGACTTGGACATTTTGCATGCTACTGCTGAAAATCATCAGAGAATCACAAGAACATAACACTCATACATATGTTTGTGATTTGCAAGAGAAGTTCTATAATCTCATAGATTATATAAGGGATTTTGTAAACTTACTTTCAAATTCTTATCTTTGTGAGTTTACATAGTGTTGTAATAATCCTCATAATTGTCTTAGGATTGTCATCACTAGAAAATGGTGAGTCTTTGTACTTAGTAATTAGAAGCATATGCTAGCTTAGCTATCATCTTCCTTAAAGGGAACTAGAAAGTCGATTAATCTCATTGGAGATTAATATTTGTCCAAGGTGAAGACAAGTTGATCTAAGTTGGAGGTTATCTTTCAAAGGGATAGAAGGATTAGGTTCGTTGTCTAAGTAGAAGTACAAGGCTTGTAAATCGGATCTCCGCCGGATTTGGAGAAAGGAGCTTAGTGAAGCAAAAATTCCGATTAGTGAATCGGGGAGTGGATTAGTTAACATCCACCCGAATCACAATAAATCCTTGTGTTTATGTTCTTTACTTTAGATTCCGTATTACTAGAAAGATAAACACATCAAATATTGGTTTGAGTTGATTGAATTGATCAAAGATTGCTCAAATCTTGTTGATCATCGAAAATGTTTTAAAAATCGTATTAAGTAACTATCCACCCCCCTCTAGTTACTTACAAGTGCAATCATGTCTAGTGCTCGAGCCTTTGATGACACACACACACACACACAGATATATATATATATATATATATATATATATATATATATATATATATATATATATATATATATATATATATATATATATATATATATATATATATATATATATATATTGTTGATTGAGTTAACATTGCGCTATTTTGTTTAAAAAATCCGTAATTATATTTGCTGATTATGATGAGTAGATGATGTTAGTCGAGTACGTTAATTTTTCATCTAGAATACTTGATTTTTCGTTAAGCGGATTGAAAGATACAATCAATTTTAGTTTATATAAATGTTGTTAAAAACTGAAGTGATAGTCATGTGCGTTTTACTGCGGCTTTTCTGAGTCAAAACAGGTTATGGGAATTTTTCTGTGGGTTCCCAACTCAAAAGCAAAGCTTCTCTAATCGGCGGTAACTGAATTGGAGTTGCAGTGATTTTATAAAATTGTCAAAGTTACTGTTGTAACATTATATTTAAACCGACGCCTTTTGTAAATAACTTGAGTTTGTAAAATCGAACCTGATAAACATTAGGGATCGGATCACTAAACAAATTAGCAAGTACAACATGATCGGTCCCAATAACACAATTTCTACAACCATTAAAGCAAAGTATACCACAAAGACAAACAAAACTATCATCGGAAACCGCTTTACCTTTATTCGACAAGCAAACAAATACAACCTTATGATCCAAACATTTCTTCTCGCAAGATTTACCAATGCACGAAAACGTCAAAATCTCATCCGATTCAATATCCAAACCCGTTTCATTATGAAGAACGACGACAGGAGCCAAGGGTTCCGGAATGCACTGAACATCTTGAAACAACCCAACCCGTATTTAAACCGGCCCATAAATTTTTTTCTTTAATACATTAATATTTAGGTCCCAATACACAATTTCCAAAACGTATTTTTATCAAAGTAAGTTCAACGAACTTAAAAACGTACAACAATAAGTTAAACTTCTTAATACAATAATACGCTAGTTAAATCATAAACCGGTTATAATCATTATGACCCGACTAGTTACGTTTACACAAAACCGAGCATGGTAATTTGAGACTACGCTACCCAAATCCTAATCGAGTACAAAAGCAAGATCTTCTAATCCCCACGCTTACCCGAGCCTCCAACGCGCGAACCTATAAAAATATCAACAACGAGAGGGTAAGCTAATGCTTAGTGAATGTAAAGATACTATACACATACATATGCATAAAATGGCTACGCTTCACCAAGCATCAAAATAAACACATACCTGCTCCGCATGATAAACAAACTACAAAAGAGCACATACACAAAGTAGCTAACGCTACGTAATCACCAAGCTAACGCCACAAGATTAGCTACAACACAATGATAGGTATATACGTGTATATAACAAATATAATCAACAATAACGATAAGGTTAACCCCTTAACCCAAACTACATGAAGGTCGGCCGAACTACCCGAGCCTTAGTGAATTCGCACTACCCGAGATTCACTTCCTTCACCACTTCTAAAACCGAGCTTGGCCGAACTACCCGAGCCTTAGTGCATTCGCACAACCCGAAATTCACCACCTCATAGCCAAGATGACCGAAACAACCCGAGTCATCATGAATCCGCACTAACCGAGATTCATTTCCTCGACAACAAATGCTAGCAACCCATCGCCAAAAGGGTTATCCAAAACGCTAGCCAATTCACAACACCAAGGGTAAAAATTCACAACGCATAAGCGTATCACATGGACCCGAAGCACAAGGTCCATTCTCCCACACGAGCATAGAGTAAACCCGAACAAGGGTCACCCTACACACACGCACCCATTTTACACATACACATGTGCATAGTAAATTTACACTCACCTTGAAGTCTTGATGGATGCCAACCAAAATCCGCAAACGCCAATGGAACGTACCTATTCCGTTATCACATGACAAATAACACAATTATGGTGGATTTACATACCAACCCAAATCGACAACTAGCGCAATTTCGACCTAATTGCACTTCCAAGCTCAAACCGCGCCCAAACTAACCAATAATCACTTAACAATAGTGACAATGGTCCTAATATGCCAATTAAACCTGAACACAAGTGTTAAACACTTGCCATGCCAAATTTGACACCAAAATCATAATTTTGACCTATTTCAAAATTTGTCAACCAAACACATCCAAATGAGCTCCAACACTTCCATAATCACTAACACTAGTGATTACACACCATTTACTAGCCTTAAACAAGGCTAAATCATCAACCAACCCAAAACCCGCCTTCATCACTAATAAACCCGAATCTTAGTTATTTTCTTCCATTAACAACTAAATGGGTTCCATCTATGAACATACAAGCCAAAAGCCCCAAATTAGATGATGAACACGAAAATAAAATTCAGAGTTAGAGCTTACCGCTAGTATCAAATTGTAGCTAAGAACGAGGAGAATAAACTTGTCTCTTACGCTTTCGATCAAAACCCGCTTCTTCCTTTCCAAAAATCCCTTTGAATCAATTGGGGTATTTGAGTTTTTGAGAGAAAATGAAGAAGAAAAGGAAAAAGATAAAAAGGAAATGAGATGAATGGATGGGATTTAAGATCCCAAATCTGGCACATACGTGAAATAACCAAAATGCCCTCGAACATCCTTTAAAATTGCAAATCTGGTACCAGATCGCCCAGAATGCCGCGTCAGGGCCTTAATCGTCGCGTCGCGACCTATAACGTATTCTGGTGGTTGTCTTAACATGCCTCCTGGAATTGAAATCAGCTGAATGCCGCGCCGCGGCCCTTTCTGTCGCGCCGCGACTCAAGGCGTGGTCTGGTGCCTTCCTTACCATGCCTCTTGATCCTGATTTGTTTGTAATGTCGCGCCGTGACCCACTCCTCCGCACCGCGACCTTTAACTTGGTCTGATCACTTTTCGCATACAAGAACTTTAACGCACGAACATGTCTCAATTCCTTCATACACCTATCGTACATACGCGATACACCTGTAAATCATGTACGGAGAAAAACGGGGTGTTACAACTCTCCCCCACTTAGATTCGATCACGTCCTCGTGATCATAGTCACTTAACCGATCGGAACCACACTCTATGGTCCTCAAACAAACGTTACAATCCGACTTCCATTACCTTACTCATTAACCGAAGATTAATTTGTTAACTAAATACACACTTGCATGCATTCCGAGACGTGCAATACACACAACCACCGAAGTCTACAACGATTACTTAGGATACGTGAAACCGCCACGTATTCTTCCAACTCCTCTAGTCAATTCTTCTCAAAGGGTTATCCTTAACAACTAAATCGTCACCCGCGATTTATTGAAATCCACAAATCCGAGCACAAGAACTTGCTCAATCCCTCACATCGAAAAAACTCATCCAATCTCGAACCGAGATATCAACTCCTAGCGTACCATTCCAAGTACATCGCTAGTAACAACCACATACCAAAATATAGTCAACCATCTAACCGATGAAGACCGACTAAAAGCGAATCCTTACGGATAACACTTACCACTTAACAACCCTTGTAGTGCGCAAATACGTCTATTACGCAACTACTGCAACATCACAAGCAACGGCTAAAACCGTTAGCGCCCAAACGACTATGGAAACGCAATTCTCAAGGTGTACAAAATTGACTATTGTCCCACCCGTAACAATCTGTGAGCGAAACACGGCTATCGCATCACTAATCCCACAACGTGGTCCTTACGACCCCACCATTGGCGTATAAAACAACCAATAGATCACACAACATGGTCCTTACGACCCCACCATTGGTGTATAAAACAACCAATAGTTCACACAACCAACATGGCCGAAACAACCCGAGCCTAAACACCTATGGAGGATGGTCGAAATAACCCGAACCTTAGTGAATTCGCCACAACCCAAAATTCACCAACCCAATCCATATTTCCCACAACGAAATGACCGCACAACCCGACTCATTGTGAATACGTGCAAACCGATATTCACTACCTCCACCACATAGTATAACCGAGGATGGCCGTACTACCCGAGCCTTAGTGAATCCGAACTACCCGACATTCACTACCTCAAACTATGAGTCCAACCAACAGGGACAATCGTACTACCCGAAATATTGTGAATACGAACAACCCGATATTCACGTCCCAAAACTCAGCACAGGAATGGTACTCCCATTCCTCATCGGTACTCAAATTTCCCGATAACGTTATACCGTACCGATATAACACTACTCCAGCACAAATATCCGTTAGTGTACAATGACATATAACACTAACTCCCGGATGATGTCTTAAACACCGCGACTAACTCACCCACATGACAATGTGGCGTCTTGAACACCGCGACGATTCCACATGTCAATCAAAACAATGAGTGGTGTCTTGAACACCGCAACAATTCCACTCCCATGACAATGTGGTGTCTTAAACACCGCGACAATACCACATTCATACGACACAAATAAATACATTATATACGTACACGCATCACTCGTACGTGTACACATCGCCACCACAATCGAGCAAGAACCACTTATATCGCACATAGGCACAAAACAATAATTCCCTAGAAGAGAATCCGACACACACATCCCTTAACCGAGGGATTTCACCTTGCTAGCCAAATACGCCCATTATCTCCCAACGAGATTCACCACATCACCACCTCGGTGATAATTCAAATCCGAAACCATAAGTACAATTTAACCGACATCGTACTTTACCACAAATCGACAAAATCTAGGTCCAGCCACAAATTCCGGACCTACTAAGAGCATCATCCGAAACCTTACACTAAAACCTCCTCATGTGGGAGTGTAACTCCCCCACTCGGAACTACGTTCCATAACCGCCTCTTGTACAACCGTACCATGCTACCAAAGGTAGACTTTACTAACAATTTGGTTCACACGACCCATCACCGCCTCTTGCTCCAACCTTGAGCATGCAAAGGATTTTAACCAATCCTTAAACACTTCGAGCATAAGTCGCCACAATTTGCACAACTTTACTCTCACAATCTTCCAATTGCTACGGCCTGTCAAATTTCAACCTAGTCACCCATGTACCCAAGGGTTTCTTACCGGTACCCTAAGCACAAGTAACCTCACTACCATCGGAGTCAAATACCACGCTAGTAGGTATGAAAGAGGCACCTAACACCGCGTCGCGTAGACTCCATTAAAAAACAGACATCGAGATCAAACACTCGATCTTTAGGGTTTTATCCACCCGTTAAACCTCATGGTTCAACTACTTCAACATGGAAGCAACACGTGCTAAAAACCGAATACCAAAGCCTATACCCATGGCTTGGTAGAAACTTTTCCCAAACACTAAGGAATGTTTGGTTGCACCAAGTCTTACGCCTTTCGCCTGTCAATCAAAACGTCACCATAGGGTAATTCCACTAGGAACGTCACCCATAACAAAATATGTACAACACAATGCTTTCAAACTCGTACACAATGACACATAATAAATATCCAAAGGACATATTTATTAAAACGAAACGTACCTTAACGTCTCCTTGCTGCATTCACCGCCTCCAACTCGGGACAATCCGGCTTGCGATGTCCTTCTTTATGACAATAGTAGCACATTCCATCATCACTTCTCGGCATTGTGCATTCCCATAACTTGTGGCCCCTAACACCACAATTGAAACATCTAGGCGCATGAGAACTCGTCAAACCTTTCTCCACATTACCCATACTCGCACTCGTGCCCTTAGTTTTCTTACTTGGAGCGCCATACGAATCAACCATTCTCTTACTTGAAAGCTCCCTAACCTTCGATCGCGAATAAGATTCGAAACCCCTAGCCATGTTAAATAACTTCGCAAACGAGTTCACTTGGTCAACGCTAATTTTGCCCTGCAACTCATCATTCGAAGTCCGATAGATATCTTCCATCAACATTCGATCATTCCCAATATATTTCGGGCAAAAACGAGCCTTTGACATAAAGGTCGTCTTTAGAGTATTCAAGTCCATCGATCCTTGTTGCAAATTTCGCAACTCATTACACATTTCCGATAAATCGGCTGAAGTTCGGAACTCCTCGAAGAATTCCTTCTTAAAATTGCCCCAAGATAACACCATAAACGGTTCGCCACCGACAAGATCAATCTTACCATCCAACCAATCCTTTGCCCTTCCCCGCAACAAGCTAGTAGCGAATCTTGTCCTCTTCTCGAGAGGGCATTCAATCATGTGAAAACACCCTTCGACATCCGAGATCCAAGTTGTGCTTACCAAAGGATCCGGTTTCCCATCGTACATCGGAGGTTTAATCCTCATGAAGCTCTTAAGACAACGCTCCATTTCACTACTACCCCGAAATTCGGAATACCTCATATCCATTCTTTCTTCCAACGCACTCATTTGCTCCGCAACGGCGGCCGCAACTCTAGTATTAAACTCCTCGTCATTCGTCTCGATCTCATTTCACGTCGCCATTCTAAAGAATGCAAAACGATTAGCCCACGAACGTATAAAACCACACGCACAACATCGCCCCATCTTGCTCAACACCCGTCGTACATCACTTGTTTGACACGATTTGCACCAGTAATAAGGTTTGCAAGTCCTTATTACGCACACACGCCGTATCGACTCGTTAGTAAAACGACCGCCTCGCTCGATGATATAAACCAACACAACGCAATAATATATTAATAGAATCCACATATTAACATAAACGTTAGTCCACCTACAAACAAGGCAATAACTATAACCAGTTCCGACCCGTTCACCTACAAGTCCCGCAACAAATAAGCACAAACAAAAGTCTAAGTCTAGGCACCTATCTCAAGTCGCCTAAATCCCTTAGACCATGCTCTGATACCACTTGAAACAACCCAACCCATATTTAAACCGGCCCGTAAATTTTTTTCTTTAATACATTAATATTTAGGTCCCAATACACAATTTCCAAAACGTATTTTTATCAAAGTAAGTTCAATGAACTTAAAAACGTACAACAATAAGTTAAACTTCTTAATACAATAATACACTAGTTAAATCATAAACCGGTTATAATCATTATGACCCGACTAGTTACGTTTACACAAAACCGAGCATGGTGATTTGGGACTACGCTACCCAAATCCTAATCGAGTACAAAAGCAAGATCTTCTAATCCCCACGCTTACCCGAGCCGACTGAAATGTCCCGTTCATATTGATTATAAACGTTCCATATTAATTGATTTCGTTGCGAGGTTTTGACCTCTATATGAGACGTTTTTCAAAGACTGCATTCATTTTTAAAACAACCATAACCTTTATTTTATCAATAAAGGTTTTAAAAACATTACGTAGATTATCAAATAATGATAATCTAAAATATACTGTTTACACACGACCATTACATAATGGTTTACAATAGAAATATATTACATCGACATATGTTTCTTGAATGCAGTTTTTACACAATATCATACAAACATGGACTCCAAATCTTGTCCTTATTTTAGTATGCAACAGCGGAAGCTCTTAGTATTCACCTGAGAATAAACATTCTTTAAACGTCAACAAAAATGTTGGTGAGTTATAGGTTTATCCTATATATATCAAATCGTAACAATAGACCACAAGATTTCATATTTCAATACACATCCCATACATAGAGATAAAAATCATTCATATGGTGAACACCTGGTAACCGACATTAACAAGATGCATATATAAGAATATCCCCATCATTCCGGGACACCCTTAGGATATGATATAAATTTCGAAGTACTAACGCATCCGGTACTTTGGATAGGGTTTGTTAGGCCCAATAGATCTATCTTTAGGATTCGCGTCAATTAGGGTGTCTGTTCCCTAATTCTTAGATTACCAGACTTAATAAAAAAGGGCATATTCGATTTTGATAATTCAACCATAGAATGTAGTTTCACGTACTTGTGTCTATTTTGTAAATTATTTATAAAACATGCATGTATTCTCTGAAATGTCCCGTTCTTATTGATTAAAAATGTTCCATATTAATTGATTTCGTTGCGAGGTTTTGACCTCTATATGAGACGTTTTTCAAAGACTGCATTCATTTTAAAACAAACCATAACCATTATTTCATCAATAAAGGTTTAAAAATCTTTACGTAGATTATCAAATAATGATAATCTAAAATATCCTGTTTACACGCGACCATTACATAATGGTTTAAAATACAAATATGTTACAACGAAATAAGTTTCTTGAATGCAGTTTTTACACTATATCATACAAACATGGACTCCAAATCTCGTCCTTATTTAAGTATGCAACAGCGGAAGCTCTTAATAATAACCTGAGAATAAACATGCTTAAAACGTCAACAAAAATGTTGGTGAGTTATAGGTTTAACCTATATATTATCAAATCATAATAATAGACCACAAGATTTCATATTTCAATACACATCCCATACATAGAGATAAAAATCATTCATATGGTGAACACCTGGTAACCGACATTAACAAGATGCATATTTAAGAATATCCCCATCATTCCGGGACACCCTTCGGATATGATATAAATTTCGAAGTACTAAAGCATCCGGTACTTTGGATGGGGTTTGTTAGGCCCAATAGATCTATCTTTAGGATTCGCGTCAATTAGGGTGTCTGTTCCCTAATTCTTAGATTACCAGACTTAATAAAAAGGGGCATATTCGATTACAATAATTCAACCATAGAATGTAGTTTCACATACTTGTGTCTATTTTGTAAATCATTTATAAAACCTGCATGTATTCTCATCCCAAAAATATTAGATTTTAAAAGTGGGACTATAACTCACTTTCACAGATTTTTTACTTCGTCGGGAAGTAAGACTTGGCCACTGGTCGATTCACGAACCTATAACAAATATGTACATATATATCAAAGTATGTTCAAAATATATTTACAACACTTTTAATACATTTTGATGTTTTAAGTTTATTAAGTCAGCTGTCCTCGTTAGTAACCTACAACTAGTTGTCCACAGTTAGATGTACAGAAATAAATCGATATATATTATCTTGAATTAATCCACGACCCAGTGTATACATATCTCAGTATTGATCACAACTCAAACTATATATATTTTGAAATCAACCTCAACCCTGTATAGCTAACTCCAACATTCACATATAGAGTGTCTATGGTTGTTCCGAAATATATATAGATGTGTCGACATGATAGGTCGAAACATTGTATACGTGTCTATGGTATCTCAAGATTACATAATATACAATACAAGTTGATTAAGTTATGGTTGGAATAGATTTGTTACCAATTTTCACGTAGCTAAAATGAGTAGTTTTTACCAATTTTGTTTTGCTCGTCATTTCTTCGTTTCTAATCCGTTTTGAGTGATTTAAGCGGCCACGGTTTCGTATTGAACTTGACTTTATGAAACTAAACAGAAAAGGTATAGGTTTATTGTCAGAAATACAAGTTACAAGTCGTTTTTGAAAGAGGTAGTCATTTCCGTCGAAAGAACGACATCTTGATGACTGTTTTGAAAAACATACTTTCACTTTGAGTTTAACCATGATTTTTGGATATAGTTTCATGTTCATAAGAAAAATAATTTTCCCAGAAGTATAGCTTTTAAATCAAAGTTTTTCATAGTTTTTAATTATCCAAACCAAAACAGCCCCCGGTTGTAGCTACGACGGCGTAAATCCGATTTTATGGTGTTTATCGTGTTTCCGGGTTTTAAATCATTAAGTTAGCATATCATATAGATATAGATCATGTGTATAGTTGATTTTAAAAGTGTAGTTAGAAGGATTAACTTTATTTGCGAACAAGTTTAGAATTAACTAAACTATGTTCTAGTGATTACTAGTTTACCACTTCGAATATGATAGCTTTTTATGTATGAATCGAATGATGTTATGAACATCATTACTACCTTAATTTCCTTGGATAAACCTACTAGAAAAGATAAAAATGGATCTAACTTCAACGGATCCTTGGCTGCCTCGAAGTTCTTGAAGCAGAATCTTGACACGAAAACAAGTTCAAGTAAGATCATCACTTGAAATAAGATTGTTATAGTTATAGAAATTGAACCAAATTTTGAATATGATTATTATATTGTATTAGAATGATAACCTACTGTAAGAAATAAAGATTTCTTGAGGTTGGATGATCACCTTACAAGATTGGAAGTGAGCTAGCAAACTTGAAAGTATTCTTGATTTTATGTAACTAGAACTTGTAGAATTTATGAAGAACACTTAGAACTTGAAGTTAGAACTTGAGAGAGATCAATTAGATGAAGAAAATTGAAGAATGAAAGTGTTTTTAGGTGTTTTTAGTCGTTGGTGTATGGATTAGATATAAAGGATATGTAATTTTGTTTTCATGTAAATAAGTCATGAATGATTACTCATATTTTTGTAATTTTATGAGATATTTCATGCTAGTTGCCAAATGATGGTTCCCACATGTGCTAGGTGACTCACATGGGCTGCTAATAGCTAATCATTGGAGTGTATATACCAATAGTACATACATCTAAAAGTTGTGTATTGTACGAGTACGAATACGGGTGCATACGAGTAGAATTGTTGATGAAACTGAACGAGGATGTAATTGTAAGCATTTTTGTTAAGTAGAAGTATTTTGATAAGTGTCTTGAAGTCTTTCAAAAGTGTATGAATACATATTAAAATACTACATGTATATACATTTTAACTGAGTCGTTAAGTCATCGTTAGTCGTTACATGTAAGTGTTGTTTTGAGACCTTTAGGTTAACGATCTTGTTAAATGTTGTTAACCCAAAGTTTATAATATCAAATGAGATTTTAAATTATTATATTATCATGATATTATGATATATTAATATATCTTAATATGATATATACATTTAAATATCGTTACAACGATAATCGTTACATATATGTCTCGTTTCGAAATCCTTAAGTTAGTAGTCTTGTTTTTACTTATGTAGTTCATTGTTAATACACTTAATGATATATTTAATTATCATATTATCATGTTATATATAATATAACAATGTATTAATATGCTTCATATATATTTAGTAAGACGTGGTTATAACGATAATCGTTATATGTATCGTTTCAAGTTTCATACGTCAATAGTCTCCTTTTTAAGTATATAACTTATTGTTACTATTTTTAATGAGATACTTGATGATAATTATATCATGTTAAACATATATATTTATTCATTTATGTATCATCATGTCATATACAACTTATAGCGTTCGTGAATCATTGGTCAAACTGGGTAATCAGACGTTTACAAAATTTCTGTTTCAATTAACCAAGTCTTAACAAGTTTGATTGCTTAACATATTAGAAACATTTAATCATGTAAATATATTTTTCATTAAACATATAATCATAGAAAGGTTCGGAAAAGTTCGGGTCACTACAGTACCTACCCGTTAAATAAATTTCGTCCCGAAATTTTAAGCGATTGGAGGTGTTGGCTCATCTTCGGGAAATAAGTGCGGGTACTTCTTCTTCATCTGATCTTCTCGTTCCCAGGTGAACTCGGGTCCTCTACGAGCATTCCATCGAACCTTAACAATCGGTATCTTGTTTTGTTTAAGTCTCTTCACCTCACGATCCATTATTTCAACGGGTTCTTCAATGAATTGAAGTTTTTCATTGATTTGGATTTCATCCAACGGAATAGTGAGATCTTCTTTAGCAAAACATTTCTTCAGATTCGAGACGTGGAAAGTGTTACGTACAGCCGCGAGTTGTTGAGGTAACTCAAGTCGGTAAGCTACTGGTCCGAGACGATCAATAATCTTGAATGGTCCAATATACCTTGGATTTAATTTCCCTCATTTACCAAATCGAACAACACCTTTCCAAGGTGCAACCTTAAGCATGACCATCTCTCCAATTTCAAATTCTATATCTTTTCTTTTAATGTCGGCGTAGCTCTTTTGTCGACTTTGGGCGGTTTTCAACCGTTGTTGAATTTGGATGATCTTCTCAGTAGTTTCTTGTATTATCTCCGGACCCGTAATCTGTCTATCCCCCACTTCACTCCAACAAATCGGAGACCTACACTTTCTACCATAAAGTGTTTCAAACGGAGCCATCTCAATGCTTGAATGGTAGCTATTGTTGTAGGAAAATTCTGCTAACGGTAGATGTCGATCCCAACTGTTTCCGAAATCAATTACACATGCTCGTAGCATGTCTTCAAGCATTTGTATCGTCCTTTCACTCTGCCCATCAGTTTGTGGATGATAGGCAGTACTCATGTCTAGACGAGTTCTTAATGCTTGCTATAATGTCTGCCAGAATCTTGAAATAAATCTGCCATCCCTATCAGAGATAATAGAGATTGGTATTCCATGTCTGGAGACGACTTCCTTCAAATACAGTCGTGCTAACTTCTCCATCTTGTCATCTTCTCTTATTGGCAGGAAGTGTGCTGATTTGGTGAGACGATCAACTATTACCCAAATAGTATCAAAACCACTTGCAGTCCTTGGCAATTTAGTGATGAAATCCATGGTAATGTTTTCCCATTTCCATTTCGGGATTTCGGGTTGTTGAAGTAGACCTGATGGTTTCTGATGCTCCGCTTTGACCTTAGAACACGTCAAACATTCCCCTACGTATTTAGCAACATCGGCTTTCATACCTGGCCACCAAAAATGTTTCTTGAGATCCTTGTACATCTTCTCCGTTCCAGGATGTATTGAGTATCTGGTTTTATGAGCTTCTCTAAGTACCATTTCTCTCATATCTCCAAATTTTGGTACCCAAATCCTTTCAGCCCTATACCGGGTTCCATCTTCTCGAATATTAAGATGCTTCTCCGATCCTTTGGGTATTTCATTCTTTAAATTTCCCTCTTTTAAAACTCCTTGTTGCGCCTCCTTTATTTGAGTAGTAAGGTTATTGTGAATCATTATATTCATAGATTTTACTCGAATGGGTTCTCTGTCCTTTCTACTCAAGGTGTCGGCTACCACATTTGCCTTCCCCGGGTGGTAACGAATCTCAAAGTCGTAATCATTCAACAATTCAATCCACCTACGCTGCCTCATGTTCAGTTGTTTCTGATTAAATATGTGTTGAAGACTTTTGTGGTCGGTATATATAATACTTTTGACCCCATATAAGTAGTGCCTCCAAGTCTTTAATGCAAAAACAACCGCGCCTAATTCCAAATCATGCGTCGTATAATTTTGCTCGTGAATCTTCAATTGTCTAGACGCATAAGCAATTACCTTCGTTCGTTGCATTAATACACAACCGAGACCTTGCTTTGAGGCGTCACAATATATCACAAAATCATCATTCCCTTCAGGCAATGACAATATAGGTGCCGTAGTTAGCTTTTTCTTCAATAACTGAAACGCCTTCTCCTGCTCATCCTTCCATTCAAATTTCTTCCCTTTATGCATTAATGCAGTCAAGGGTTTTGCTATTTTGGAGAAATCTTGGATGAATCTTCTGTAGTAACCAGCCAATTCTAAAAATTGACGTATATGCTTCGGAGTTTTTGGGGTTTCCCACTTTTCAACGGTTTTGATCTTTGCCGGGTCCACCTGGATACCTTCTTTGTTCACTATGTGACCGAGGAATTGAACTTCTTCCAACCAAAATGCACACTTTCAAAACTTAGCGTATAATTTTTCTTTCCTCAATACTTCTAGCACTTTTCTCAAATGTTCTTCGTGCTCTTGATCAT
Organism: Rutidosis leptorrhynchoides; assembly: GCF_046630445.1. Lineage (NCBI taxonomy): Eukaryota > Viridiplantae > Streptophyta > Magnoliopsida > Asterales > Asteraceae > Rutidosis > Rutidosis leptorrhynchoides. Next base: position 555,688,694 of record NC_092333.1, on the reverse strand, counting down.
TCTTTGAGTAAATAAGTATGTCATCGATGAAAACAATGACAAACTTGTCAAGATATGGCCCACATACTCGGTTCATAAGGTCCATGAACACAGCTGGTGCGTTAGTCAATCCAAACGGCATAACCATAAACTCGTAATGACCATAACGCGTCCTAAAAGCAGTTTTTGGAATATCATCCTCCTTTACTCGCATTTGATGATATCCAGAACGTAAATCGATCTTCGAATAAACCGACGAGCCTTATAGTTGATCAAATAAGTAGTCAATTCTCGGCAGTGGATAACGGTTTTTGATGGTAAGTTTGTTCAACTCTCTGTAGTCAATACACAACCTAAATGTACCATCTTTCTTCTTGACAAACAAAACAGGAGCTCCCCATGGTGATGTGCTTGGTCGAATGAAACCACGTTCTAATAGTTCTTGCAGTTGGCTTTGCAGTTCTTTCATCTCGCTGGGTGCGAGTCTGTAAGGAGCACGAGCTATTGGTGCAGCTCCTGGTACAAGATCTATTTGAAATTCAACAGATCGATGTGGAGGTAGTCCCGGTAATTCTTTCGAAAATACATCGGGAAATTCTTTTGCGATAAAAACATCATTGATGCTCTTTTCTTCAGTTTGTACTTTCTCGACATGTGCTAGAACAGCATAGCAACCTTTTCTTATTAGTTTTTGTGCCTTCAAATTACTAATAAGATGTAGCTTCGTGTTGTCCTTTTCTCCGTACACCATTAAGGGTTCTCCTTCTTCTCGTACAATGCGAATTGCATTTTTATAACATACGATCTCTGCTTTCACCTTCTTCAGCCAGTCCATGCCAACTATTACATCAAAACTCCCTAACTCTACTGGTATCAAATCAATCTTAAATATTTCGCTACCCAGTTTAATTTCTCGATTCCGGCATATATAATCTGCTAAAATTAATTTACCGTTTGCTAATTCGAGTAAAAATTTACTATCCAATGGCGTCAATGGACAACTTAATTTAGCACAAAAATCTCTACTCATATAGCTTCTATCCGCACCCGAATCAAATAAAATGTAAGCAGATTTATTGTCAATAAGAAACGTACCCGTAACAAGCTCCGGGTCTTCCTGTGCCTCTGCCGCATTAATATTGAAAACTCTTCCGCGGCCTTGTCCATTCGTGTTCTCCTGGTTCGGGCAATTTCTAATAATGTGGCCCGGTTTTCCACATTTATAACAAACTACATTGGCATAACTTGCTCTGACACTACTTGCTCCACCATTACTCGTTCCGACACCATTTGTTCCTTTCGTTCTGTTAACCCCTGGTCCGTAGACCTCACACTTCACCGCGCTATGACCATTTCTTTTACACTTGTTGCAAAATTTGGTGCAGAACCCCGAGTGATACTTTTCACACCTTTGACATAGCTGCTTCTGATTATTGTTGTTGTTGCGGTTGTTATTATTGTTGGGATGATTGTTGTAGTTGCTGTTATTGTTGTTGTTGTTGTTGTTATTGTTGTTGTTGTTGTTGTTGGGCCATTTGTTGTAGTTGCGATTGATGTTGCGATTGTTAGGATAGTTGTTGCGATTATTGTTGTAATTGATGTTGTTGTTGTATTGGTGATTCTTACCACCGTTTTCCTCCCACTTTCTTTTAACTTGCTTTACATTGGCCTCTTCAGCCGCCTGTTCTTTAATTCTTTCCTCAATCTGGTTCACTAGTTTGTGAGCCATTCTACATGCCTGTTGTATGGAGGCGGGCTCGTGTGAACTTATATCTTCTTGGATTCTTTCCGGTAATCCTTTCACAAACGCGTCGATCTTCTCTTCCTCATCTTCGAATGCTCCCGGACACAATAGGCACAATTCTGTGAATCGTCTTTCATACGTGGTAATATCAAATCCTTAGGTTCGTAACCCTCTAAGTTCTGTCTTGAGCTTATTGACCTCAGTTCTGGGATGGTACTTCTCGTTCATCAAGTGCTTGAATGCTGACCACGGTAGTACGTAAGCATCATCTTGTCCCACTTGCTCTAGATAGGTATTCCACTATGTTAACGCAGTACCTGTGAAGGTATACGTAGCGTACTTCACTTTGTCCTCTTCAGTACACTTACTTATGGCAAACACCGATTCGACCTTCTCGGTCCACCGTTTCAATCCGATCGGTCCTTCAGTTCCATCAAATTCCAAAGGTTTGTAGGCAGTGAATTCTTTGTAGGTGCATCCTACACGATTTCCTGTACTGCTAGATCCAAGGTTATTGTTGGTATGTAGCGCAGCCTGTACTGCGGCTATGTTTGAAGCAAGAAAGGCACAAAATTCCTCTTCGCTCATATTCAAGGTGTGTCGAGTAGTTGGTGCCATTTCCTTCAAAATAGTCAAATGAAACAAGTTAATCATACAGAATATTAAGAGTAGTCAATAGTATCTCGTAGCATAATATGAACTCATTTATAAAAGCTTTTTCTTCATATTAGCGTTTTATAAGTTTAAATTCGGGTAGTACCTACCCGTTAAGTTCATACTTAGTAGCTAATATACAATTCAACTACTACAATTCTATATGAAAAACTGATTATAATAATATTTCGCGTTCAAACTTTTACACAATATTTTACAAACTTACAATACCGCTTATTTTACATATAGCATGAAATATAGCACACAATAAATTTGATACAAGATGGTAGTGAAGATAATTCTAGCTAGTACACAAGTCGTTTAACAAAGGCAATAAAGACACGTAATTCATACGTCCAGAAACAAGTCATGCATTCTGGTTTTACTAGGACTACTTCCCATCCTTGGTCTTGTGGAACATAACCGTTATGGCCGTTGATAAGACAGCATGTTGTAACGTCGTCAAAGGGACGAGGGTTACGTAATGTCCAACAGTCCTGTAACAATCTAAAAACCTCATTTCTTACCCCCAATTACCGACTCCGTCACTTGTGGGAACGTTTTGTTTAATATTTGTAGCCCGATGTTCTTGTTCTCACTTTGGTGAGAAGCGAACATTACTAACCCGTAAGCATAACATGCTTCTTTATGTTGCATGTTAGCCGCTTTTTCTAAATCACGAAATCCTATATTCGGATATATTGAGTCAAAATAATTTCTTAACCCGTTGAGTAAAATAGCATCTGGGTTCCCCGCAATATATGCGTCAAAGTAAACACATCGTAACTTATGGATTTCCCAATGTGATATCCCCCATCTTTCGAACGAAAGCCTTTTATAAACCAAGGCATTCTTGAAACGTTCTTCGAATGCCTTACAAACTGATCTCGCCTTAAATAGTTGTGCCGAGGAATTCTGACCGACTCTAGACAAGATTTCATCAATCATGTCTCCGGGTAGGTCTCTTAAAATATTGGGTTGTCTATCCATTTTGTGTTTTTATACTGTAAAATAGACAAGAGTTAGATTCTTAAAAAAAATACTTATTAATACAAGCAATTTTTACATATATCATAATGCATAAGCACACTATATTACATATATTACACCACACGAATACAACTATCTTATTCCGACTCGCTCGTTTCTTCTTCTTCGGTTTTGGTTCATTTTGCCAAGTTTCTAGAGATATATGATGTTCCCCTAATACGAGCCGTCATTTTCCACATTGGTTTAGAAAAACCTGGTGGTTTAGAGGTTCCCGGGTTATTGTCACAACTTAAGAAATACGGGTGTTGACGATACATATAAAGTTCATCGGGTTTGGAATCAAATTTCTCTATTTTTATGCCCTTTCTCTTATTGTTCTCTTTTGCCTTATCAAATTGTGTTGGGGTAATTTCTATAACATCATCGGAATCCTTGTCGGGATCCGATTCATCGGAGAATTGGTAATCCTCCCAATACTTTGCTTCCTTGGCGGAAACACCATTGACCATAATTAACTTTGGTCGGTTGGTTGAGGATTTTCTTCTACTTAACCGTTTTATTATTTCCCCCACTGGTTCTATTTCTTCTTCCGGTTCCGATTCTTCTTCCGGTTCCGACTCTTCTTCCGGTTCCTCTTCGGGAACTTGTGAATCAGTCCACGAATCATTCCAATTTACATTTGACTCTTGTAAATCATTTATAAAACCTGCATGTATTCTCATCCCAAAAATATTAGATTTTAAAAGTGGGACTATAACTCACTTTCACAGATTTTTTACTTCGTCGGGAAGTAAGACTTGGCCACTGGTCGATTCACGAACCTATAACAAATATGTACATATATATCAAAGTATGTTCAAAATATATTTACAACACTTTTAATACATTTTGATGTTTTAAGTTTATTAAGTCAGCTGTCCTCGTTAGTAACCTACAACTAGTTGTTCACAGTTAGATGTACAGAAATAAACCGATATATATATTATCTTGAATCAATCCACGACCCAGTGTATACATATTTCAGTATTGATCACAACTCAAACTATATATATTTTGGAATCAACCTCAACCCTGTATAGCTAACTCCAACATTCACATATAGAGTGTCTATGGTTGTTCCGAAATATATATAGATGTGTCGACATGATAGGTCGAAACATTGTATACGTGTCTATGGTATCTCAAGATTACATAATATACAATACAAGTTGATTAAGTTATGGTTGGAATAGATTTGTTACCTATTTTCACGTAGCTAAAATGAGTAGTTTTTACCAATTTTGTTTTGCTCGCCATTTCTTCGTTTCTAATCCGTTTTGAGTGATTTAAGCGGCCACGGTTTTGTATTGAACTTGACTTTATGAAACTAAACATAAAAGGTATAGGTTTATAGTCGAAAATACAAGTTACAAGTCGTTTTTGAAAGAGGTAGTCATTTCCGTCGAAAGAACGACATCTTGATGACTGTTTTGAAAAACATACTTTCACTTTGAGTTTAACCATGACTTTTGGATATAGTTTCATGTTTATAAGAAAAATAATTTTCCCAGAAGTATAGCTTTTAAATCAAAGTTTTTCATAGTTTTTAATTATCCAAACCAAAACAGCCCCCGGTTGTAACTACGACGGCGTAAATCCGATTTTATGGTGTTTATCGTGTTTCCGGGTTTTAAATCATTAAGTTAGCATATCATATAGATATAGATCATGTGTATAGTTGATTTTAAAAGTGTAGTTAGAAGGATTAACTTTATTTGCGAACAAGTTTAGAATTAACTAAACTATGTTCTAGTGATTACTAGTTTACCACTTCGAATATGATAGCTTTTTATGTATGAATCGAATGATGTTATGAACATCATTACTACCTTAAGTTCCTTGGATAAACCTACTAGAAAAGAGAAAAATGGATCTAGCTTCAACGGATCCTTGGATGGCTCGAAGTTCTTGAAGCAGAATCATGACACGAAAACAAGTTCAAGTAAGATCATCACTTGAAATAAGATTGTTATAGTTATAGAAATTGAACCAAAGTTTGAATATGATTATTACCTTGTATTAGAATGATAACCTACTGTAAGAAACAAAGATTTCTTGAGGTTGGATGATCACCTTACAAGATTGGAAGTGAGCTAGCAAACTTGAAAGTATTCTTGATTTTATGTAACTAGAACTTGTAGAATTTATGAAGAACACTTAGAACTTGAAGTTAGAACTTGAGAGAGATCAATTAGATGAAGAAAATTTAAGAATGAAAGTGTTTGTAGGTGTTTTTAGTCGTTGGTGTATGGATTAGATATAAAGGATATGTAATTTTGTTTTCATGTAAATAAGTCATGAATGATTACTCATATTTTTGTAATTTTATGAGATATTTCAAGCTAGTTGCCAAATGATGGTTCCCACATGTGTTAGGTGACTCACATGGGCTGCTAATAGCTGATCATTGGAGTGTATATACCAATAGTACATACATCTAAAAGCTGTGTATTGTACGAGTACGAATACGGGTGCATACGAGTAGAATTGTTGATGAAACTGAACGAGGATGTAATTGTAAGCATTTTTGTTAAGTAGAAGTATTTTGATAAGTTTCTTGAAGTCTTTCAAAAGTGTATGAATACATATTAAAATACTACATGTATATACATTTTAACTGAGTCGTTAAGTCATCGTTAGTCGTTACATGTAAGTGTTGTTTTGAGACCTTTAGGTTAACGATCTTGTTAAATGTTGTTAACCCAAAGTTTATAATATCAAATGAGATTTTAAATTATTATATTATCATGATATTATGATATATTAATATATCTTAATATGATATATACATTTAAATATCGTTACAACGATAATCGTTACATATATGTCTCGTTTCGAAATCCTTAAGTTAGTAGTCTTGTTTTTACTTATGTAGTTCATTGTTAATACACTTAATGATATATTTAATTATCATATTATCATGTTATATATAATATAACAATGTATTAATATGCTTCATATATATTTAGTAAGACGTGGTTATAACGATAATCGTTATATGTATCGTTTCGAGTTTCATACGTCAATAGTCTCCTTTTTAAGTATATAACTTATTGTTACTATTTTTAATGAGATACTTGATGATAATTATATCATGTTAAACATATATATTTATTCATTTATGTATCATCATGTCATATACAACTTATAGCGTTCGTGAATCATTGGTCAAACTGGGTAATCAGACGTTTACAAAATTTCCGTTTCAATTAACCAAGTCTTAACAAGTTTGATTGCTTAACATGTTGGAAACATTTAATCATGTAAATATAGTTTTCATTAAACATATAATCATAGAAAGGTTCAGAAAAGTTCGGGTCACTACATTCTCATCCCAAAAATATTAGATTTTAAAAGTGGGAATATAACTCACTTTCACAGATATTTCCTTCCTCAGAAATAAGACTTGACCACAGATCGATTCACGAACCTATACAAATATGTACATATATATCAAAGTATGATCAAAATATAATTACAACTATTTTTATTATGTTTTAAAGATTTGAGTGTATTAAGTCAGCTGTCCTCGTTAGTAACCTACAACTAGTTGTCCACAGTTATATGTACAGAAATAAATTGATATACATTATCTTGAATCAATCCACGACCCAGTGTATACATGTCTCAGGCTAGATCACAACTCAAAGTATATATATTTTTGGAATCAACCTCAACCCTGTATAGCTAACTCCAACATTACTGCATATAGAGTGTCTATGGTTGTTCCAAATAATATATATACATGGGTCGATATAATATGTCAAAACATTTGCATACGTGTCTATGGTATCCCAAGATTACATAATATATTAGAATACATGTATAATACAATATAAGTTAGCTAGGATATGATTTGTATAGATTTGTTAAACATTTCCCGTAGCTAAAAAGATCAAAAATATCCAATTTTGTTTTACCCATAACTTCTTCATTTTAAATCCGTTTTGAGTGAATAAAATTGCTATGGTTTCATATTGAACTCTAATTTAAGAATCCAAACAGAAAAAGTATAGGTTTATAGTCGGGAATTTAAGTTACATGTCAATTACTAAAGAGGTAGTCATTTCCGTCGAAAGAACGACATCTTGATGACCATTTTGAAAAACATACTTTCACTTTGAGTTTGACCAAGATTTTTGGATATAGTTTCATGTTCATATGAAAAATCATTTTCCTAGAAGAACAACTTTTAAATCAAAGTTTATCATAGTTTTTAATTATCCAAACCAAAACAGCCCCCGGTTTCACTACGACGGCGTATATCCGATTTTATGGTGTTCATCGTGTTTCCAGGTTTTAAATCATTAAGTTCTCATATCATATAGATATAGAACATGTGTTTAGTTGATTTTAAAAGTCAAGTTAGAAGGATTAACTTTTGTTTGCGAACAAGTTTAGAATTAACTAAACTATGTTCTAGTGATTACAAGTTTAAACCTTCGAATAAGATAGCATTATATGTATGAATCGAATGATGTTATGAACATCATTACTACCTCAAGTTTTCTGGATAAAACTACTAGAAATGAGAAAAATGGATCTAGCTTCAAAGGATCCTTGGATGGCTTGAAAGTTCTTAAAGCAGAATCACCTTGGATGGCTTGAAAGTTCTTAAAGCAGAATCATGACACGAAAACAGTTCAAGTAAGATTTTCACTCGAAATAAGATTGTTATAGTTGTAGAAATTGAATCAAAGTTTGAATATGAATATTACCTTGAATTAGAAAGATAACCTACTATAAATAACAAAGGTTCCTTGATCTTAGATGATTACTTGGAATGGATTAGAAAGCTTGGAAGTAGACTTGCAAACTTGGAAGTATTCTTGATTTTTATGAAACTATACTTATGGAATTTATGAAGAACACTTAGAACTTGAAGATGAAACTTGAGAGAGATCAATTAGATGAAGAAAATTGAAGAATGAAAGTGTTTGTAGGTGTTTTTGGTCGTTGGTATATGGATTAGATATAAAGGATATGTAATTTTGTTTTCATGTAAATAAGTCATGAATGATTACTAATATTTTTGTAATTTTATGAGATATTTCATGCTAGTTGCCAAATGATGGTTCCCACATGTGTTAGGTGACTCACATGGGCTGCTAAGAGCTGATCATTGGAGTGTATATACCAATAGTACATACATCTAAAAGCTGTGTATTGTACGAGTACGAATATGGGTGCATACGAGTAGAATTGTTGATGAAACTGAACGAGGATGTAATTGTAAGCATTTTTTTTAAGTAGAAGTACTTTGATATGTGTCTTGAAGTCTTTCAAAAGTGTAAGAATACATATCAAAACACAACATGTATATACATTCTAATGGATTCGTTAAGTCTTCGTTAGTCGTTACATGTAAGTGTTGTTTTGAAACCTTTAAGTTAACGATCTCAATTAATGTTGTTAACCCAATGTTTATTATATCAAATGAGATGTTAAATTATTATATTATCATGATATTATGATGTATGAATATCTCTTAATATGAAACATATATTAAAATATCGTTACAACGATATTCGTTACATATAAGTCTCGTTTCGTAATTCTTGAGTTAGTAGTCTTGTTTTTACATATGTAGTTCATTGTTAATACACTTAATGATATATTTAAATATCATTTTATCATGTTAAATATAGTGTATCAATATCTTAATATGATACATATGTATTTAGTAGACGTTATCATAACGATAATCGTTATATATATCATTTCGAGTTTCTTAACTTAGTAATCTCATTTCTTATGTATATCACACATTGTTAATATACTTAGTGAGATACTTACTCATCATAATCTCATGTCAACCATATATATATGTCTATATATACCACAACATGTAGTTTTCACAATTTTGTAACGTTCGTGAATCGCCGATCAACTTGGGTGATCAATTGTCTATATGAAACTTATTTCATTTAATCAAGTCTTAACAAGTTTGATTGCTTAACACGTTGGAAACATTTAGTCATGTAAATATCAATCTCAATTAATATATATAAACATGGAAAAGTTCGGTTCACTACACCGCCAACGCGCGAACATATAAAAATATCAACAACGAGAGGGTAAGCTAATGCTTAGTGAATGTAAAGATACTATACACATACATATGCATAAAATGGCTACGCTTCACCAAGCATCAAAATAAACACATACCGGCTCTGCATGGTAAACAAACTACAAAAGAGCACATACACAAAGTAGCTACACACTACGTAATCACCAAGCTAACGCCACAAGATTAGCTACAACACAATGATAGGTATATACGCGTATATAACAAATATAATCAACAATAACGATAAGGTTAACCCCTTAACCCAAACTACATGAAGGTCGGCCGAACTACCCGAGCCTTAGTGAATTCGCACTACCCGAGATTCACTTCCTTCACCACTTCTACAACCGAGGTTGGCCGAACTACCCGAGCCTTAGTGCATTCGCACAACCCGAAATTCACCACCTCATCGCCAAGATGACCGAAACAACCCGAGTCATCATGAATCCGCATTAACCGAGATTCATTTCCTCTACAACAAATGCTAGCAACCCATCGCCAAAAGGGTTATCCAAAACGCTAGCCAATTCACAACACCAAGGGTAAAAACCCACAACGCATAAGCGTATCACATGGACCCGAAGCACAAGGTCCATTCTCCCACACGAGCATAGAGTAAACCCGAACAAGGGTCACCCTACACACACGCACCCATTTTACACATACACATGTGCATAGTAAATTTACACTCACCTTGAAGTCTTGATGGACGCCAACCAAAATACGCAAACGCCAATGGAACGTACCTATTCCATTATCACATGACAAATAACACAATTAGGGTGGATTTACAAACCAACCCAAATCGACAACTAGCGCAATTTCGACCTAATTGCACTTCCAAGCTCAAACCGCGCCCAAACTAACCAATAATCACTTAACAATAGCGACAATGGTCTTAATAAGCCAATTAAACCTGAACACAAGTGTTAAACACTTGTCTTGCCCAATTTGACACCAAAACTATAATTTTGACCTATTTCAAAATTTGTCAACCAAACACATCCAAATGAGCTCCAACACTTCCATAATCACTAACACTAGTGATTACACACCATTTACTAGCCTTAAACAAGGCTAAATCATCAACCAACCCAAAACCCTCCTTCATCACTAATAAACCCGAATCCTAGTTATTTTCTTCCATTAACAACTAAATGGGTTCCATCTATGAACATACAAGCCAAAAGCCCCAAATTAGATGATGAACACGAAAATAAAATTCGGAGTTAGAGCTTACCGCTAGTATCAAATTGTAGCTAAGAACGAGGAGAACAAACTTGTCTCTTACGCTTTCGATCAAAACCCGCTTCTTCCTTTCCAAAAATCCCTTTGAATTTGGGGTATTTGAGTTTTTGAGAGAAAATGAAGAAGAAAAGGAAATGAGATGAATGGATGAGATTTAAGATCCCAAATCTGGCACATACGCGAAATGACCAAAATGCCCTCGAACATCCTTTAAAATTGCAAATCTGGTACCAGCTCGCCCAGAATGCCGCGCCGGGGCCTTAATCGTCGCGCTGCGACCTATAACGTATTCTGGTGGTTGTCTTAACATGCCTCCTGGAATTGAAATCAGCTGAATGCCGCGACGCGGCCCTTTCTGTCGCGCTGCGACTCAAGGCGTGGTCTGGTGCCTCCCTTACCATGCCTCCTGATCCTGATTTGTTTGTAATGTCGTGCCGCGACCCACTCCTCCGCGCCGCGACCTTTAACTTGGTCTGATCACTTTTCGCATACAAGAACTTTAACGCACGAACATGTCTCAATTCCTTCATACACATATCGTACATACGCGATACATCTGTAAATCATGTACGGGGAAAAATGGAGTGTTACACATCATAAGTAAGTCAAGTAACCACATGCAAATTAGGTAACGACTTGAGGACAGACGCCACATGTAACAGGAACATAAGCGGCGTTCATAAACTGTTTTACATTCAAAGAGACACTATCCAAATTTATCTTTCATTTAACTCACTCATAGGTTCAATCATAATTATTGTAAGTTTGGCAAAAATAGTTAGATATACAAAATACGCGTATCAATTGATGTCATACTATTATATTATACGAACATCCATCATCATTGCTATACATGTTTCGGAACACGATAAAAGGATAAGGTATGTAATTACCTTAAGAAAATTATGATGCATACAAGTCGCTACATATATAAAACAGATTTAACATCATATCATATACGGAGTATATAAATTCAGAATATAGTAATATTTAATAACTACTAAATTAATATTTAATATTGATATCTATATTAACTGCATTATTAAGTTGAATAAAGTTTACTTATATGTAGCATAATGATTGAGTAAATTTTAATAATAGCCAAATGGGAAGCATTTGGTATTAAAATTTATAGAAGAATAGAAGATCAACCTAAAAGGAAGCCAAAAAATGATTGAAGAGATATTATTGTAAAGTTTACCTATGCATACATTCATAATGATCAATTTTTCCATTGCTTTAAAGAATTTAATACCAACCACCATTTAATAAATACAAACTAACTATACATGTGTCTTAATGATTGATACGTACACATAAAAACATTTTTATATACCTACCATTTATTCTTTAATAACCATATTTTGATTTTTAGGTTGTATTGTTATTATTATTTCTTCATTAATAACAATAATAACAATAATAACAATAATAATAATAATAATAATAATATTATTATTATTATTATTATTATTATTATTATTATTATTATTATTATTATTATTATTATTATTAGTGATTAATACTCCACGTATGATTTTAGCATCCAAATGTCACTTTCATTTATTCCTATATTACCATAGCAGTTGCATTTCGATACTAAATGCACAACGCAATCAATATAAAAATAGGTGTTACATGGTACGGAGTATATTGTATTTAAATAATTAAATAACGATTGAAAAAGTCAGTTGTCTATTTATTTTGTTGGCTTATAGTTTTATACCACAATTTCAAGTGATTAGAAGGGGGTGGTAATTTTTTGACAGAAAAATCACATAAATATTTTATTAGAGTTTGAAATTTCAAAAAAATAGAATTTTTCATGTTTGGGCTATTCACGGAAGAGAGTAGTTTTTACTCACAAACTATTCGGGGTTATCTCGTGATCGATTCCGGGCGATCAATTTCCGTAGCCAACCCATGATATGCCCACTAATTACATTTGAACATGAAACCCCAAGCTCCGATGAAGGATTTCAGTACGTTAGATCCAAACTTTAGATGAAACTAACCTACCAACTCAAAATCATCCTATAAATCTGTTTGATATATTAGAGGTTGGTGTCTAAGTTGGTTACTTATAATTCATCAATTGGACTCGTCAATTCGTGTATCAAATCAATTTGGCTTGCAAAAGTATATGTCTCTTGACCAAGCAATATGGTGTAAATATTATATTATGTTGGTTAAGTGTATGTATGATTGCATTTTTAGAAAAGAGTAGTGTGAAGAAACTTTGACCCATATGATCCCTTAAATGCTATATACAAAAATTACAACAACAATAAAACTCAATATTATAAAAGTGAAGTATGAGAAAGATAAGATGTAGACAATCTTTCCCATTTCCTAAACGAAAGAGAAGTCATTTTTCACCCATAGTGAAACAGCTCAAGAATAGAGAAAATTCTCCTTCTTAATGTCCTATAGATAGAGAGATTACTTCCGAATGAACCTCCGACAAATAAGTAGGCTAAAAAAGTGTGAGACGCCATAAAAATGTTAGAATCAAAGTTTCATAGATTTTAAACCTGACTGAAGTTCAATTTAGACTCTAAGCGATAGTCAAGTCGCTAATAAATCGACGCTTGCTGTTAACTCGATTAATAGAGCCAAATATATAGGGGCGAGATCCATGAATAAGCTTAAAAAGGGTACAAATAAGCAAAATTTTAATTTTTTTAAAAAATTATCTTTTTAGAGTTCCTTGATATGCAAATAGAAGAAAACACAAAAATTACAAATTTTTTTTTAGCAAAATCGTTAAAAAATCGGTGATGAATGATAATGATCATGATGAAAGATTAATTTATCATTCATCAAACGAGTGATTAATGATTAATTTATAATTCATCACTCGTTTTGATGAATGATAAAATTAAGCATTCATCAAGATTTTTAAATGATATTGGATGTTTTTGGCTTATAAAAATGTAGACTATGAGAGCATTTTTATTCAGATTTATGAATCTAAAAAAGAAATTAAATAAAAGCAAAAAAAATGTGATTTTGCTTCATTGTACCCCTAAAATCTTATCTCTGGATCCGTTCCATATATATATATATATATATATATATATATATATATATATATATATATATATATATATATATATATATATATATATATATATATATATATATATATATATATACATACATACATACACACATAAACTAGGTTTTAGAGCCTGTGTGTTGCACGTGTGTGTAAAAAGACGTGCAAAAATCGTAATATATTGTATTATTATTCAAGTATGTAAATAGCGAAAGTAAATAAAACGTTAGAGTCCATGCGTTGCATGGTTGGGTAAAATAATCGTGCAAAATTAATTAATTTTTTCAAAGAGTTATTCTTTTGAGTTTAAGAGATCGTGGTGTTGACAAATTTTAAAAGTTCTTTTGAGTTTAAGAGCCTATATTGTCGACAAATTTTAAAAGTGGTTTTGAGTGGTGTTAATAACTTAACGTCTACATTTTTTTTATTTCTCACCATTAATATCTTTTTAGTTATATATATATTTAGTGAAAATATGAGTCAATTGAAAATTTATCATGAAACGTGTAGATGAAAACACGTTAAGAACGTCTAAGCTATATTTGTTTTATGTTATCATATATAATAGCTCTTTTATAAAAGATATATATTTCTCATGTCATTATATTAAATTAAATATACAATATAAACATTTACAATATTTAGAATGTAGATGTTAATTATTTTAATGAACGAATTAAATCTGGCACACGTATTACCATTTGTTCTAATATACTCCTTAATATTTACAATATTTAGTATGTAGATGTTAGTTAAGGGAAGTTTAATTATGAAACTTCTATGTAATCATGGATTAATCTACTGGTGACATGTGGAATTTTTTTTTGGTTTATATATAAATTTATATATATTATATAATATATAATATACACACACACACACACACATATATATATATATATATATATATATATATATATATAACAAAAGTTAAAGCTGACGTGTCAGTGCGTAATTAAAAGTCAATTAAGGATATATATATATATATATATTCTATATTTAGAATGAATATTGCTAATAAAATGTACTTTTTTAAAAAAAACAAATGAATTTCAATAACACAGAAAGGAAAAACAGCAACTACAAATGAACACAAGAGCAATAGCAAAGCCAAGTTGCAGAGGACGCAATAAGGCTAACCACACTCAATCGGATTAGAACTCCAAAGCAGCCACTCAAGGTTGAATCTTTTGCATCTACTCGAAATCCAATCGAAAGCAATGACTTGAATCTCGTTAAAAATATTTGGAATAGTCCCGCACTTGTTGTTAAACACCTTGTGATTTCTATTTTTCCAAATCCAATAACACACGATCCAACACACCTCGTGCCAAATCACTTTGCTGTTGATGGAAGGGAAGTTTGAAGCAGACCCATTAAGAAGGTTAGACAAGTTTGCAACCGCAATATCAAGACCCCACTAAGAAAAGACGTGTTTCCAAAGCTCAAAAGAGAATTTGCAAGAAAATATAATATGCTCGATAGTTTCGATCCCATCATCACAAATTGGACATCTAACACTATTTAAGTCGATGCCCCTTTTGTCAAGCTACACTCTAACCGGAATTCTCCCCTTATTAGCCCGCGAAATGAATAACTCAATCTTTTTTGAGACAAGGTTGTTTTTAAGAGTAGCCTCATCCTATCGGTCCACCATCAAATATTTTCCGTCGATTAGATCACTTAATTTCTTCACGGTAAACCGACCGCAAGAATCAAACAGCCACTCCCATCTATCCCTCATGCCAATAGAAAAAACTGCATTACCAATAACATTGATGAGATCAGAAAGCTCACCACGGGTATGGCCCAAAGGTTCCCGGGCCCAGGCCCATTTTCTTATAATCTGCCCATCTTGAAACTGTAATCAATCACCAACAGTAGCTGACGAGTTTGAATCCAGACGATATAGCCTGTTGTACCTGCTCTTCATACTTGTGTTCCCGATCCAGACATCACTATAAAAAAGCGTATCATTGCCATTGCCGAGAATTTTCTTGAAAGAATTTGAGAACGAAATTCCAAGATTATCAACTTTTCCTGCATCACAAATATTAGACCAAACGCTAATATTAGACCAAACGCTGCCGGTTAAGTTTTGGGGTAACCCGTCACTAACCGACAATCCTCCATGAAGCCCATAAATACTTCGAATTACATTCACCTATAAAGTGTTGGTTTCGGTTTTAAACCTCCACCACCACTAGCATAAAAGAGCCAAAAATTTTACAATTAAGAGATTTTATGTTTAAACCTCCTTCTTCGTGAGGAAGAATGATTTTTTCCCATTTAACCCACGACATTTTAGCATTAGAACCCATCCTGCTCTAAAAAAAATGTCTTACACTCTATAATTTTTTCAACACACAAAGCCGGACACGAAATATGTACATAACTGCGCATGACAAAATTAAGTAAACTTTCCTTTAAATTATTCAATTGAATTAACCATGATTTGAAGTCACAGTCATACACGCGTGTCATCATTTTACGCTTTATAAGCTCTTCCCAAGCAAAATTTGCATTTGAATTGTACATATCTATATCTATATCTATATCTATATCTACTTATATAAAAGAGAGTTTAAATTAGCATACTTATCACTAAGAGAGTATTAGTAGAAACTAGTTGTGGAGCCCTCGCTTTGCGCCGGGGGCTCCATTTTGAATGCGAGTTAAAAGAAAAAGTCTTGATCTAGAATTTTTTTTTCGACATCTAACATTAAAGGGTTGTTCCTTTTGTGAAAGTTGCTTCTTTAAGAATGTTTTTCGACATATTTTTGTAGCATTGAAGGGTTGTTCATTTTATGAAAGTTGCCTCTTTTATCGTTGATGAAGAAAAGAGAGGAAAAACAAAAGTTAGTTGATTTTTTTGTAAAAAAGAATTTTTTCCGGCATCTTTTGGTAACATTGAAGGGTTGGCTCTTTTACGAAAGTTGCTTATTTTATCGTTGGGGACTTAAAAAAAGTGAAATGACGAAAATACCCCTGAGTACTATTGGTAAATAGTGAAAACGGTGTTTTGTCTATTAGTATATATATAAATATAAATTAATGACAAGTTAAATTTATACATGTTATATCCTCTTTTTATAATAACAAAGTTAATAAAAAACAATAATTGAGAAAAAAAATTAAATTTAATTAGAATGATTAAAAAATATATGGATAATCAAAAATATATCAATCAATGAAACGTACTAATAAGAACTAATTAAAAAATTTACTCCATCCTTTTTTCAATAAACTTATCACTTCCATTTTAACACTTCTCTCTCACCACAATCTAGCCCTAAAATAACGGTTCCATCAATTATCAATGGATTATCGAAGGCTTTGATTAAAGGTGCTGAAAAAATTGAAGGTTGTAATCAAATTAACAATCAAAAGCACAATCGTATAACTTGGCATCGATGATCTTAACTCTAACCCGTATCTCTCTTCATGCCTGTAATCTATACATATCTAACCCGTATCGATAACATGACTGTAATATATATCTATCCATGTCTATATATAGGATTTTGGAACAGTTTTTGAGTTGTCATGTGTGATGACCCGGAAATTTCTGACCAAATTTAAACTTAATCTTTGTATGATTAACATTTCCGACACGATAAGCAAAGTCTGTAAAACTGAATCTCAAAATTTTTGAACTACTTTTATATATTTAAATACCCTTCGGTTGTTTTCGACGATTCGCGAACAATTATATGTAAATAGATACATATATACTATAACTTGAAAAGGTAACAATGTATTAATTGTTTGATACCGTACATTAAACTTATTGGTTTAAATATCTATTTGAATATATATGATAAGTTGAAATATTTATTATTAAAATTTATTTATAAATAACTTCCAATGTGTATTTAAAAACTGATTTATGTATATTAAAAAGATATATACATATATATAATTTCAAGTTATTTAGTAAACGATAGTAACATTCGTTTATTGATTCGATTGATATTTAGATAAGTTAACTAAAGCGTTTAAGATGAACCAGTAAAACACTAATTTGCTACAGTATTTTCAAATTGCTACAGTACCCAAAATGCTACGGCGTTTTCGAAAATCACTATTTGCTACAGTGAAATTGACTTTGCTACAGTGAAATTGACTTTGCTACAGTAACTTTGCTACAGTAAAACACTATTTCAGAATGAAAATGTATGTATTGTGTGTGTGTGTATATATATATATATATATATATATTAACAAATAGCAAGACGATGATTTATAGAAGTAAATGACCAAAACACTCAAATGTATAAGTTATACCTCGAGTGGTATGGTTTAGAGATAATTTAAGACTATATTTTAACAAAGGTACGAGTCACGAAACGTAAAAAGCGAGTTTTCTAAATGTACGAAAATGCGTTCGAGAAACCGGAACCGGGACATAAGTCGAGTAACAACGTACGACTTATCGGAACGAAAATTACAAGTCAACTATGCACGTGAATTTAATATAATATATAATTAATTATATAAATTATATATATTATATATATAATTAAATATTATGTCGACAAACAAAGAAACAAAAATATGTGAGCTGGTATCCTGGGCCATGCGATCGCATGGCCATTACACACAGAAACCATGCGATCGAATGGCAGTCTGTATCTGGTCACATCTATAAATTCGAGCGTTTTTCTGATTTCTGATGCACTCCAACTCTTATCTATCTCTCTCGTATTATATTTATATATTATTATTATTATTATTATTATTATTATTAAGATTAATATTATTATTATTATTATTATTATTATTATTATTATTATTATTATTATTATTATTATTATTATTATTATTATTAGTAATATTATTACATAAAATATTACGATGAGGTTATGGGCGTGTCACTTTCAAAACGGGTTTTCGAGCGGGGTAGAGATAAGAAAACTATGGGTTATAGCTATGGACGTTATGGATAATGTTCAAGGGTATTGTTCTCAAGTCAAACCTAGTGTTTATCATCTTCGTTGCGTCTACGTACTTTTCTGAAATATTGATACGTAAGCATTTATATTTTATCTTTTATAAATTAATAGTGTATCCATGTCTAGTGCTCGAGTATATATGTTTATGCATGCTTGTATACTAAATTTCGTCGTTAAACAGTTTATAATGAATCACTAATTAAATACATATACTACTGGTAAAGTGTATATGATATACATGTTTTTGAAAAGCTGGCGAAAAATCAATAACTTTTCATTTAGATATCGAATAGTTTCGATGAACGGATTAAAAAATATGATCAACTGAATTATGATTGACGTTAATCGAAATTGCTTTTGAATCTGCAATTAAGATTTAAACAACTTGTTTACGAGATTGATAAAGTGAACTTTTAAATATTACCAACCGAGTAAATGAATCCTTATATAAGGTACGTCTCGTTTGTTGAACTATTGTCAAAATTGACATTTTGAAACAACATTGGATAACTTTTGTATGTCGATATCGAGCATTATGATTGTGATACACTATGACCTGACCTAGCTTGATAGACATTTATTGACCAACATACGTTCTCTAGGTTGAGATCTACGATTATTTGGTAATCCGAGTTTCAGTCACATTTTGGTGGACGACTTTATATGCTGCTAAGGTGAGTTTCATTGATCCCTTTTTAATTGCTTTTACAATATATATTTTTGGGCTGAGAATACATGCACTTTATTTTAAACGCAATGGATACAAGTACATACTAAATTCTACACTGAGTTTGAACCGAAAATCCCTTAGCTTTGGTAACTGTTAACTGCCAGTTATAAGAACTGGTGGGCGCGAGTAGTAGTATATGGATCCATAGGGCTTGATATCCCCGTCCGAGCTAGAGCGCAAGCCTTTTAACGGACGTATGCTATTTGATAAGGGTACACGTTGGTTTGCGTGTATTATTAAGATGATTATACAAAGGGTACAAATTATATATACGTTAAGTTTAGTTACCAGGGTGCTCAATTTCGTAGAATATTTTGATAAACGTTTCTGGATTGAACAACTAAAATTTTGTGATCCACCTTTATATACAGATTATGCGCAACATTAAAACTATGAACTCACCAACCTTTGTGTTGACACTTTTAAGCATGTTTATTCTCAGGTTCCCTAGAAGTCTTTCGCTGTTTGATTATATGTTACACAAGCTATGTGCATGGAGTCTTACATGGCATATTTTTTTCAAGGAAATGTTGCATTCACCAAATCATCACCATGTATCTTATTTTGACTGCATTGTCAACGGAAGTACTATTGTAAACTATTATTTATGGTGATTGTCTATATGTAGAAATCATCAGATGTCGAAAACCTTTGATTTAAATATTCATTTATGGTGTGCCTTTTCAAAAGAATGCAATGTTTACAAAACGTATCATATAGAGGTCAAATACCTCGCAATGAAATCGATGAATGACGTGTTCGTCCATATGGATTTGGAGCGATCGTCACATCATGCAACGCACAAGCTCAAAACCTAGTACATATCATAACGTAATTAATTGAAAGCTCAAACTCTTGTATTTATTTCATGTCATTTAAATTTGTTAATATCATTAGCTCTTAAACTGAAAAGAACATTTAAAATTTGTTAATACAATACGTTCTTAAACTCAAAAGGACTTTTAAAATTTATCAATACCACATGCTCTTAAACTCAAAAAATTTATTAAAAAATATATAAGAATTTTTAATCTATATAGGTTAAACACTAAATTTATATTACATTCACCTTTACATTCATATATCTATACATATATCTACACACACACACACACACACACACACACACACACACACACACATATATATATATATATATATATATATATATATATATATATATATATATATATATATATATAAATAATGTTGTTGGAATACGTGTACAGATTTTATCCATTCAATAAAATAATCAACATCTACATTCTATTATTGTATTTGTTTATATTGTATATTTAATATTAATTTTTAATATAATATAATATAATGACATGTGACATATATATGTTTTATTCAAGAGTTATTAGATAGTGATAGCATAGAACAAATATAATTTTGACTTTACTAACGTGTTTTAATGTGACACGTTTCATGACAAATTTTTACTGGACTCATATTTTCTCTAAATACTACGTAGTATATAATTCATATATAATTAAAAAGATATTAATGGTGAGAAATAAAAAAAATTGTAGACATTAAGTTACTAACACCACCGAAAACTATTTTTAAAATTTGTCAAAACTACGGACTCTTAAACTCAAAAGAATTTTTAAAATTTGTCAACATCACGGACTCTTAAACTCAAAAAAATAATTGTTTAAAAAATTAACTAATTTTGCACGATTAGTTTATCTACCGTGCAACACGTATATATATATATATATATATATATATATATATATATATATATATATATATATATATATATATATTTAAAGTTTCTAACTCTAAGTGGTCTTGTGATTTATAAGTGCATTCATTTGGTACTTTTAATACTTTTTTCAATTTTTTTTAGTATCGCTATTTACATAACAATATAACTGAAAATTACATTTGTTTTGCACAGCTTTTTTGACACTCGTGTAATGCAAGGCTCAAAAACCTAGTATGTATGTATATATATATATATATATATATATATATATATATATATATATATATATATATATATATATATATATATATATATATATATATATATATATATATATAGAGATATTTAATCAAGAGGGAAGCACTTTTTTGGGGGGGAAGTGAGGGAAAGTAATTTTTTTTCATTTTTTTCAAAAAAAAAAATTCATGCATCAAAATCACATGAAAATATGAACATTTAAAAAAGACACTTTGTGATGAATGTTATTATTTTTGCGGTAAAACGTTTGAAGAAAAAAAATGAAAACATTCAATGCATTGAATGTTTTGATTCTGAGTTTTTTTTAAGGGGTTAAAAATTAGGGTTTAGAAATTAGGGGGTTAAAAATTAGGGTTTTGAGTTTAGAAATTAGGGTTTAGGGTTTAGAAATTAGGGTTTAGATTGAATATTTTAACACCAACGGTTTAGAGTTTAGGGTTTAGGATTTAGGTTGAGGGTTTACGGAGTAAACCCGAAAATCCTAAACCCTAAACTCTAAATCTGGCTGAATTCGAAAAAAACACTTCACACAAGATGAAAACAAAACGATGCAAATAAACTCAGCAGCAAAACTTCAATGCATTGAATGTTTTTATTTTTTTCTTCGAGCATTTTCCCGCCAAAATAATGACATTTATCACAAAGTGTCTTTTTAAATATTCATATTTTCATCTAATCTATAATGTTCGTGAACAAAGTTTTTTTCAAAAAATGAAAAAAAAAATTGCTTCCCCATTCCCGCCAAAAAATTGATTCCCTATGACTATATATATATATATATATATATATATATATATATATATATATATATATATATATATATATATATATATATATATATATATCGGGGCAGGATCAATGAGGAAGTAACCAATCGGGGGGAAGCGGGGGGAAGCAAATTTTTTTTTTCGTTTTTTTTAGATTTTTTTTTTCCGTCATCAAGATCACACGAAAATATGAACATTTAGAAGAGACACTTCGTGATAAATGTTATTATTTAGTCGGGAAAATGATCGACAAAAATAACATTCAAGATAACACTGTTCGTGAAGAATATGAACGTTTTTTTTCTTCATGTTTTGTGAAGTAAAATTTAGCCCCATTTAGAGTTTAGGGTTTAGGGTTTGGTGTTTTGGGTTTATTCCATAAACCTAAAACACCAAACCCTAAACCCTAAACTCTAAACTGTTCGTCTTAAAAACTCATTCTAAATCCTAAATCTAAACCCTAAACCCTAAATTTCTAAACCCTAATATCTAAACCCTAATATCTAAACCCTAATATCTAAACCCCAATAGTTAAAACCCCAACATACGCTCGAAAAATAAGATAATTGTTATATATTACTTCTTCGAGCATTTTCCCGCCAAAATAAAAATATTTATCATAAAGTGTCTCTACTAAATGTTCATATTTTCATTACATCTATAATGTTCATGAACAAAGTTTTTTCAAAAAACGAAATTTTTTTTTTCTTTCCCCCGATTGGTTACTTCCCTCTTGATCCTACCACTATATATATATATATATATATATATATATATATATATATAGTGGACCAATCCATGGATAAGCACTAAATGGGGCACAAACTGGATAAGTAAAATTTCAAATTTTTTTAAAAAAAAAAAACGATCCTTTAATATGCAAATAGAAGAAAACAAAAAAATTTTAAAAAGTTTTTGAACAAAATCATTCGAAAATCGATGATGAATGGTAAACATCGATGATGAATGGTAAAAATTGATGATGAATGGTAAAATTAACCATTCATCTGGTTAATTTATCATTCATTTTTGTTCGCGATGAATGATAAAATTAATCAATGCTAAAAAAAGTAGATGAATGGTTAATTTAACCATTCATCTGTTTATGATGAATGATAAAAAAACAGGTGAATGGTTAATTTAACAATTCATCTGATTTTTTTAGCATTGATTAATTTTATCATTAATCGTAAATAAGATGAATGATAAATTAATCAGATGAATTGTTAATTTTACCATTCATCATTGATTTTTGAAAAATTTTGAACTTTTTTTTTATGAAAAAATTGATTAGAGGTGCATTTTAATGCAGATTTATGAATGTAAAAAAAATTTAAAAAAAAAAAATTTATTTTGCTTATCCGATTTGTACTCCTTTTAAGCTTATCCATGGATCGTGCCCATATATATATATATATATATATATATATATATATATATATATATATATATATATATATATATATATATATATATATATATTCTCCGTATAAAAGACCCATGGTATTTAAGATAAACAAAAAAGTACAAGGACCATTTTAGAAAAAAGAAAACAGAAGTACTGCAGTAGTATAGTATCGGTGCATCATCACTTCTTTTTCTTATTTTCACATCTCGTTTCTCTTTCTCAATTATCTGGTTTATTCGCATCACTCGTTTCTCTCTCTCTATCTATCTCTCTCTCTTTCTGTATCTACATGTCTGTGCTGTCGGAATTTGTGGAACTTATAATCGGCGATTCTCCGGCTACATTTTGCTACCGGAACGTCAGATTCCGTCAATAGTTCCTTCAATTTTTCATAATAAGGTTTTGATCTCACTTCTAACCTTTCTTTTTTACTTTTTATTTTAATTTTTAAAACTCCTTTTGTTTCTTACTGATTTTGCTTTTATTTCTATGCAGTTTTAGCTTTTTGGTTGTTGTGCCTTTTTACACTGCGATTCGATCTCGCCTTTTCAGGTAGACACGGAATCTGATTCTATTCATTTTCGTCTTCAAATTACCGCGTTTTTTTATTTTTAATTATTTTTTTAAGAAGTATGCTCTGTAATAGTTAGTTTGAATCTGAGCTGCTGTGAAGGTTAAGGTTTGTTGTGCTATGATTTTGTATTAATAATAATAATATAATATAATATTCGTCTGAATTTGGATGAATATGATGGTTTTAGACTGTTTGTTTAATTGTGTATTATTATTATTATTATTATTATTGAGTTTTATATTAGGTTTTTTTTATATGTAGGAATTTGACATTTTACAATATTAATTGTTCGTGTGATTATTCTCTCAGTTTTTATTAATACATTTATTTATTTTGTTCATTTCAGTACATATACTCTACTGCATATTTGTTATATCTGTATTTTATGAATATTATTGATTTTTTTCTCTGATCGATTAAAATCTAGCAGGTGTTAAAATGAATAGAAATAAGAATGAGAGAAATAGAAATAGTGAAAGACCAGTTCAGTGTTTGGGAAGAATGGTAAATCTTTTCGATCTAAGTGTTAATGTAGGAGGAAAAAAGCTGATCACAGACAAACCTCATTTCGAAGGTGTTTTTAGCTCTTTAATCGCTTCATTTTTTTAAAAACTGTATTAATAAATGACAAAATGTTACATTGAGCAGGTTCTCCAGTGTCTAGAAGCCAATCGGATCTGTCAATGACTCATTTAGTTGACGATCATATGAATGATAAAAAGGTAGTTACTTTGAAATTGTATGTTATCATAGGTTTGACTTTTGACTTTTGTTATTGATGTCTGTTATTGGCTGATGCAGATAGTAGGGAACTCTGTGTCCAGTAGGAAATCGAACGGGACGCCGATTAAGATGCTCATTGCACAAGAAATGTCAAAGGAAGAGGGATCGAAACAAACGTCTCCGAATTTGGTTGCTAGGTTAATGGGGCTTGATGATCTTCCTAAAAACAATCAGCTCAATTCTGTTTCAAGCAGAAGCAATCCACGAGGATCAAGAAGCCATTCCAGATCATTGGACTTTAACGAACGTGATGAAGTTAGTCGGTATAAAGATGTATTTGAAATATGGCAGCAGTCATGCAAAACGTATGACGATGAGTCACCAAAAAAGGTGAGAAATAAAGAGAGTAAAAATGAGAAAAAGATGACACTTGTTCGTGAGAAGTTCATGGAAGCAAAACGTTTATCTACTGACAACAAGCTTCGGCAGTCGAAACAGTTTAAAGAGGCTTTAGAAGTTTTAAGTTCAAATAAAGATTTGTTTCTTAAGTTACTACAAGAACCGAATTCGTTATTCCCTCAACATCATCATAATTTACAGTCTGTACCTCCACCTCCAGATTCGAGACGCATTACAGTTCTTAGACCATCTAAGTTAATGGATGGTCATAAGTTAACTGGTTCTGTAGAGAAAAATGGAAAACAAATAAACAAAAATGTGCACATGGGTGATTGTACTATGTGGGATAAGTTTAAAGGTAACCCTACTCACCCAACTCGCATTGTTGTACTGAAACCAAGCTCTGAAAAGCCCAAAACGAAAGGCGTTAATTCTGTTAATTCTCCTCCATCATCATTGTCATTAAGAACTTCAAATGAAGATGGATTTTATGGAGATCCAGAAGATAGTGAGGCACCCGAAATGATACAAGTGCCAGCTGGACACAGAAGAGATGAGACCCTTATTTCTTCCGTTTTTTCAAATGGTTATATTGGCGACGAGAGTTCATTTAGTAAATCTGAAGTTTATTATGCAGCGGGTAATTTGAGTGACTCAGAAGTGATGTCACCGATTTCTCGACACTCATGGGACTATGTTAACCGTTTCGACAGCCCTTATTCATCTTCTTCATTTAGCCGAGCTTCTTATTCTCCGGAGTCATCTGTATGCATGGAGGCTAAGAAACGTCTCTCTGAACGATGGGCAATGATGGCTTTAAATGGTAACAATATTCAAGAACAAAGACATGTACGAAGAAGCTCGAGTACATTGGGTGAGATGCTAGCTCTTTCTGACTTAAAGAACTCGGATGAATCAGAGGAACCATGTGCATATACTAGTGATTTAAAAACGGGTCAAGATCATGATAGTAGTCCTAAAAATCTTGCAAGGTCAAAATCTGTTCCGGTTTCTTCGACACTTGGTGAGGTTACAGAGTTGTTGAAAGTCAAAAAAGATGATGACAGTAAAGATTTGACCAAGGAAAAAAGTCAAAAATCGTCATCGTTCAAGGGGAAAGTTTCCAATTTGTTTTTCTCCAAGAGTCGAAAGTCTAGCAAGCAAAAATCCCACAAATCCGGTGATGAACATCGATCTGAAAAAAACTTCGGTAATGATGGATCTCAATGCATTGATGACATGGCGGTTAAAGATGTTGGTCCAGTTGATACAGGGCTAGTGGGTGAACATTTACCTGAGGTATGTACTCTGCTTTTTATTTTAAATGGTATTAATTTTCTTTTTCATTGACAGTTTTTATATATCTGGTTGATGTTTTTGGATTTGGATTTCAAATACTTTGGAAATTGTCTGAAAGTGTTCATATTTGGTTGTTTGAAGATGGGATTTTCTGTTACAAAGCTTAAAACTCCTGGAAATGGCGTTGAGAACCAGGACCAGCCAAGCCCTAATTCGGTTTTAGATTCACAGTTTGAAGATGATGATTTTACATCAAGCTATTCTCACAATGAACATGGTAATCATCGTTAGCAAATTAATTATATTATTAAATTCTTTAAGTTTACGTTCTCTAACATTGCGCCCTTATCTATGACAATTTTTAGATCCTAAAAAGTACAATTTGATCGATAAGTCACCCCCAATTGGATCCATTGCACGGACTTTATCATTCGAAGACTCTCCTTTGAGGCCCGTTACAGGTAAAACCTCTACACCAGAGGAAGAAGAGCAAGCATGTTTCTTGTGTGTTCAAACATTACTCTCAGCAGCCGGTATTGAAGGTGGGGTCCAGTCGAGTTCATTTTTAACCAGGTGGCATTCACCCGAAAGCCCTCTAGACCCGTCTTTGAGGGAAAATTACATGACCATAACCGAAAAGGAGCCGGTGTCAAAACAAAGACACCAAAGATCATTTCATAAGTTGGTCTTTGACTGTGTCAACGAGGCGCTAATAAGTGGGCCCCAGAAAGACGTAATGTTGGTGGATCACGTGTGGGCCCGAATGAAGGAATGGATATCCGGGGAAGAAATGTGTGTTTGGGAGGGTGATTGTGATGATGAAGATGGCGGCGGCACAACCAGACTGGCGGTGGAAAGGGTGGTGATGAAAGAGGTTGTGGGTGAGGTATGGGCGGAGCATATAAGATTGCAAGTTGATTATATAAAAATGGAAATAGAAGAGAAGTTTGTTGAACAACTTGTGGAAGAATTTGTGCTAGAGTTGGCAGGTGGGGTGATTTTGGGTTACACTCCTTAATAATTTATTTAATCACACAATTATTTGTCTATGATTAACAGTATTAATTAATTATCATGTCTTGCAAGTTTGCCCTTTTCCTGATGTTATCTGTTTAGTAATCAGTAATACAAAATAAGTAATCACTTCACTCCCAAATACAGGGTCTCTTTTGTACAGTTGTTTTGTGATCTTCAAAGTAATAATTCTACTATGAATATCCATGTTTGTGTATGTATATGTACTATGTACAATGTATGTACTATGTAATATGTAGTAATTATAGTATGCATATGTATATGTATCATTTACTCAGTACTATAAGATTGCTTTTGCCTAGCAGATACATACATGCATCTGTCTATATATCTCTCTATTTGGTCATCATAATTTGGATGATAGTTTTCAGTTAGGATAGTATCGACCTAATAAAATTTACTCTAGGACGGTCTTTTTTTTATACCATTTTTGAAATGATAGATAAGCCTAATTGCATAGGCCTAAAATGAGACCAAACAAGGTGAATGTGACCATTTGGACTAATAAAACTGTGATATTAAATATACTTTGTATTGTATATATCAATTAGTAAGTTAATTATGTCTTTTTAAACATATGTAATTTGGTACACCATCTGTTTTTTCATGTGAAAAAACCTTCACCATTGTCCACACCTCCAGTGATTGACAAGCAATGGAAGTGGAATGTAAAAGACAAAACACTTGACTATTTAAACATCTTGTTTTTGTTTGTATGATTAGATTCTACACAGTATCATGTAACAAAACCCAATCAGGTTTTGAAATTGACATGGACAGGCGTAATTGGTGGTATCTTCTATTTATTTATTTATTTATTTATTTATTTATGATTAAGAGTCTTAAGGATGATTTTTTAAGTCTCAAATACAGAAAGAATCAAGACAGAAACTGCTTGAAAAAAAAGCACAAGTTGAAACTTTATTGAAAATAACTAGTTGTGAGCCCTCACTTCGCGCCGGGGGCTCCGTTTTGAATGCGAGTTAAAAAAAAAATTTTGATCTATTTTGTAAAAAAGAATTTTTTTCGACATCTAACATTGAAGGGTTGTTCATTTTGTGAAAGTTGATTCTTTTAGCGTTAGAGTTTTTTTTTTTTTTTTTAAAAGTTAGTTGATCTATTTGTAAAAAAGAATGTTTTCGACATCTTTTGGTAGCATTGAAGGGTTGTTCCTTTTATGAAAGTTGCCTCTTTTATCATTGAGGGAGAAAAGAAAAAAAAAAGGAAAAAAAAAAGTTAGTTCGATTTTTTTGAAAAAAAGAATTT
Source organism: Rutidosis leptorrhynchoides (assembly GCF_046630445.1). Lineage (NCBI taxonomy): Eukaryota > Viridiplantae > Streptophyta > Magnoliopsida > Asterales > Asteraceae > Rutidosis > Rutidosis leptorrhynchoides. The sequence goes on along the minus strand of NC_092333.1, from coordinate 555,659,778 downwards.
TTTTCGACATCTTTTGGTAACAATGAAGGGTTGGTTCTTTTATGAAAGTTGCTTCTTCTATCGTTGAAGACCAAAAAAAAAAAAAAAACTGGAGCACAGTAGTGGGCCCCGTGGGTCCAACTGTTTGAGCGCAGCGTACAAGTCGGTAAAGCGTGGTGTGTGTTATTATTCAGTATTTTTGATTTTAGTAAGGGGATAAATAATAATCTAGAATTTAGAATATATGTATAAAGTAGGGGGTTTGATTTTTATTTTAATGGAAGTTAGGAGGTTAGTTTTGTAAAAAGCGAGTGTAAATAGTACTATTCATCACATATAAGACAAATTATCTATATATCTGATAGACAAAACTCTGTAGCACTATTCATCAATAGTAACCAGGGGTATTTTTGTCATTTCACTTTTTTTTGGTCTCCAACGATAAAAGAAGCAACTCTCATAAAAGAACCAACCCTTCAATATTACCAAAAGATGTCGAAAAAAATTCTTTTTTACCAAAAAAATTCAAATAACCTTTTTTTTTTCATCAACGATAAAGGAGTCAACTTTCATAAAAGGAATAACACTTCAATGCTACCAAAAGATGTCGATTTTTTTTTTTACAAAATAGATTAACTAACTTTAAAACAAAAAAAAAAAACGAACGCTAAAAGAAGCAACTTTCACAAAAGGAACAACCCTTTAATATTAGATGTCGAAAAAAATTCTTTTTTACAAAATAGATCAAGACTTTTTTTTAACTCGCATTCAAAACGGAGTTCTCGGTGCGAAGCGAGGACTCCCCAACTAGTTTTGTCTAATAGATAATATGTTAATAATAAGACGCATGTGTGATCATGTAAGAGTTTAGAACGTATTCCAAAAAAGTTAAAATAAAGCAATTTGGTCTCTAGTGCGCTGCCAAATTTTGACAAATAGGGAGTTTAATAGGGAGTTTAGAGGTTAGATTACGGTTGGCTTTGGGAGAATCTGGATATTTTTTTTTTTTAATGGAGTATGTTTGTAGTTTATTGTATTTAGGTTTTTGTCTTTGTTATATCATAACAACACTAAATTGTATTTGAATAAGGTTTTTTTTTTTATATATGTAAATATGTAATGTGCAGGGCAATAGAAGTTGAAAATTGCCAGTTGCGCATGTTCGATTATTGTTGAATTTTCAATGACAAAAACCACAAGTATAATGTGTAAACCAACTGATAAACTCTTGAGAAAATAACATTATATAAATAATAATATAATATAATTACTATACTATCTAATAGACAAAAATGGTAAATAGCAATTAGATTATTTTCGTCACTTTACTTTTTTTTTTAATTTCAACTAACTTTCATTACACCAATAAAGCCCTCTACACTTTTATCAAAAATTCAAAACGACCCCCCAAATAGGGTGCTAAACTGTCAAATAACAATTTTCATAAAAAATCTTAAATAAACTCCACCCAAATATTCAACGGGTCATATATTTCCGCTCACAACGAGTTAAATTTTTCCGGCACCATCGTTAAACTCGAAATAATTTTAGGAACACAATGTCACTAACTATACGCAAAACGGACGCTTTTTAAAAAAACGCTAAATATTTGAAGTACTTTTCATACATGTTGATTTTGCGTTAAATTTTTAAAAGTCGAAAATTCCATAGCAAAACGCGGAGATGTACATATATTGTTAATTTAAAATAACATTTAAATTTTTCGTGGGTTATACCTTTTAGTTCGACTCGAGTTGAGCTTCAAGGCCATCATCGTTAACCACGAAATAATTTTACAAACTAAACGCAATAAAATATATTGAAAACCGAACCCCGGCGCAAAGCGAGGGTTCGAAAACTAGTTCTATTCTATAGAACATATAAATAACCCATTAGAAGACGAGAAACTCAAGATAGATATATGCTACACGATATACAACCATGTATATGCATATTGTAAACATGTATAAGGTAAAACAGCTACCATTTCTATACAACGCAAAACCGAAAACAGTATGTGATATATTTGTACGGTCACTACTCTAAATCGAGTTGGTGATCAAACATAACAAAAACAAGCATCATGTCAACGCTCTAATAATTTGACGACATCGATTACTTGACATTACTGCTACTCAATCCATACTGCAATTTAAAAAACAAAAACAATCAGTGGGGAACAACAAGACAAGTTGCAGAAACCATATTAGTACTCTCTACTAACAACTCATTACACGCTATTTGGATCTAAGATAGAAAGTTACAATATTTTCACATCTATATTAATATTAATTAGTACTCTGTACGTTATTTATCTCTGATTCCTATCAAAAGTAACAATTTGAATTCAAGAACTGTAGGGTTCAATGAAGTACCTTTTCTCTCATTCGTGAACTCCATATATCGGAACGAAAAGCTTTACCGTCGCCACTAACTGACACAGATGTTTGGTTCGCACGCGGGTTCAGCAGGGGCTCCCAAGCTTTACCTCTTACAGCACCATCTTTCTCGATGTCAGTTTGATCGTCCTTTATTTGCGAACTTACCGTTGCTCGCAACACTACAGCAAGCATCAAACATACAACCTGAAAATTGGAAAATGAGCATACAAGGTAATAAGTAATAACCACAAATGTGAAACGATTGCTTGAAATGTATTAAATCGTTCCTATAAAACTACAACAAAGAATGTAAAGTGATTAGCTATAGAGAAAATAATTATTGCATGAACCACTTACCTGAATTACCACAACTGTAATGCCAATCCATTTACAGAAATCGAAATTGGATTCAATAAACACTCGGAATTTATCAATTTCACCAGTCGGATCAGAGGGTAAATCCTAATAAATAGATGAAACGGTTAATTAAGTTTCCTACCAAACTACGTAATAGCTTGTTCAGTGAATTGAGGCTCGTACTCTCATACCATTTCCCATTGACGGTCAAGTGCGATGAACAGAACAAACGCCACCTCCAATAGTATAAATACGGTTTTCAAAAGACCGTACTGAAAAATTTATTTAAGTTCAAGGAATAACACATACAATTATACAAAATTTTAACCATTTCCCTATAAGTAAAACCCGTATTTTCTTTCGAGCATCACATATATGAATCTGCTTAAAAATGTATGCTTTTCCTCTGTGTTATTTACGTTTTTTTTGTGATAAATCCTGCATACTGTGACAAACATATGGACATTATAGAAAGAAAAAAAAGATAGGACGGCATGAGACCAAAAACGACGTGAAAAAAGGATACGAAACAAAGGCAACATCCGTTAATAGCTTCAGCTGCAATATGACCTGTGCAAGAGATACAGCACAAAACGATACCCAATCCCATAAATGCAAATATGAACCTGCCATATAATAGTAACATGCGATATAAGAGCAGTTACGTATGAGAATTTCATAAACAGATGCATCTCATAATCTAGATTACATTACATAAATAATTAAATACATATGGGAATGCTAATAACATGCCACCATTTGAACTAACGAAACCTGATTTTTGGTCTTTGAGCCATCGAAGAATAAAAAAATCATACTTTTTCCAAATACTATCACCTAATAAAACTGTTTATGTGCTTAATGTTTACTGAACTAAGTGATTTAAAGTTATTTATTCCAACTGCAAATTTCATTCACCACTAATTAGAACTACAGTGTATCAAAAAGCATTAAAAAAAAACTCCATCAGTTTACTAACGTTCGGCTTTTCACCCACTCTTTTATTTTATTTTTCTGAACGACAATTTTGACATCGAATACTCTCATTTGTCACCCACGCACACATTCGGGCGGAAACCCGAACCGCTAAAACAGGGGACATCGAACCACAATCCATACGGGCATGTGGTCGAGCCTTTATACCATCGAGCGGGCCGGTAAAGCTCCCCATAGGGTCAATATATACCACCACTATTAGTGTTCAATTTGTTTAAAGAAATCAGGGGCGGGCATCCCTAACGATCGAACCCATGACCTCTCCCTATCGTGAAGCGTTGGCTATGCCCGCACGTTTCACCCACTCGTTTATTGGGGTTGAGATTTACTGTAATTCATGTAATAAGTTTATAAACAGGGCAGGACATCTTAACTTCCAAATTTTAAACTTTTAAAAGTGTAAGAATTATTTATTCTATCATTGATTGGTGAATTAATAATTAATGTACTCACCACAATTCCTTATTCCCAGTTTATTCTTTACAATTTAAAAGAGGCTGTTTTTATTAATATTGATGATGATGGTACTGTTCACATAAGCCCTAAACCCTGTATATATATATATACAGATTCTGTAAATATAGATAAGAACCCTAAAAAAGTTGCAGTCTTTAATGAAAATGAAGGAGAGGAAGTTACCATGGGGAATCAGAGGAATCAGGCAAGTGTTTGTTCCATTGATTTAAGATATAAACAGAGTAAGAAATAATTGAAATTCCAACGAATAATTGGAACAAATTTAGGAACTTGAGGATGAAGGCAAGGCATGTATGGCAACAATTAGGTCTTCTCATTTCTTTGTTGAATTTTGCAGAGAATTCTGATAGTTCAAAACCCTAAAAAGTACGTAGTTACCTAATCGCCTAATTCTGTTTGTAGTGATCATTCACCTTTGACTTGTGTTCTTTATCGATGTCAACGTCAACGTCAATTTTATTTTTATTTTATAAAATAAAATATAAAATAATTAAATTAAATAAAAGAGTAGATTACACCAACTCGTGCCAAAGCGGAAAGGAATGTGATATTTAGAATGGGAATTTTGATAGATCCACACTAACTCGAAATTATTAAACTACCCGTAAATGATATCTTGGGTAAAAGGTTTTATCCGGTAAATATTATTTAAAAAAATAATAAGAATAAAAATACAAATAAAGAACAACGACCACAAGTGCACCTTGCGGCCTCACAAATAACCACAAACCAAGCTAGAACCTACACAACGAAAATAGGACTAGCAAAACCAAAAAACTATGACGCCTAAGTCATGACATGGACCAATAACTTACAACCAATCTGATTTCATGTCAAACGGGGCTGTAGCCTTAGAAGAATTTTTCTCAGCCATAAACGTTGCAGTTTCCTCTTCATCAGGCTCTATATCACTCAATTCATCCACTAGGTTTCCAAACTTATTGCCTTTACTGACCTCCGGCATGTTTGGAAAAACATAACTCGGTGCAGTTTTGATGGGCCAGCATTGTTATTTATTACTGCACTTTTTTGTTTTGGTTTATACTCAACCTTTGTTTTTTACTTTTTCCCAATCACAATACCAATCTGTTTGGGTGGCCGATTGTTCCCTTTTCCCACACCACTTTGTTCATGCTTTTAACTTGAGTAAAACCATCATCATCAGTTCGAGTTTCATGTGGTGGCTCAACTCTAACAACTTTTGGACAGTGCATATTCTCGTGACCAAAACCTTACATGTTGAACACCATGGAGGTTTCCACTCATATTCGACTCAAGTTTCCCGTAAATGATATCTTGTAGAAATCTCCATACTAGGAGTGTTGTAAACAACGTCTGTTGCGCCCATTGCGACGTTCGTGACGTTTTGGTGATTAGCACGTCTCGACCCCGTCCAGTCTTCTAATAAGTCGGTCAACAGTCAAAAAGTCGGGTCAAATGCTGGAAATATTGGGTTAACTTCGCTCAGAAGTTAAAAAATTCAGTTAAAATCGGTCAAAAGTCGATCAAATCGATCAAAATTGACGCAGTTTAGTGTTAGTTTTTGTATTATATTAACGATAATAAGGATTATATGTACAAACTGGTCAAGAAGGTTATTTGGCTTTAAAATATGTGTGTGTGTGTGTGTGTGTGTGTGTGTGTGTGTGTGTGTGTATAAGGGGGTGTGACGACCCGGAAATTTCTGACCAAATTTAAACTTTATCTTTAAATGATTTAATATTTTCGACACGATAAGCAAAGTCTGTAATGTTGAGTCTCAAGTTTTGGAACTATATTCATGTAATCAATTATTCTTTGACTGTTCTCGAAGATTCACGAACAATATATATATATATATATATATATATGACTTCAAGTTATTTAGTAAACGATAGTAACATTCGATTATTGATTCGATTGATATTTAGATAAGTTAACTAAAATGTTTAAGATGAACCAGTAAAATACTAATTTGCTACAGTATTTTCGAATTGCTACAGTACCCGAAAAGCTACAGTGTTTTCGAAAATTACTATTTGCTACAGTAAAAAACTTTGCTACAGTGAAACACTATTTCAAAATGAAAATGTATATATGTATATGCATATACTACGAGACGATGATTTATAGAAGCAAATAACCAAAACACTTAATTGATTAAAGCTACACTTCTAGTGACATAGTTTATCAATGATTAAGTTTAATTTTTGATAAAGGTACACATCGCGTAACGAAAAGTACTAGTTTTCTAAGTGTAAGAAAATGCATTCGAGAAACCGGAACCGGGACATAAGTCGAGTGTCAACGTACAAGTCTTTGGAACTAAATTTACAAGTCAACGTTGCACGAGAATATAATATAATATTTAATTAATTAATATAAATTATATATATTATATATTAATAAACAAATATGTCGACGAGGAAGAGTTAAAAATTTGTGAGCTGGATTCATAGGCCATGCGATCGCATGGCCAGCACCCTTTGAACCCATGCGATCGCATGGGGTGGAAATGGGTGAAAGGTCCTATAAAACGTACGAAGTCTGGTTCCATTTTCATCCATATGTTCTCTCGCTCTCTCTCACAAACATACATATATATTTATTATATAATAATAATAATAATAATAATAATAATAATAATAATAATAATAATAATAATAATAATAATAATAATAATAATAATAATAATAATAATAATAATAATAATAATAATAATAATAATAATAATTATTATTATTATTATTATTATTATTATTATTATTAATATTAATATTATTATTAATCTTATTATTTTTAGTATTGGCATTATTATTAGTAGTATTATTACATAAAATATTACGACGAGGTTATGAGCGGGTTACTTTCAAAACTGGTTTTCGAGCGGGATAAAGCTAAGGAAACTATGGGTTATAGCTATGGAGGTTATGGGTAATGTTCGTGGGTATTGTTTGCAAATCAAACCTAGTGTTTATCATCTCTGTTACGTCTACGTACTTTCCTGCAATATTGAATCACAATATTGATACGTGAGCATTCATATCTTATCTTTTATATATTAATTGTGTATTCATGTCTAGTGCTCGAGTATATATGTTTATGCATGCTTGTATGCTAAATTTCGTCATTAAACAGTTTATGATGAATCACGAATTAAATACATATATTACTGATAAAAGGTATATGATATGCATGTTTTTGGAAAGCTGGTTAAAAATCAATAACTTTTCATTAAGAAATCGCGTAATTTCGATGAACGAATTAAAAGATATGGTCAATTGAATTATGATTGACGTTAATTGGAATTGCTTTTGAATCTGCAATTAATATTTAAACAACTTGTTTGTAAGATTGATAAATTGGATTTTTGAATATTACCAGCCGAGTAAATGAATCCTTATATAAGGCACGTCTCGTTTTGTTGAACTATTGTCAAAATTGACTTTTTGAACGACTTTGGATAACTTTTGTATGTCGATCTCGAGCATTAGGATTGTGATACACTATGACCTGACCTAGCTTGATAGACATTTATTGACCAACATATGTTCTCTAGGTTGAGATCTACGGTTATTTGGTATTCCGAGTTTCGGTCACATTTCGGTGAACGACTTTATGTGCTGCTAAGGTGAGTTTCATTTGCTCCCTTTTTAATTACTTTTGCAATCTATATTTTTGGGCTGAGAATGTAACACCCCAGCTTAACATGACCACAATATTGTCCGCTTTGCCCGCAGGCGCACGGCTTTTTCTTGGCGACCACACACGAGAAGCACTTTCCCAGGAGGTCACCCATCCTGGTAGTGCTCTCGCCCGAGCACGCTTAACCACAACGTACTCGCACTTCTACTCAGCCTGTGATCCCAAAACGCGTTGTGTCATTTAAGCGTGAGTATTACCTTATAATCCCATGATCACTCATGTTCGTGAGCGATGTGGGATTTGCCTAGGGTGTTACATTCACCCCCCCTTAGGGACTCATCGTCCTCGATGAGGTTTGCCCCACCACCCCCAGCGGCACATGAGTGGCTCTGATACCATTCTGTAACACCCCAGCTTAACATGACCACAATATTGTCCGCTTTGCCCGCAGGCGCACGGCTTTTTCTTGGCGACCACACACGAGAAGCACTTTCCCAGGAGGTCACCCATCCTGGTAGTGCTCTCGCCCGAGCACGCTTAACCACAACGTACTCGCACTTCTACTCAGCCTGTGATCCCAAAACGCGTTGTGTCATTTAAGCGTGAGTATTACCTTATAATCCCATGATCACTCATGTTCGTGAGCGATGTGGGATTTGCCTAGGGTGTTACAGAGAATACATGCACTTTATTTTAAATGCAATGGACACAAGTACATACTTAATTATACATTGAGATTGAATCGAAAATCCCTTAGCTTTGGTAACTAGTAACTGACAGTTATAAGAACTGGTGGGCGCGAGTAGTTGTATATGGATCCATAGGGCTTGATATCCCCGTCCGAGCTAGAGCACTAGTCTTTTAACGGACGTATGCTATTTGAGAAGCGTACACGTTGGTTTGCGTGTATTATTAAGATGATTATACAAAGGGTATAAATTATATATACGTTAAGTTTAGTTATCAGGGTGCTCAATTTCGTAGAATATTTTGATAAACGTTTCTGGATGAAACAACTGAAATCTTGTGATCCACCTTTATGTACAGATTATGCAAAACATTAAAACTATGAACTCACCAACCTTTGTGTTGACACTTGTTGTGACGATCGCTCCAAATCCATATGGACGAACACGTCATTCATTGATTTCATTGCGAGGTATTTGACCTCTATATGATACGTTTTGTAAACATTGCATTCTTTTGAAAAGGCACACCATAAATGAATATTTAAATCAAAGGTTTTCGACATCTGATGATTTCTACATATAGACAATCACCATAAATAATAGTTTACAACATCATTTCTGTTGACAATGCAGTCAAAATAAGATACATGGTGATGATTTGGTAAATGCAACGTCTCCTTGAAAAATATGTCATGTAAGACTCCATGCACATAGCTTGTTTAACATCTAAGCAAACAGCGGAAGACTTCTAGAATCCTGAGAATAAACATGCTTCAAGTGTCAACACAAAGGTTGGTGAGTTCATAGTTTTAATATTACACATAATCCGTATATCAATGTGGATTACAAAAGTTCAGTTGTTTTATTCAAAACGTTTATCAATAGGTTTTACATAAAAGGTAGATCACAAGATTTCAGTTGTTTCATCCGAAACGTTTATCAATCGGTTCTACAAAATTGAGCACCCTGGTAACTAAACTTTAACGTATATATAATTTGTACCCTTTGTATAATCATCTTAATAATACACGCAAACCAACGTGTACGCTTATCAAATAGCATACGTCCGTTAAAAGGCTAGCGCTCTAGCTCGGACGGGGATGTCAAGCCCTATGGATCCATATACTACTACTCGCGCCCACCAGTTCTTATAACTGGCAGTTACTAGTTACCAAAGCTAAGGGATTTTCGGTTCAAACTCAGTGTAGAATTTAGTATGTACTTGTATCCATTGCGTTTAAAATAAAGTGCATGTATTCTCAGCCCAAAAATATAGATTGCAAAAGCAATTAAAAAGGGAGCAAATGAAACTCACGCATATAAATATTGTATATCGGTTAATAAAGCATTTGCATGTATTCTCAGCCCAAAAATGTAGAGAGTAAAAGGGATCATATGAAACTCACAGTTTAATATTGATATACAATATTGCAGGAAAGCACGTAGACGCATCGGAGATGATAAACACGAGATTTGATTCACAAAAATACCCCCGAACATTACCCATAATTTCCTTGGCAATAACCCATATTTTCCTTAGCTCTAGCTCGCTCGGAAACTCGTTTTGAAAATTACTTGGACATCACTCCGTCGTAATATTTTTTTGTACATTATTATTTTTGTATCGCAAAAATAATAACACTAATAATAATAAAAAAAAATAATAAGATTAATAATAATCTTATTAATAATAATAATAATAATAATAATAATAATAATAATAATAATAATAATAATAATAATAATAAATAATAAATAATATTACGGAGTATATATATATTTGTGTATGTGTGTGATTTAAATCGAGCGAAAACACTGAAATTTATAGATGTGGCCTGAAATCTGGAGTCATGCGACTCGCATGGAAATGGCCTTCTGGCCATGCGACTCGCATGAGGACCAGGGACAGCTCACATTGTTTTGGCTCCTAGCTTGTCGACATAATATAAAATAAATATAAATATAATATATAATTTAAATTAATTAATTATATATTATATTAAATTCACGTGCATAGTTGACTTGTAATTTTTGTTCCGATAAGTCGTACGTTGTCACTCGACTTATGTCCCGGTTCCGGTTTTTTGAACGCCCTTTCGTACGCTGAGAAAACTTGTACTTTACGTTTCGTGAATCGTACCTTTGTCAAAATATAGTCTTAAATCATCCATAAAATATACCACTGTAGCAAATAGTGATTTTCAAAAACACTGTAGCATTTTTAGTAATGTGGCAATTTGAAAACACTGTAACAAATTAGTGTTTAACTGGTTCATCTTAAACGCTTTAGTTAACTTATCTAAATATCAATTGAATTAATAAACGAATGTTACTATCGTTTATTATATATATGTATATATCTTTTTAATATACATAAATCAGTTTTTAAATACACATTGGAAGTTTTTTATAAATAAATTTTAATAATAAATATTTCAACTTGTCATATACATTCAAATAGATATTTAAACCAATAAGTTTAATGTACGGTATCAAACAATTAATACATTGTTACCTTTTCATGTTATAGTATATATGTATCTATTTACATATAATTGTTCGCGAATCGTCGAAAACAACCGAAGGGTATTTAAATATATAAAAGTAATTCAAAAATTTTGAGATTCAGTTTTACAGACTTTGCTTATCGTGTCGGAAATGTTAATCATACAAAGATTAAGTTTAAATTTAGTCGAAATTTCTGGGTCATCACACTTGTTAGCATGTTTATTCTCAGGTTCCCTAGAAGTCTTCCGCTGTTTGCTTATATGTTAGACAAGCTATGTGCATGGAGTCTTACATGGCATATTTTTCAAGGAAACGTTGCATTCACCAAATCATCACCATGTATCTTATTTTGACTGCATTATCAACGGAAGTACTATTGTAAGCTATTATTTACGGTGATTGTCTATATGTAAAAATCATCAGCTGTCGAAAACCTTTGATTTAAATATTCATTTATGGTGTGCCTTTTCAAAAGAATGCAATGTTTACAAAACGTATCATATAGAGGTCAAATACCTCGCAATGAAATCGAAGAATGACGTGTTCGTCCATATGAATTTGGAGCGATCGTCACAGGGGGGGGGGCATGATCAATGGCGAAGTAACCAATCGGGGGGAAGCAAATTTTTTTTTTTTGGAATTTTTTTTCAGGCATCAAGATTACACGAAAATATGAACATTTAAAAAAGACACATCGTTTTTTTTTCTTTTCTGAAAGGTAAAAAAAAAAAAAAAAAAAAAACATCGTGATGAATGTTATTATTTAAGCTGGAAAACGATCAACAAAAATAACATTCAAGAAAATATTGTTCGTAAAGAATGTGAACGCTTTTTTTTTTTTTTTTCTTCTTCATGTTTTGTGAAGTAAAATTTAGTTCGATTTAGAGTTTAGGGTTTAGAGTTTAGGGTTTGGTGTTTTGAGTTTATGGAATAAACCCAAAACACCAAACCCTAAACCCTAAACTCTAAACCGTTCGTGTTAAAAACTCAATCTAAATCCTAAATCTAAACCCTAAACCCTAAATTTCTAAACCCTGAAATCTAAACCCTAAAAACCCTAATATCTAAACCATAATATCTAAATTCTAATATCTAAAAACTCAACATAAGCTCGAAAAACACGATAATTGTTATATATTAATTCTTCGAGCGTTTTCCCGCTAAAATAAAAGCATTTATCATAAATTGTCTTTATTAAATGTTCATATTTTCATTCAATCTATAATGTTCGTGAACAAAGTTTTTTCAAAAAATGAAAAAAAAAAAATTGCTTCCCCCCGATTGGTTATTTTCCTCTTGATCCTACCACTGTATATATATATATATATATATATATATATATATATATATATATATATATATATATATATATATATATATATGTCATTAATCTCATATGGATATGCTGAAATTGCATTTTTCTTCGTTTTAACATTTTTGGAGTTAAATTCTTTACTTGTATCAACCTGATGTTAAGAATGCAAATGATTGGTGTATTGATTCATTGATCGATGCATACAAGAGGTGGGCATAAATAGCCGTTAACCCTGACAAATACAAACGGGCTGAGCCCAATAAATAAACTACATGTGCTAACAATACCAGACATTAAAACCCATACAATGGGTGGTAAAGAGCTTTTTCCAATGAGTATAATTGAGTTTCGCTAGGTCTAATTTTACAGGGATCAGGTGAGAGATCGATGTAACGGTGTAAATCTTGTCGTAGGAGTTAACCATGATGATGAGATAGTGTTGTAAAGAATATTGCAGAAGGTGATTTATATTATGTAGGGGATGGGAAGAATAGAGCAGAAGGTATTTTGGTATTTTATGCAGTGCAAGCATTGAAAAAAGAAAAGAGGCAGAAGAGACTATCGTGAGATGAGATAGTCGATTGAAGGTAACAAAGTTACGCGAAGCTATTGAGACTCGACCCTTAGTTTCTTTTAATGTGACGTTAATTCTACTCACGTGACCATGAGTTTTTTTTTTTGGTTTTTTTTTTTTTTTTTTTAGCAGCATAATAATTTTTAAAAAAAATAATTAATAATTTCGGTCTTTTGCCGATTTTTTTTTAGTTCACAAATAACTTTTTTTTTTGTTAACGCCATTTTCAAATACGAACCATTCATTTTTTCTTAGAGCTATTTTCGTATATGGACAATTAATGTGAAATTCATTAATAATTTTTAAACAATATATATTATGAGTTAGAACATTTTTTTTTAAAGTAAGAAAGTATTATTATTACTATTAAAAAGGATTACAATGACCTATACATATCTATACATCGAGAATTCTGGTATTACATAATCGAGAAAAGTATTAAACAAGGTCGAGCCAAATGGAGACAAATTATAAAATTAATATGAAAAGCAATTGAACTTGAAATCAAGCGGGGAAGATGGAGCTAATAGTGCCGAATAATTCGACCACAAAGTTAAACAACCAACGTCCCATTTAATCATGTTATCATGACAAATAATATGAATCATTTGACGGACAACAATACGAATAATTAACATTCATAATTATGTATTCTTCTAACCATTGATAATAAATTTAGATTTAAAAAAAAAATTATTACTCCGTATATCCTTGCGTGTTGGGCGGGTTACTCAATCTAGTTTACTCTAAAATAAATAATCGTGTGTATTTTCTTAACGACAATCGTGTACATACTTATTTCTAACGATAATCGTGTGTATACTTAATTTTTTTAAATATCAAGATGAACGGCTTGTAATATTGTATGGTACAGTAATAAAAAGATACGGACAATTCTTTAAGTTTCAACCGATATTGAAGGGAGAATTCAATAGCCGCAAAAGAAGGTTTATTCACCCTTCGAGTAATTGCATATGTTACTCTTGCTTGTTATTACATTTAACTCAAGCACACATGTATGAATTTAATTTAACATTCTCTTTTATTCTTTTCCTAATACTAAACTTGATCCAAAATTACTATTGTTCCCTTTCAAAATTAATGCACCAAATTAATAATATTTTGTGTTATTTTTTACTCATTAGGGGATTTTTGGATATCACGTTGTAACAAGGTAGGTCGATATTCTACAACCAATTGTAAATGAAAGTATATAATTAGAGAAAGATCTCCTAATTGCATAACTAAATTAAAGCTACCATTGAGTTATTATGAAAATGGTATTGGTCATCAATAATCTTATTAATTAGTTACCCGTAAACTGAAAAGATAACTTATATTCAGGCTACAAAGAGAAAATTAGTAATTTTCTTATTCATATGTGGGGAGTTGATCCGGATTATTCCACGATTGTTTCCGACATTTTCTTGACCACCTCGGAGATATGTTACCAGCAACGGCAAAACTTGAATTTTTTTATTTTTATGAGCGAAATTAAAAGAAAATGATATTGGGGGATGAGATCAAATGTAAATTATGAAGAATAAAACAATCAATCAAATGTAAATTATGTAAATTATGTAGAAAAATGAATGATCAAGTTCAGGTACTTAAATATTAGTGAGGGCGGCTATCCATCGATGTTCTAAAATTTTATTAGGGGATGATCAAATGTATATTATGAAAAAACAAAACAATCAAATGTAAATTGCGATGAAAAATGAATGATCAAGTGCAGATACTCAAATATTAGGGAGGGCGGCTATCCCTCGTTGTCCTAAAATGATTTTGGGGGATAATCAAATGTAAAACAATCAAATGTAAATTATGAATAAAAATGAATGATCAAGTGCAAAGTATTCAAATATTAGAGAGGGTGGCTATCCCTGGTGTCCTAACTTATAACTAGGTCTCCTAGTGACGTATGAACATTAGATCTATTGTGATGATACTAAAACCTCACCAGGCTATCTTATTATCTTATTAATTACTACTATATTAATTACTTACTACATAAAATATTATTTTGACTAGTACAAGTACTTATATATTGATATATTGATGATTAAACGCGTTTGAATGAACTGCGCTTTCATATCACATATATCTCAAATCACATTTACTAGACCTCAACTAACTAAACAAGGACCTACATCCATGCACCCCAAACACCTCTTTATAAACCACCATCATGAACCATAATCTTTAATTCCTCGTACTCACCCACAATCCAAACATGGCTACATACTCTGCCTTCACCACAACTCTTATAGTCTTAAAATTGCTACTACTACTTGTAGCCTTGCCAAAATCCCATGGAGCTCGCGCGTTTTTCGTGTTTGGTGACTCATTAGTCGACAACGGCAACAACAATTACCTTATCACTACCGCCCGAGCTGATGCCCCACCGTACGGCATTGATTACCCTACACATCGACCAACTGGTCGTTTCTCAAATGGACTTAACATCCCCGACCTCATTAGTAAGTTAACATTTAAAATTGTAACTTAACGAGTTGAAGTAACAAATTATAACTTTTGTGCTCATTTTTGTAGGCCAAAAGCTAGGGTCGGAACCTACATTGCCATACTTGAGCCCACGGTTGCATGGAAACAGGCTACTCGTTGGCACAAACTTTGCTTCCGCCGGAGTGGGTATACTCAACGATACCGGAATTCAGTTCGTAAGTTGTTTATATTATCAGTTGTAGTATGTACTAGTACGTTAAATGTCATAATTTTAGACCGGCCAGTGTCCTAACATTTAGGATTCAGGACTTTAAAGTACAAGTAACAGATGCAATAATTAACTACTTATTGTACTGACCAAGTGTCCAAAACACATAACTGTTGCCTAAACATTTCATTCATAAAATGTGGTAGTGAACTGAATTATTGTACAAGTTATTGTAATATACAGTACATTTTAGGAGGAAAAACAAATAAACTATATTTCATTAACATCAACTAGGACTGAAGGAAAATTGTAATCAAAGTACTCTTGTTTAATATCTATGTACAAAATTAATCTTTTTTGGCAAAATTGTCAAAATGGTCCTTATGCTTGTCCATTTTTGACCTTTACATCCTTGTTTTTTAAAAACTGCAATTTTCATCCTTAATAGCGTAAATGTGTCCCAATTTAGTCCCTGCATTAACAGATGGTTAAATTCCCCGTTAGTGTAGGCTCGTGCATATCACGTGATTATAAACCGCTTCATATTCTAATGTATAATTGACTTCTACAATTTCTCTGGATTTGACATGTGATCAAAGAGCTGGTTGGTAGCTAGCTAGTTATTGCTTGCTTGTTTAAATGTTACATCACTATAGAAAGTCTCAAAAAATTGGAAATTTGAATGTAACAGAAAATGACATTTCTTCATTATTAAGATCCAAAATCCAAAGTTAACGTATTTACATTGTATTTACATTGCATTGAAATAATTAGAGAAAATTTTGACCAAGTATATGTTTCTAATGCAATAACTTAGTAATGTGTTGATGTCTTTTTTAACTCTTTTGGGCAGGCAAATATCATAAGGATAACTCAACAACTACAAAATTTTCGAGCTTACCAAGCTCGAGTTAGCTTATTAATTGGACCAGACCAGACCCAACGTCTCGTTAACCAGGCTCTGGTTCTGATCACACTTGGCGGCAACGATTATGTTAACAACTACTTTTTGGCACCAGTTACGGCAAGAAGGCTACAATACACCATTCCTCAGTTCACCCAATATATTATCGCAGAATACCGCAAAATTCTTATGGTAACTCATCTTATTATTCTTATATCACAATGTACTTAAATTTTGTGGATATAATAAATATGTAAGTTGTACTAATGGTAAGTTTCATTTTAGGAACTATATAATTTAGGAGCTAGACGAGTCTTAGTAACAGGATCTGGACCATTAGGTTGTGTTCCATCCCAATTAGCCGCAAGGGGCAGAAACGGGCAATGTGCAACTGAGCCTCAACAGGCTGCCGCTTTATTTAACCCCCAACTCTTGCAAATGATTCAAGAACTTAATCAAGAAACTGGGTCAGACAATTTTGTTGCTGTCAACGCTATGCAAATGCAAAAAGACTTTATCAATAATCCGCGAGACTTTGGTGAGTTTCAAGTATAAATATTCTTACTTTGTCATATAATTTCACGGTTCATAAAAATGTTACTATATCACTACAAAAAAGTTTCAATTTTTGACGCTTTCATTATTTATGACACTTTAAAGCGTTAATTACTTTGCATTTTTTTTACAGCTAAAAGTGACACTAAATTTTTGACACTTAAAAGCGTCAAAAGGAAAACCAATCGACACTTAAAAATGTCAAAAGGTTAATAACACTATGTTTGACCTCACATTTTTTTCACGCATCAGTATTGTATTTTTGATGTCATATTTTTTCACGCTTCTAACTTACATTCACACTTTTAAGCGTAAAAAACTCATTCAAAAAATGTCAAACACTATAAGCTTAGTTGTAGTGTATATGCTTGTGATATAAACTTTGTTGGTTTTCTAATTTGAAACAGGTTTTGTAACATCAAAAGTTGCATGTTGCGGACAAGGACCATATAATGGGGTTGGTGTTTGTACCGCAGTATCAAATATTTGTGCCGATAGAAATACTTACGTATTTTGGGATCCTTTTCATCCAACCGAACGTGCAAACAAGATCATTGTTGAGACCATTGATACTGGCTCCGATGAGTACATGTATCCGATGAACCTAAGCACCATCATGAAATTGGATACCATGATGGTCTAATACATCAAGACTTAATGACATTATCTAAAAATTTTTAGTAACTTTATTGTATGTTCTAGCTACTTAATCTATTTGGTATGTCTTTAAATTTGTAACGAAAAATGTAATTGTCGGTTTTTCGTAATTATATTGCAACTTCACTTCCACATGAACAACAATTTCTGTCATAAAGGAACATTAATTTAACCATGTTGTATAACTGTGATAAAGAATTTGGGGTATGAGTTAAAGCAAGTGATGAAATGGCCAACAAAAGGTACAACAGTTCACATGCTCTTATTTGACTTCGGATAATGTAAGTTTATTTAAGGTAAAAAAGAGTTAAAGCAGATGTGAGTTGTGTACTAAAGTTGTTGAATGAACGCTAAAGGACCTTTTCCTTTTTTACAGTGATGAATAAAATACATGTAACATGGCCAATAAATGCAAGTTTTCGTACATCAGTTGTGACAGATCCAATCAAAATGATATGTATTTCAAATAAATTTTGATATACGTTAAATCTGTATCACAAATATGCTATTATTTTGTATATACCGAGTTATTATGTATCGTCTACATTTCTAAATAAAAATATGTTCAATGTTATCTAATTTGTCGATGATCTTTAATGTATAAAGTGTCATAAATATTGAAGTATGATCCATCTATAAATATGTTAAGTTTCAAAAAAGAGTGTGCATTTTTACATAAGTGTGTGCTAAAGAATTAAGGCAGGGGAGAGGTGTTTTGGTAAGGTTATACAAAAGAGGTTATAACAGTACAAGATATGCAGGGATCATAATATTGAAAGTCATTGATGATTTTATAAGATCAAGTGGTACTTGTCATACATTCAGTTATGAAACATTTACACACCTAATTGTTCATGGAGAAAAACTTACCTAACTTGATGTCTTTTCTTATATATATCTTCCGCTTACATGTATATGGTCAACGTTAATATTTCCTGCTTGGTAGATGTCCTTATAGTTGCATACGTTCGATATCATAGAAATACATTCTTCCCATTTATGGAGACATGGTGTCATTGTCAAATTATTTCGAAAGTGTAGATGTGACATGAGAAGGTTCACTCATATTATTAAGGCTACATTCATATGGAGTACAACGTAACCCACACACCAACTTATTAAATCTTCTTTAGGCTTATTCATGAGTTTGTTACTTTAAGCAAGAAAACATTGAAAAAAGAAAAGTGACACACAATTAAAAAGAGTGGGTTTTAAACCCAAAGGAATCGGTATTATTGGGCTGGATTGATAATCAGTTTAGGCCTTGGGTTTAGAATAGAGCTCAAAGAACGGGCTATTATACATCCTTAACCCACAATAAATATTTTAATATTTTAGAGTAAATTACACTCAGGGTATTGTGCGTTTCATAAAATTATGAGTGGTCCTTATATTTTAGAAATGATAAACATCATCCTTGACTAACTTGATAGTCATAGTAATAGTCTCTCCTTTTAACTAAAAATTCTTTGTTATCTCCAACATGTAGGATGCATGTGAGGGTAAAAAGATAACATCACATTTTTTCTCTCCTTCCAACTCAATTGCACCTCGTAATTTGCAAACTTTGCTTGTGACTTATGTTTATGATTATAAGTATCTTTTAAATTGTGTACATAAATATTGATTTGATTAAATTAAATATTATATCTGATGAGTTGTTTGCTGCTTCAACTTTTGGAGATGAAGAATTTGTAAACATTTCAGGACCTAAAAACTACTGTATGATTCTAATTTTTGATTTCAAGTTTTGGTAACAAAGTTTGACTTTTTTATTAACAATTTTGACTCACGATTTAAAGATCGTAAGAAGGAATTACAACCTGAAAATTTGCAGAAACGTTCACTTAATGATTGTGAACAACTATAATTTTAGTTTTCGTTGATTGCTCCTGGATTTCATCGTGGACCTAACTCGTTCGTCTTTTCGGTTAAGAGCACAATCTGGATCTCAGTGAATCTGAATCTGTTAATCGGATTTGATGTTCGAGGAAGGTTCGGTTTAAGTTTCAGAGCACACATATGAGCTTAAATCTACTTGATAAATACTAATTGATGAACGCACAAGTCGGTGGAATTTATGCGATATGAAGATGAAGTTGAACGATGAATATGAACTTGTTGTTGTACTCTGGTTATTATACTGATTTCATGAAGTAAAATAGATCAGAAAACAGAAGAAAGATAGGCATGTTTTGTAACATCCTCAATCGGGCCTAGATGTAAGATTACTAGATTGCCCTTAAGTTAGTATTGTGTTATTATATGCTTTTATTTTTATTTAATGTTTACTATTAAATAATAATGTGGTTAGGACCAGTTTGTGACAAGGGTCACAGAACAGGTTTGTTTATTTAATTTGGACTTCGTTTGGGTTACCAAATGATGTACGAAAGATATCATATAACTGATAAATACCCGTGTGTCACACAGTATGGGATTTAATCCCAAATAATAGACTTGTGTCTATCCCTTTCTTGCATTTTCCAGAATTTTCCCAAACCACCCCGTTCTTCATCTTCTCCAACTACCAAAACCCTAATTCCCCATTGTTGATCTTGAGCTCGAATTGGTCTTGGAATCACGTTCTTTACACTCTACTGATTCTTTTAAGGTATGAATCATGAGCTTTCATGATCAATTTGGTGTTAAAATGGTGTTTTTAAGTGTATTTGTTCAAAAGCTTGAATTTGTGTCAAAACAAGTGATTTAAGTGTTGTTGTGGTCAAATTGTTGTGGGTTTATAGTCTATAACATGTAGTAATTGAGTTGTGGTAAGTTTTGATGTCGAAAACGAGCTCTAGATCGAGTTTTGGTGAATTTAGCTTGAAGTCCGTAGCCTCTGTTCAGTTTCTGAAGAAGATGAACACAGTCGGCCGACTGTCAGTCGACAGTCGACCGACCGACGTAGTGAACCGACCGATTGACAGACAACCGACCGGCTGAGTATTGACTTTTGGCCGATTGTGGATATACCAAATGAATCGGCCGACTGGGAAGGTCAGTCGACCGATTGTGTAGACAGTCGACCGACTGTCAGTGTCAGTCGACCGACTGAGTGTCCAGGGCAGAATATTTTACCAAAGTGTTGAGTTTTAGCAGTTATGCTGCCCGTTTGTATTTTGATGATTTTGATGTAAATTTTGAAAGTGCACAAGTGTTAAGGAGAAAAATTTTAGCGGACAGTTTTTCTGACAAAAATTTTTATATTGTGTTATTTGGTGTTAACGGACAGAAACTAACTTGTGTATATGTTTTCTCAGGAGAAAAGGAGAAAGAGAAGGTTCAGTGATTAGATAGCTGAATACCTTCTCGTTTGCTGGTATTTGGTGAGTGGGACTAACTGGAGAATATAGTATATTGTAGCATGTTATATTATGATTGTCATGCTTGTTAGATATACTTATTGTTGTGATTAGTTAGTACCTTGTGATGACTGCATGTTAGTTGATGCTTGTCTGCTGGAGCCCAGTGCGTCCCTATCTTGTGGTAGCCTAATTCGATAGGAGAGATCAACCTACGGGTTGGGTTCCTCATGTGGTAGCCTATTTGCATCCGTGTAGTATATGTTTGAATGACGCGTACGTCGCGTGTGGATGATTTATGCAGCACGGTATGTAGGAGGAACTTCCGGTAAACCCCAGCCCGATCAACTGGAGGTTAATGGTTTGGCCGAACCGCCGGAGTCTCTGTAGACTGCACTACTGGGTGATGTTTGTGTGTTAGACTATTGTGACATGATTAGTATAACAGTTATGTATGCTATGGCCTGTAGTTAGTCGTACTCACTTAGCTTCGTGCTAATTCCCCTCCCTCTCCTCCCTGCAGGTTATTAGCTTTTGTAGTTTATGCTTTTGGGGAGAAGACGGGCATGAAGATGTTATGTTTGACAGGAGTCAACTCTGATGTTGTCTTGCTTTATGAAAACAATAATCTTTTTGTAAATATGTCTTCTCTGTATAAACAAGTATTTTGTAATGACACGTGACACAGGTTGTATTAACAATAGTTAATGTGGATATCGTATTAAATTAATATTATGCTTCCGCCACGTATAAAAAAAAAAAAAAAATCAGAGGTGTCACAAGTTGGTATCAGAGCTGAGTTTGGCAGCATGTGCATTGTGATTTACATGTCATGTTCCCAAACTTAGAAAAGTTATGTCAAACATAACATGCTGGGGATGGGTTAAGTGAGTATTAGGACAGGTTATGTGTTAGTTGTTAGTACTAACAGAGTTTATACTAAGCTTTGGTGTGAGTGTTGTGGTAGTGCAGTAATGGCAGATAACGAAGCTAACGCTACTGGCCCCACTGTCCCTAGAACTGGTACTTTTAGAGCCCCTGACGAAGATGGACATGTGTCTTCAGAAGAAGAAACTTCTCAAGAAGTAATAGAACTTCAAAGTCGGTTACTAGAAGTTCAGGAGAAAATTAAGGAATTAGAACAAGAACGGGCGCAATGGAACCCAAATACCACTGCGTTGAACACAACCTTTCCTCCTAATTTTTATAATCAAGCCGGTGGCAGTTCTCAGTCACAATTTCCACAAAATACCTATCAAAACTATCAAATGCCATTTCCGTTTAACCAGACTTTTCCTAATCAAATGATGTACCCATTTCAAGTCCCTGAGACAAGAAGGAAGTGTACCTATAAACAGTTTATGGACTGCAAACCTCCTGAGTACAGTGGTCACACAAACCCTACAATGACCCTTAATTGGCTAAGAGAAGTAGAGAGAGCGTTGGAAGCATGTTTTTATGAGCCTGAATCTATGGTACTGTTTGCTAGTAGGCTTCTCAAGGGTGAAGCAATGGAATGGTGGGACTCTATCACTGCATATTTACCCAAAGAACAGATCAGTCAGATAACTTGGGAACAGTTCGCTGCTAAGGTTCGGGAGCAGTATTGTTCTGAGTATGAGATGGAAAGATTGAAAACTGATTTTCTGAGTATGAAAATGACCGAAAACATGACGATTGATGAGGTTTTCAGAGATTTTACATCGAAGTTAAGGTTTGTTCAACAGTGGG
Organism: Rutidosis leptorrhynchoides; assembly: GCF_046630445.1. Classification (NCBI taxonomy): domain Eukaryota; kingdom Viridiplantae; phylum Streptophyta; class Magnoliopsida; order Asterales; family Asteraceae; genus Rutidosis; species Rutidosis leptorrhynchoides. The sequence continues at coordinate 555,637,049 of NC_092333.1, read as the reverse complement.
TACCAACTGAGAAAGATAAGATTCAGCATTTTATGCGGGTGATTAGGCCAGAATATAGGACAGTTGCAAGATTTGCAACCTCATTGGCACAGGCTCATGAGATGGCTAAAGTTACAGAAGGTGATATAATGGCAGCGAAAAGAGAAAGTTCAAAAGGTGGACCTTTTGGGGGTAAATCAGAAGGTCAATCAGGTGGACAGTCGACTCAGCAGTCGAGTAAGCAATCTGGTTTTCGTGGTAAGAAGTCAGGTGGGATTAAACAGAGAAGTAAGTCTGGTATGAGTGGATCGGGTTCTAGTCAGTCTGGTTGGTGTAATATTTGTAAGTCGACTCATGCCGGTCCATGTTCTCCAATGACCCGAAGATGCTTGAGATGTGGAGTACTAGGTCATGAAACAATAACTTGTTCCTTTAAGTCCGATGTGTGTTGGACTTGTCATCAGGTAGGTCATAGATCAGTGAATTGTCCATCCGCATCGAGAGCCGGTTCTGGGGCAGGGTCAGGGGCGAGGTCAGCAACTTCTGGGGGATCTTCTGCTTCTACCGCCGGGCAGAAGAGAAAGAATCCTTCAACAGCAGAGGCAAGGGCGTTTCAGATGACGGTAGAAACTGCAACCACTACCGATGACGTCATTACCGGTATGTTCTTGGTTAATTCCTTGCCAGCTCGTGTGTTATTTGATTCAGGAGCGAATCAATCTTTTATGTCCTTAGGCTTCTGTGATAAGTTGAAGTTGCCTGTTAGAATGTTAGATGCGCCTTTGGGAATAGAAGTAGCTGATGGTAAAATGGTTCCATGCACATCATCTGTGTCTGGAATTACCATCGAAATTGACGGCCATTCCTTTCCTTTAACCTGTTTGTTGATGCCTATACCTAGCTTTGATGTAGTCATAGGTATGAATTGGTTAAGAGCTAATAGGGCTAATATTAAGTGTTATAAGAAGATGATTTCTTTCCGTTTGGCCGACGGATCCCGAGTGATAGCTAGGGGAGAGCGCAGTGGATTTAACTTCCCTATGGTTTCCCTAATGAAAGCTCAGAAGGCAATAACGAAAGGGTGTGATTCATTCTTAGCCTACGTGATTGATGTTAAGAAAGAGAAGAAGCAGGTGACCGATATTCCCGTTGTGTCAGAATTTCCAGAAGTATTTCCAGATGATTTACCAGGATTACCTCCAGTACGTGAAGTAGAGTATAAAATTGATTTGGTTCCAGGTGCTACGCCAGTGGCAAAAGCTCCTTACAGATTAGCTCCGTCAGAAATCCGAGAAATGATGTCTCAGATTCAGGAATTGTTAGATAAGGGGTTTATCCGACCAAGTTCTTCACCGTGGGGTGCTCCTGTGTTGTTTGTGAAAAAGAAAGATGGGTCGCTTCGTATGTGTATAGATTATCGTGATTTAAACAAGAGAACAATCAAGAATAAGTATCCGTTACCAAGAATAGATGACTTATTTGATCAGTTACAGGGTGCTTCCTACTTTTCAAAGATTGATTTACGTTCAGGGTATCACCAGGTACGTGTTGCAGAGACCGACATACCGAAAACAGCGTTTAGAACTAGATATGGTCATTATGAGTTTTTAGTTATGCCATTCGGGTTAAACAACGCACCAGCAGTGTTTATGGATCTCATGAACAGGGTGTGTCGTCAATATCTTGACAAGTTTGTGATTGTCTTCATAGATGATATCTTGATATATTCAAAAACCGAGAAATATCATGCTACACATCTGAGATTGGTGTTAGAACTTTTGAAACAGGAACAATTGTACGCTAAGTTCTCCAAATGTGAATTTTGGTTGCGGGAAGTACAGTTTTTGGGTCATGTGATTTGTGAACAGGGTATTAAAGTAGATCAGTCTAAGATAGAGGCCGTAATGAATTGGAACTCGCCGAAAACGCCAACAGAAATTAAAAGTTTTCTGGGTTTAGCAGGTTATTACCGCCGGTTTATCAAAGACTTTTCTAAAATAGCAGGTCCATTAAATAAGTTAACCAGAAAAGATGTAGCCTTTCGATGGACTGATGAACAAGAAAAGGCTTTTCAGACCCTTAAGCAGTTGTTATGTCAAGCGCCGGTTTTAGCTTTACCAGAGGGAACAGAAGATTTTGTGGTCTACTGCGATGCGTCATGTACAGGTATGGGTTGTGTTTTGATGCAGAGAAATAAAGTTATAGCGTATGCTTCACGACAGTTGAAGAATCATGAACGAAACTACCCTACTTACGATTTAGAGTTAACTGCAGTTGTGTTTGCTTTGAAGCTTTGGAGACATTATTTGTATGGTACACATTGTGAAATCTATACAGATCATAAGAGTCTTCAATATATCTTTTCGCAGAAAGAATTAAATATGCGTCAACGTCGATGTTTAGAATTGATTAAAGACTATGATTGTGAGATTAAGTACCATCCGGGTAAAGCAAATGTGGTCGCAGATGCTCTGAGTCGCAAGAAAACCATCGAAAATGTTAGATTTATGAGAATTGAAATAGTTTCAGACTTGATTGATCGATTGAAAACCGTTCAGTTAGTAGCTTTGAATGACGAAAACCTAAAGACTGAACAAATGACTAAAAGAAAATTTGACCTATGCAATGACTCTAGAGGATTAAAGACCTATAAAGACCGAAATTGGGTGCTTATGCTTGGAGATTTGAGAGATTTAATCCTTACTGAAGCGCATAAATCGAGATTATCAGTGCATCCAGGTAGTACAAAGATGTATAGAGACTTGAAAATATTGTATTGGTGGCCGACAATGAAGACAGATGTTGCAAATTTTGTCGAAAAATGTCATATTTGTGCGCAAGTTAAGGCAGAACATCAGAAACCGTATGGATCTCTAAGACAGTTAGAAATTCCTCAGTGGAAATGGGATCATATAACGATGGATTTTGTAACCAAGTTACCCCGAACCCAGAAAGGACACGACATGATATGGGTGATTGTGGATCGTTTAACAAAGAGTGCTCACTTTTTAGCTACTCGTGAAACAGCCTCGTTGAGTGATTTGGCAGAATTGTACTTGAAAGAGATCGTTAGTCGACATGGTGTACCGTTGTCTATAGTTTCCGACAGAGATACTGTAGTGACCTGAACTTTTCCATGTTTATATATATTAATTGAGATTGATATTTACATGATTAAATGTTTCCAACATGTTAAGCAATTAAACTTGTTAAGACTTGATTAATTGAAATATGTTTCATATAGACAATTGACCACCCAAGTTGACCGGCGATTCACGAACGTTAAAACTTGTAAAAACGACATGACGATATATATATGGATATACACATGGTTAACATGAGATTATGATAAGTAAGTATCTCCATAAGTATATTAACAATGAGTTACATACATATAAACAAGACTACTAACTTAAGGATTTCGAAACGAGACATATATGTAACGATTATTGTTGTAACGACATTTAAATGAATATATATCATATTAAGATATATTAATATATCATAATATCATGATAATATAATAATTTAAAATCTCATTTGATATTATAAACATTGGGTTAACAACATTTAACAAGATCGTTAACCTAAAGGTTTCAAAACAACACTTACATGTAACGACTAACGATGACTTAACGACTCAGTTAAAATGTATATACATGTAGTATTTTAATATGTATTTATACACTTTTGAAAGACTTTAATACACTTATCAAAATACTTCTACTTAATAAGAATGCTTACAATTACATCCTCGTTCAGTTTCATCAACAATTCTACTCGTATGCACCCGTATTCGTACTCGTACAATACACAGCTTTTAGATGTATGTACTATTGGTATATACACTCCAATGATCAGCTCTTAGCAGCCCATGTGAGTCACCTAACACATGTGGGAACCATCATTTGGCAACTAGCATGAAATATCTCATAAAATTACAAAAATATGAGTAATCATTCATGACTTATTTACATGAAAACAAAATTACATATCCTTTATATCTAATCCATACACCAACGACCAAAAACACCTACAAACACTTTCATTCTTCAATTTTCTTCATCTAATTGATCTCTCTCAAGTTCTATCTTCAAGTTCTAAGTGTTCTTCATAAATTCCAAAAGTTCTAGTTTCATAAAATCAAGAATACTTTCAAGTTTGCTAGCTCACTTCCAATCTTGTAAGGTGATCATCCAACCTCAAGAAATCTTTGTTTCTTACAGTAGGTTATCATTGTAATACAAGGTAATAATCATATTCAAACTTTGGTTCAATTTCTATAACTATAACAATCTTATTTCAAGTGATGATCTTACTTGAACTTGTTTTCGTGTCATGATTCTGCTTCAAGAACTTCGAGCCATCCAAGGATCCATTGAAGCTAGATCCATTTTTCTCTTTTCCAGTAGGTTTATCCAAGGAACTTAAGGTAGTAATGATGTTCATAACATCATTCGATTCATACATATAAAGCTATCTTATTCGAAGGTTTAAACTTGTAATCACTAGAACATAGTTTAGTTAATTCTAAACTTGTTCGCAAACAAAAGTTAATCCTTCTAACTTGACTTTTAAAATCAACTAAACACATGTTCTATATCTATATGATATGCTAACTTAATGATTTAAAACCTGGAAACACGAAAAACACCGTAAAACCGAATTTACGCCGTCGTAGTAACACCGCGGGCTGTTTTGGGTTAGTTAATTAAAAACTATGATAAACTTTGATTTAAAAGTTGTTATTATGAGAAAATGATTTTTATTATGAACATGAAACTATATCCAAAAATTATGGTTAAACTCAAAGTGGAAGTATGTTTTCTAAAATGGTCATCTAGACGTCGTTCTTTCGACTAAAATGACTACCTTTACAAAAACGACTTGTAACTTATTTTTCCGACTATAGACCTATACTTTTTCTGTTTAGATTCATAAAATAGAGTTCAATATGAAACCATAGCAATTTGATTCACTCAAAACGGATTTAAAATGAAGAAGTTATGGGTAAAACAAGATTGGATAATTTTTCTCATTTTAGCTACGTGAAAATTGGTAACAAATCTATTCCAACCATAACTTAATCAACTTGTATTGTATATTATGTAATCTTGAGATACCATAGACACGTATACAATATTTCGACCTATCATGTCGACACATCTATATATATTTCGGAACAACCATAGACACTCTATATGTGAATGTTGGAGTTAGCTATACAGGGTTGAGGTTGATTCCAAAATATATATAGTTTGAGTTGTGATCAATACTGAGATACGTATACACTGGGTCGTGGATTGATTCAAGATAATATTTATCGATTTATTTCTGTACATCTAACTGTGGACAACTAGTTGTAGGTTACTAACGAGGACAGCTGACTTAATAAACTTAAAACATCAAAATATATTAAAAGTGTTGTAAATATATTTTGAACATACTTTGATATATATGTATATATTGTTATAGGTTCGTGAATCAACCAGTGGCCAAGTCTTACTTCCCGACGAAGTAAAAATCTGTGAAAGTGAGTTATAGTCCCACTTTTAAAATCTAATATTTTTGGGATGAGAATACATGCAGGTTTTATAAATGATTTACAAAATAGACACAAGTACGTGAAACTACATTCTATGGTTGAATTATCGAAATCGAATATGCCCCTTTTTATTAAGTCTGGTAATCTAAGAATTAGGGAACAGACACCCTAATTGACGCGAATCCTAAAGATAGATCTATCGGGCCCAACAAGCCCCATCCAAAGTACCGGATGCTTTAGTACTTCGAAATTTATATCATATCCGAAGGGTGTCTCGGAATGATGGGGATATTCTTATATATGCATCTTGTTAATGTCGGTTACCAGGTGTTCACCATATGAATGATTTTTATCTCTATGTATGGGATGTGTATTGAAATATGAAATCTTGTGGTCTATTATTATGATTTGATATATATAGGTTAAACCTATAACTCACCAACATTTTTGTTGACATTTTAAGCATGTTTATTCTCAGGTGATTATTAAGAGCTTCCGTTGTCGCATACTTAAATAAGGACGAGATTTGGAGTCCTTGCTTGTATGATATTGTGTAAAAACTGCATTCAAGAAACTTATTTTGTTGTAACATATTTGTATTGTAAACCATTATGTAATGGTCGTGTGTAAACATGATATTTTAGATTATCATTATTTGATAATCTACGTAAAGCTTTTTAAACCTTTATTGATGAAATAAAGGTTATGGTTTGTTTTAAAATGAATGCAGTCTTTGAAAAACGTCTCATATAGAGGTCAAAACCTCGCAACGAAATCAATTAATATGGAACATTTTTAATCAATAAGAACGGGACATTTCAGTTGGTATCCGAGCGTTGGTCTTAGAGAACCAGAAAATTTGCATTAGTGTGTCTTATCGAGTTTGTTAGGATGCATTAGTGAGTCTGGACTTCGACCGTGTTTACTTGAAAAATGATTGCTTAACAAATTTTGTTGGAAACTATATATTTTTAACATGTGAATATTATGTGATATATTAATCTCTTAACACGTTTGATATTATATGATAGATGTCTACCTCTAGAACAAGTCCCATTGACTCACCTAATAATAATGAAGAGTCAAATGTAAATTGGAATGATTCGTGGACTGATTCACAAGTTCCCGAAGAGGAACCGGAAGAAGAGTCGGAACCGGAAGAAGAATCGGAACCGGATGAAGAAATAGAACCGGTGGGAGAAATAATAAAACGGTTAAGTAAAAGAAAATCCTCAACCAACCGACCAAGGTTAATTATGGTCAATGGTGTTTCCGCCAAGGAAGCAAAATATTGGGAGGATTACCAATTCTCCGATGAATCGGATTCCGACGAGAATTCCGATGATGTTATAGAAATTACCCCAACTGAATTTAAAAAGGCAAAAGAAAATAATAAGGGAAAGGGCATAAAAATAGAGAAATCTAATTCCAACCCCGATGAACTTTATATGTATCGTCAACCCCCGAAGTCCTTAAGTTGTAACAATGACCCGGGAACCTCTAAACCACCAGGTTTTTCTAAACCAATGTGGACAACGACAGTTAGTATTAGGGGAACATCATATATCCCTAGAAACTTGGCAAAACGAACCAAAACCGAAGAAGAAGAAACAAGCGAGTCGGAATAAGATAGTTGTATTCGTGTGGTGTAATATATGTAATATAGTGTGCTTATGCTTTATGATATATGTAAAAATTGCTTGTATTAATAAGTATTTTTTTTATGAATCTAACTCTTGTCTATTTTACAGTATAAAAACACAAAATGGATAGACAACCCAATATTTTAAGAGACCTACCCGGAGACATGATTGATGAAATCTTGTCTAGAGTCGGTCAGAATTCTTCGGCACAACTATTTAAGGCGAGATCAGTTTGTAAGACATTCGAAGAACGTTCCAAGAATGTCTTGGTTTATAAGAGACTTTCGTTTGAAAGATGGAGGATATCACATTGGGAAACCCATAAGTTACGATGTGTTTACTTTGACGCATATATTGCGGGGAACCCAAATGCTATTTTACGCAACGGGTTAAGAAATTATTTTGACTCAATATATCCGAATATTGGACTTCGTGATTTAGAAAAAGCGGCTAACATGCAACATAAAGAAGCATGTTATGCTTACGGATTAGTAATGTTCGCTTCTCACCAAAGTGAGAACAAGAACATCGGGCTACAACTATTAAACAAAACGTTTCCACAAGTGACGGAGTCAGTAATTGGGGTAAGAAATGAGGTTTTTAGATTGTTACGGGACTGTTGGACATTACGTAACCCTCGTCCTTTTGACGACGTTACAACACGCTGTCTTATCAATGGCCATAACGGTTATGTTCCACAAGACCAAGGACGGGAAGTAATCCTAGTAAAACCAGAATGCATGACTTGTTTCTGGACGTATGAATTACGTGTCTTTATTGCCTTTGCTGAACGACTTGTGTACTAGCTAGAATTATCTTCACAACCATCTTGTATCAAATTTATTGTGTGCTATATTTCATGCTATATGTAAAATAAGCGGTATTGTAAGTTTGTAAAATATTGTGAAAAAGTTTGAACGCGAAATATTATTATAATCAGTTTTTCATATAGAATTGTAGTAGTTGAATTGTATATTAGCTACTAAGTATGAACTTAACGGGTAGGTACTACCCGAATTTAAACTTATAAAACGCTAATATGAAGAAAAAGCTTTTATAAATGAGTTCATATTATGCTACGAAATACTATTAACTACTCTTAATATTCTGTATGATTAACTTGTTCCATTTGACTATTTTGAAGGAAATGGCACCGACTACTCGACACACCGTGAATATGAATGAAGAGGAATTCTGTACTTTTCTAGCTTCAAACATAGCCGCAGTACAGGCTGCGCTACATACCAACAATAACCTTGGATCTAGCAGTACAGGAAATCGTGTAGGATGCACCTACAAAGAATTCACTGCCTGCAAACCTTTGGAATTTGATGGAACCGAAGGACCGATCGGATTGAAACGGTGGACCGAGAAGGTCGAATCGGTGTTTGCCATAAGTAAGTGTACTGAAGAGGACAAAGTGAAGTACGCTACGCATACCTTCACAGGTTCTGCGTTAACATGGTGGAATACCTATCTAGAGCAAGTGGGACAAGACGATGCGTACGCACTACCGTGGTCAGCATTCAAGCACTTGATGAATGAGAAGTACCGTCCCAGAACCGAGGTCAATAAGGTCAAGACAGAACTTAGAGGGTTACGAACCCAAGGATTTGATATTACCACGTACGAAAGACGATTCACAGAATTGTGCCTATTGTGGCCGGGAGCATTCGAAGATGAGGAAGAGAAGATCGACGCGTTTGTGAAAGGATTACCGGAAAGAATCCAAGAAGATATAAGTTCACACGAGCCCGCCTCCATACAACAGGCATGTAGAATGGCTCACAAACTAGCGAACCAGATTGAAGAAAGAATTAAAGAACAGACTGCTGAAGAGGCCAATGTGAAGCAAGTCAAAAGAAAGTGGGAGGAAAACGGTGATAAGAATCACCAATACAGCAACCACAGCAATCGCAACAATTATCCCAACAATCGCAACATCAATCGCAACTACAACAAACGGCCCAACAACAACAATAACAACAACAGCAACAGCAACTACAACAATCATCTCAACAACAATAATAACCGCAACAACAACAACAATCAGAAGCAGCTATGCCAAAGGTGTGAAAAGTATCACTCGGGGTTCTGCACCAAATTTTGCAACAAGTGTAAAAGAAATGGTCATAGCGCGGCGAAGTATGAGGTCTACGGACCAGGGGTTAATAGAACGAAAGGAACAAATGGTGTCGGAACGAGTAATGGCGGAGCAAGTAGTGTCGGAGCAAGTTATGCCAATGTAGTTTGTTATAAATGTGGAAAACCGGGCCACATTATTAGAAATTGCCCGAACCAGGAGAACACGAATGGACAAGGCCGCGGAAGAGTTTTCAATATTAATGCGGCAGAGGCACAGGAAGACCCGGAGCTTGTTACGGGTACGTTTCTTATTGACAATAAATCTGCTTACGTTTTATTTGATTCGGGTGCGGATAGAAGCTATATGAGTAGAGATTTTTGTGCTAAATTAAGTTGTCCATTGACGCCTTTGGATAGTAAATTTTTACTCGAATTAGCAAATGGTAAATTAATTTCAGCAGATAATATATGTCGGAATCGATAAATTAAACTGGTTAGCGAAACATTTAAGATTGATTTGATACCAGTAGAGTTAGGGGGTTTTGATGTGATAATCGGTATGGACTGGTTGAAAGAAGTGAAAGCAGAGATCGTTTGTTACAAAAATGCAATTCGCATTATACGAGAAAAAGGAAAACCCTTAATGGTGTACGGAGAAAAGGGCAACACGAAGCTACATCTTATTAGTAATTTGAAGGCACAAAAACTAATAAGAAAAGGTTGCTATGCTGTTCTAGCACACGTCGAGAAAGTACAAACTGAAGAAAAGAGCATCAATGATGTTCCCGTCGCAAAAGAATTCCCCGATGTATTTCCGAAAGAATTACCGGGATTACCCCCACATCGATCCGTTGAATTTCAAATAGATCTTGTACCAGGAGCTGCACCAATAGCTCGTGCTCCTTACAGACTCGCACCCAGTGAGATGAAAGAACTGCAAAGCCAATTACAAGAACTTTTAGAGCGTGGTTTCATTCGACCAAGCACATCACCGTGGGGAGCTCCTGTTTTGTTTGTCAAGAAGAAAGATGGTACATTCAGGTTGTGTATCGACTACCGAGAGTTGAACAAACTTACCATCAAGAATCGCTACCCACTACCGAGAATCGACGACTTATTTGATCAACTACAAGGCTCGTCTGTTTATTCAAAGATTGACTTACGTTCCGGGTATCATCAAATGCGGGTGAAAGAAGATGATATTCCAAAGACTGCTTTCAGAACACGTTACGGTCATTACGAGTTTATGGTCATGCCGTTTGGTTTAACTAATGCACCAGCTGTGTTCATGGACCTTATGAACCGAGTGTGTGGACCATACCTTGACAAGTTTGTCATTGTTTTCATTGATGACATACTTATTTACTCAAAGAATGACCAAGAACACGGTGAACATTTGAGAAAGGTGTTAGAAGTATTAAGGAAGGAAGAATTGTACGCTAAGTTTTCAAAGTGTGCATTTTGGTTGGAAGAAGTTCAATTCCTCGGTCACATAGTGAACAAAGAAGGTATTAAGGTGGATCCGGCAAAGATAGAAACTGTTGAAAAGTGGAAAACCCCGAAAACTCCAAAACACATACGCCAGTTTTTAGGACTAGCTGGTTACTACAGAAGGTTCATCCAAGACTTTTCCAGAATAGCAAAACCCTTGACTGCATTAACGCATAAAGGGAAGAAATTTGAATGGAATGATGAACAAGAGAAAGCGTTTCAGTTATTAAAGAAAAAGCTAACTACGGCACCTATATTGTCATTGCCTGAAGGGATTGATGATTTTGTGATTTATTGTGATGCATCAAAGCAAGGTCTCGGTTGTATATTAATGCAACGAATGAAGGTGATTGCTTATGCGTCTAGACAATTGAAGATTCACGAACAAAATTATACGACGCATGATTTGGAATTAGGCGCGGTTGTTTTTGCATTAAAGACTTTGAGGCACTACTTATATGGGGTCAAAAGTATTATATATACCGACCACAAAAGTCTTCAACACATATTTAATCAGAAACAACTGAATATGAGGCGGCGTAGGTGGATTGAATTATTAAATGATTACGACTTTGAGATTCGTTACCACCCGGGGAAGGCAAATGTGGTAGCCGATGCCTTGAGCAGGAAGGACAGAGAACCCATTCGAGTAAAATCTATGAATATAATGATTCATAATAACCTTACTACTCAAATAAAGGAGGCGCAACAAGGAGTTTTAAAAGAGGGAAATTTAAAGGATGAAATACCCAAAGGATCGGAGAAGCATCTTAATATTTGGGAAGACGGAACCCGGTATAGGGCTGAAAGGATTTGGGTACCAAAATTTGGAGATATGAGAGAAATGGTACTTAGAGAAGCTCATAAAACCAGATACTCAATACATCCTGGAACGGGGAAGATGTACAAGGATCTCAAGAAACATTTTTGGTGGCCGGGTATGAAAGCCGATGTTGCTAAATACGTAGGAGAATGTTTGACGTGTTCTAAGATCAAAGCTGAGCATCAGAAACCATCAGGTCTACTTCAACAACCCGAAATCTCGGAATGGAAATGGGAAAACATTACCATGGATTTCATCACTAAATTGCCAAGGATGCAAGTGGTTTTGATACTATTTGAGTAATAGTTGATCGTCTCACCAAATCAGCACACTTCCTGCCAATAAGAGAAGATGACAAGATGGAGAAGTTAGCACGACTGTATTTGAAGGAAGTCATCTCCAGACATGGAATACCAATCTCTATTATCTCTGATAGGGATGGCAGATTTATTTCAAGATTCTGGCAGACATTACAGCAAGCATTAGGAACTCGTCTAGACATGAGTACTGCCTATCATCCACAAACTGATGGGCAGAGTGAAAGGATGATACAAACACTTGAAGACATGCTACGAGCATGTGTTATTGATTTCGAAAACAGTTGGGATCGACATCTACCGTTAGCAGAATTTTCCTACAACAACAGCTACCATTCAAGCATTGAGATGGCGCCGTTTGAAGCACTTTATGGTAGAAAGTGCAGGTCTCCGATTTGTTGGAGTGAAGTGGGGGATAGACAGATTACGGGTCCGGAGATTATACAAGAAACTACCGAGAAGATCATCTAAATTCAACAACGGTTGAAAACCGCCCAAAGTCGACAAAAGAGCTACGCTGACATTAAAAGAAAAGATATATAATTTGAAATTGGAGAGATGGTCATGCTTAAAGTTGCACCTTGGAAAGGCGTTGTTCGATTCGGTTAACGAGGGAAATTAAATCCAAGGTATATTGGACCATTCAAGATTATTGATCGTGTCGGACCAGTAGCTTACCGACTTGAGTTACCTCAACAACTCGCGGCTGTACATAACACTTTCCATGTCTCGAATTTGAAGAAATGTTTTGCTAAAGAAGATCTCACTATTCCGTTAGATGAAATCCAAATCAACGAAAAACTCCAATTCATCGAAGAACCCGTCGAAATAATGGATCGTGAGGTTAAAAGACTTAAGCAAAACAAGATACCAATTGTTAAGGTTCGATGGAATGCTCGTAGAGGACCCGAGTTCACCTGGGAGAGTGAAGATCAGATGAAGAAGAAATACCCGCATCTATTTCTAGAAGACTCGTCAACACCTTCAACAGCTTAAAATTTCGTGACGAAATTTATTTAACGGGTAGGTACTGTAGTGACCTGAAATTTTCCATGTTTATATATATTAATTGAGATTGATATTTACATGATTAAATGTTTCCAACATGTTAAGCAATTAAACTTGTTAAGATTTGATTAATTGAAATATGTTTCATATAGACAATTGACCACCCAAGTTGACCGGCGATTCACGAACGTTAAAACCTGTAAAAACGACATGACGATATATATATGGATATACACATGGTTAACATGAGATTATGATAAGTAAGTATCTCCATAAGTATATTAACAATGAGTTACATACATATAAACAAGACTACTAACTTAAGGATTTCGAAACGAGACATATATGTAACGATTATTGTTGTAACGACATTTAAATGAATATATATCATATTAAGATATATTAATATATCATAATATCATGATAATATAATAATTTAAAATCTCATTTGATATTATAAACATTGGGTTAACAACATTTAACAAGATCGTTAACCTAAAGGTTTCAAAACAACACTTACATGTAACGACTAACGATGACTTAACGACTCAGTTAAAATGTATATACATGTAGTGTTTTAATATGTATTTATACACTTTTGAAAGACTTCAATACACTTATCAAAATACTTCTACTTAATAAAAATGCTTACAAGTACATCCTCGTTCAGTTTCATCAACAATTCTACTCGTATGCACCCGTATTCGTACTCGTACAATACACAGCTTTTAGATGTATGTACTATTGGTATATACACTCCAATGATCAGCTCTTAGCAGCCCATGTGAGTCACCTAACACATGTGGGAACCATCATTTGGCAACTAGCATGAAATATCTCATAAAATTACAAAAATATGAGTAATCATTCATGACTTATTTACATGAAAACAAAATTACATATCCTTTATATCTAATCCATACACCAACGACCAAAAACACCTACAAACACTTTCATTCTTCAATTTTCTTCATCTAATTGATCTCTCTCAAGTTCTATCTTCAAGTTCTAAGTGTTCTTCATAAATTCCAAAAGTTCTAGTTTCATAAAATCAAGAATACTTTCAAGTTTGCTAGCTCACTTCCAATCTTGTAAGGTGATCATCCAACCTCAAGAAATTTTTGTTTCTTACAGTAGGTTATCATTCTAATACAAGGTAATAATCATATTCAAACTTTGGTTCAATTTCTATAACTATAACAATCTTATTTCAAGTGATGATCTTACTTGAACTTGTTTTCGTGTCATGATTCTGCTTCAAGAACTTCGAGCCATCCAAGGATCCATTGAAGCTAGATCCATTTTTCTCTTTTCCAGTAGGTTTATCCAAGGAACTTAAGGTAGTAATGATGTTCATAACATCATTCGATTCATACATATAAAGCTATCTTATTCGAAGGTTTAAACTTGTAATCACTAGAACATAGTTTAGTTAATTCTAAACTTGTTCGCAAACAAAAGTTAATCCTTCTAACTTGACTTTTAAAATCAACTAAACACATGTTCTATATCTATATGATATGCTAACTTAATGATTTAAAACCTGGAAACACGAAAAACACCGTAAAACCGGATTTACGCCGTCGTAGTAACACCGCGGGCTGTTTTGGGTTAGTTAATTAAAAACTATGATAAACTTTGATTTAAAAGTTGTTATTCTGAGAAAATGATTTTTATTATGAACATGAAACTATATCCAAAAATTATGGTTAAACTCAAAGTGGAAGTATGTTTTCTAAAATGGTCATCTAGACGTCGTTCTTTCGACTGAAATGACTACCTTTACAAAAACGACTTGTAACTTATTTTTCCGACTATAGACCTATACTTTTTCTGTTTAGATTCATAAAATAGAGTTCAATATGAAACCATAGCAATTTGATTCACTCAAAACGGATTTAAAATGAAGAAGTTATGGGTAAAACAAGATTGGATAATTTTTCTCATTTTAGCTACGTGAAAATTGGTAACAAATCTATTCCAACCATAACTTAATCAACTTGTATTGTATATTATGTAATCTTGAGATACCATAGACACGTATACAATGTTTCGACCTATCATGTCGACACATCTATATATATTTCGGAACAACCATAGACACTCTATATGTGAATGTTGGAGTTAGCTATACAGGGTTGAGGTTGATTCCAAAATATATATAGTTTGAGTTGTGATCAATACTGAGATACGTATACACTGGGTCGTGGATTGATTCAAGATAATATTTATCGATTTATTTCTGTACATCTAACTGTGGACAACTAGTTGTAGGTTACTAACGAGGACAGCTGACTTAATAAACTTAAAACATCAAAATATATTAAAAGTGTTGTAAATATATTTTGAACATACTTTGATATATATGTATATATTGTTATAGGTTCGTGAATCAACCAGTGGCCAAGTCTTACTTCCCGACGAAGTAAAAATATGTGAAAGTGAGTTATAGTCCCACTTTTAAAATCTAATATTTTTGGGATGAGAATACATGCAGGTTTTATAAATGATTTACAAAATAGACACAAGTACGTGAAACTACATTCTATGGTTGAATTATCGAAATCGAATATGCCCCTTTTTATTAAGTCTGGTAATCTAAGAATTAGGGAACAGACACCCTAATTGACGCGAATCCTAAAGATAGATCTATCGGGCCCAACAAGCCCCATCCAAAGTACCGGATGCTTTAGTACTTCGAAATTTATATCATATCCGAAGGGTGTCCCGGAATGATGGGGATATTCTTATATATGCATCTTGTTAATGTCGGTTACCAGGTGTTCACCATATGAATGATTTTTATCTCTATGTATGGGATGTGTATTGAAATATGAAATCTTGTGGTCTATTATTATGATTTGATATATATAGGTTAAACCTATAACTCACCAACATTTTTGTTGACATTTTAAGCATGTTTATTCTCAGGTGATTATTAAGAGCTTCCGTTGTCGCATACTTAAATAAGGACGAGATTTGGAGTCCTTGCTTGTATGATATTGTGTAAAAACTGCATTCAAGAAACTTATTTTGTTGTAACATATTTGTATTGTAAACCATTATGTAATGGTCGTGTGTAAACATGATATTTTAGATTATCATTATTTGATAATCTACGTAAAGCTTTTTAAACCTTTATTGATGAAATAAAGGTTATGGTTTGTTTTAAAATGAATGCAGTCTTTGAAAAACGTCTCATATAGAGGTCAAAACCTCGCAACGAAATCAATTAATATGGAACGTTTTTAATCAATAAGAACGGGACATTTCAGTTGGTATCCGAGCGTTGGTCTTAGAGAACCAGAAAATTTGCATTAGTGTGTCTTATCGAGTTTGTTAGGATGCATTAGTGAGTCTGGACTTCGACCGTGTTTACTTGAAAAATGATTGCTTAACAAATTTTGTTGGAAACTATATATTTTTAACATGTGAATATTATGTGATATATTAATCTCTTAACGCGTTTGATATTATATGATAGATGTCTACCTCTAGAACAAGTCCCATTGACTCACCTAATAATAATGAAGAGTCAAATGTAAATTGGAATGATTCGTGGACTGATTCACAAGTTCCCGAAGAGGAACCGGAAGAAGAGTCAGAACCGGAAGAAGAATCGGAACCGGAAGAAGAATCGGAACCGGATGAAGAAATAGAACCGGTGGGAGAAATAATAAAACGGTTAAGTAAAAGAAAATCCTCAACCAACCGACCAAGGTTAATTATGGTCAATGGTGTTTCCGCCAAGGAAGCAAAATATTGGGAGGATTACCAATTCTCCGATGAATCGGATTCCGACGAGAATTCCGATGATGTTATAGAAATTACCCCAACAGAATTTAAAAAGGCAAAAGAAAATAATAAGGGAAAGGGCATAAAAATAGAGAAACGTAATTCCAACCCCGATGAACTTTATATGTATCGTCAACCCCCGAAGTCCTTAAGTTGTAACAATGACCCGGGAACCTCTAAACCACCAGGTTTTTCTAAACCAATGTGGACAACGACAGTTAGTATTAGGGGAACATCATATATCCCTAGAAACTTGGCAAAACGAACCAAAACCGAAGAAGAAGAAACAAGCGAGTCGGAATAAGATAGTTGTATTCGTGTGGTGTAATATATGTAATATAGTGTGCTTATGCTTTATGATATATGTAAAAATTGCTTGTATTAATAAGTATTTTTTTATGAATCTAACTCTTGTCTATTTTACAGTATAAAAACACAAAATGGATAGACAACCCAATATTTTAAGAGACCTACCCGGAGACATGATTGATGAAATCTTGTCTAGAGTCGGTCAGAATTCTTCGGCACAACTATTTAAGGCGAGATCAGTTTGTAAGACATTCGAAGAACGTTCCAAGAATGTCTTGGTTTATAAGAGACTTTCGTTTGAAAGATGGGGGATATCACATTGGGAAACCCATAAGTTACGATGTGTTTACTTTGACGCATATATTGCGGGGAACCCAAATGCTATTTTACGCAACGGGTTAAGAAATTATTTTGACTCAATATATCCGAATATTGGACTTCGTGATTTAGAAAAAGCGGCTAACATGCAACATAAAGAAGCATGTTATGCTTACGGATTAGTAATGTTCGCTTCTCACCAAAGTGAGAACAAGAACATCGGGCTACAACTATTAAAAAAACGTTTCCACAAGTGACGGAGTCAGTAATTGGGGTAAGAAATGAGGTTTTTAGATTGTTACGGGACTGTTGGACATTACGTAACCCTCGTCCTTTTGACGACGTTACAACACGCTGTCTTATCAATGGCCATAACGGTTATGTTCCACAAGACCAAGGATGGGAAGTAATCCTAGTAAAACCAGAATGCATGACTTGTTTCTGGACGTATGAATTACGTGTCTTTATTGCCTTTGCTGAACGACTTGTGTACTAGCTAGAATTATCTTCACAACCATCTTGTATCAAATTTATTGTGTGCTATATTTCATGCTATATGTAAAATAAGCGGTATTGTAAGTTTGTAAAATATTGTGAAAAAGTTTGAACGCGAAATATTATTATAATCAATTTTTCATATAGAATTGTAGTAGTTGAATTGTATATTAGCTACTAAGTATGAACTTAACGGGTAGGTACTACCCGAATTTAAACTTATAAAACGCTAATATGAAGAAAAAGCTTTTATAAATGAGTTCATATTATGCTACGAAATACTATTAACTACTCTTAATATTCTGTATGATTAACTTGTTCCATTTGACTATTTTGAAGGAAATGGCACCGACTACTCGACACACCGTGAATATGAATGAAGAGGAATTCCGTACTTTTCTAGCTTCAAACATAGCCGCAGTACAGGCTGCGCTACATACCAACAATAACCTTGGATCTAGCAGTACAGGAAATCGTGTAGGATGCACCTACAAAGAATTCACTGCCTGCAAACCTTTGGAATTTGATGGAACCAAAGGACCGATCGGATTGAAACGGTGGACCGAGAAGGTCGAATCGGTGTTTGCCATAAGTAAGTGTACTGAAGAGGACAAAGTGAAGTACGCTACGCATACCTTCACAGGTTCTGCGTTAACATGGTGGAATACCTATCTAGAGCAAGTGGGACAAGACGATGCGTACGCACTACCGTGGTCAGCATTCAAGCACTTGATGAACGAGAAGTACCGTCCCAGAACCGAGGTCAATAAGGTCAAGACAGAACTTAGAGGGTTACGAACCCAAGGATTTGATATTACCACGTACGAAAGACGATTCACAGAATTGTGCCTATTGTGGCCGGGAGCATTCGAAGATGAGGAAGAGAAGATCGACGCGTTTGTGAAAGGATTACCGGAAAGAATCCAAGAAGATATAAGTTCACACGAGCCCGCCTCCATACAACAGGCATGTAGAATGGCTCACAAACTAGTGAACCAGATTGAAGAAAGAATTAAAGAACAGACTGCTGAAGAGGCCAATGTGAAGCAAGTCAAAAGAAAGTGGGAGGAAAACGGTGATAAGAATCACCAATACAACAACCACAGCAATCGCAACAATTATCCCAACAATCGCAACATCAATCGCAACTACAACAAACAGCCCAATAACAACAACAACAACAACAACAACAGCAACAGCAACTACAACAATCATCTCAACAACAATAATAACCGCAACAACAACAACAATCAGAAGCAGCTATGTCAAAGGTGTGAAAAGTATCACTCGGGGTTCTGCACCAAATTTTGCAACAAGTGTAAAAGAAATGGTCATAGCGGGGCGAAGTGTGAGGTCTACGGACCAGGGGTTAATAGAACGAAAGGAACAAATGGTGTCGGAACGAGTAATGGCGGAGCAAGTAGTGTCGGAGCAAGTTATGCCAATGTAGTTTGTTATAAATGTGGAAAACCGGGCCACATTATTAGAAATTGCCCGAACCAGGAGAACACGAATGGACAAGGCCGCAGAAGAGTTTTCAATATTAATGCGGCAGAGGCACAGGAAGACCCGGAGCTTGTTACGGGTACGTTTCTTATTGACAATAAATCTGCTTACGTTTTATTTGATTCGGGTGCGGATAGAAGCTATATGAGTAGAGATTTTTGTGCTAAATTAAGTTGTCCATTGACGCCTTTGGATAGTAAATTTTTACTCGAATTAGCAAATGGTAAATTAATTTCAGCAGATAATATATGTCGGAATCGAGAAATTAAACTGGTTAGCGAAACATTTAAGATTGATTTGATACCAGTAGAGTTAGGGGGTTTTGATGTGATAATCGGTATGGACTGGTTGAAAGAAGTGAAAGCAGAGATCGTTTGTTACAAAAATGCAATTCGCATTATACGAGAAAAAGGAAAACCCTTAATGGTGTACGGAGAAAAGGGCAACACGAAGCTACATCTTATTAGTAATTTGAAGGCACAAAAACTAATAAGAAAAGGTTGCTATGCTGTTCTAGCACACGTCGAGAAAGTACAAACTGAAGAAAAGAGCATCAATGATGTTCCCGTCGCAAAAGAATTCCCCGATGTATTTCCGAAAGAATTACCGGGATTACCCCCACATCGATCCGTTGAATTTCAAATAGATCTTGTACCAGGAGCTGCACCATTAGCTCGTGCTCCTTACAGACTCGCACCCAGTGAGATGAAAGAACTGCAAAGCCAATTACAAGAACTTTTAGAGCGTGGTTTCATTCGACCAAGCACATCACCGTGGGGAGCTCCTGTTTTGTTTGTCAAGAAGAAAGATGGTACATTCAGGTTGTGTATCGACTACCGAGAGTTGAACAAACTTACCATCAAGAATCGCTACCCACTACCGAGAATCGACGACTTATTTGATCAACTACAAGGCTCGTCTATTTATTCAAAGATTGACTTACGTTCCGGGTATCATCAAATGCGGGTGAAAGAAGATGATATTCCAAAGACTGCTTTCAGAACACGTTACGGTCATTACGAGTTTATGGTCATGCCGTTTGGTTTAACTAATGCACCAGCTGTGTTCATGGACCTTATGAACCGAGTGTGTGGACCATACCTTGACAAGTTTGTCATTGTTTTCATTGATGACATACTTATTTACTCAAAGAATGACTAAGAACACGGTGAACATTTGAGAAAGGTGTTAGAAGTATTGAGGAAGGAAGAATTGTACGCTAAGTTTTCAAAGTGTGCATTTTGGTTGGAAGAAGTTCAATTCCTCGGTCACATAGTGAACAAAGAAGGTATTAAGGTGGATCCGGCAAAGATAGAAACTGTTGAAAAGTGGGAAACCCCGAAAACTCTGAAACACATACGCTAGTTTTTAGGACTAGCTGGTTACTACAGAAGGTTCATCCAAGACTTTTCCAGAATAGCAAAACCCTTGACTGCATTAACGCATAAAGGGAAGAAATTTGAATGGAATGATGAACAAGAGAAAGTGTTTCAGTTATTAAAGAAAAAGCTAACTACGGCACCTATATTGTCATTGCCTGAAGGGAATGATGATTTTGTGATTTATTATGATGCATCAAAGCAAGGTCTCGGTTGTATATTAATGCAACGAACGAAGGTGATTGCTTATGCGTCTAGACAATTGAAGATTCACGAACAAAATTATACGACGCATGATTTGGAATTAGGCGCGGTTGTTTTTGCATTAAAGACTTGGAGGCACTACTTATATGGGGTCAAAAGTATTATATATACCGACCACAAAAGTCTTCAACACATATTTAATCAGAAACAACTGAATATGAGGCAGCGTAGGTGGATTGAATTATTAAATGATTACGACTTTGAGATTCGTTACCACCCGGGGAAGGCAAATGTGGTAGCCGATGCCTTGAGCAGGAAGGACAGAGAACCCATTAGAGTAAAATCTATGAATATAATGATTCATAATAACCTTACTACTCAAATAAAGGAGGCGCAACAAGGAGTTTTAAAAGAGGGAAATTTAAAGGATGAAATACCCAAAGGATCGGAGAAGCATCTTAATATTCGGGAAGACGGAACCCGGTATAGGGCTGAAAGGATTTGGGTACCAAAATTTGGAGATATGAGAGAAATGGTACTTAGAGAAGCTCATAAAACCAGATACTCAATACATCCTGGAACGGGGAAGATGTACAAGGATCTCAAGAAACATTTTTGGTGGCCGGGTATGAAAGCCGATGTTGCTAAATACGTAGGAGAATGTTTGACGTGTTCTAAGGTCAAAGCTGAGCATCAGAAACCATCAGGTCTACTTCAACAACCCGAAATCTCGGAATGGAAATGGGAAAACATTACCATGGATTTCATCACTAAATTGCCAAGGATGCAAGTGGTTTTGATACTATTTGGGTAATAGTTGATCGTCTCACCAAATCAGCACACTTCCTGCCAATAAGAGAAGATGACAAGATGGAGAAGTTAGCACGACTGTATTTGAAGGAAGTCATCTCCAGACATGGAATACCAATCTCTATTATCTCTGATAGGGATGGCAGATTTATTTCAAGATTCTGGCAGACATTACAGCAAGCATTAGGAACTCGTCTAGACATGAGTACTGCCTATCATCCACAAACTGATGGGCAGAGCGAAAGGACAATACAAACGCTTGAAGACATGCTACGAGCATGTGTTATTGATTTCGGAAACAGTTGGGATCGACATCTACCGTTAGCAGAATTTTCATACAACAACAGCTACCATTCAAGCATTGAGATGGCGCCGTTTGAAGCACTTTATGGTAGAAAGTGCAGGTCTCCGATTTGTTGGAGTGAAGTGGGGGATAGACAGATTACGGGTCCGGAGATTATACAAGAAACTACCGAGAAGATCATCCAAATTCAACAACGGTTGAAAACCGCCCAAAGTCGACAAAAGAGCTACGCTAACATTAAAAGAAAAGATATAGAATTTGAAATCGGAGAGATGGTCATGCTTAAAGTTGCACCTTGGAAAGGCGTTGTTCGATTTGGTAAACGAGGGAAATTAAATCCAAGGTATATTGGACCATTCAAGATTATTGATCGTGTCGGACCAGTAGCTTACCGACTTGAGTTACCTCAACAACTCGCGGCTGTACATAACACTTTCCACGTCTCGAATTTGAAGAAATGTTTTGCTAAAGAAGATCTCACTATTCCGTTAGATGAAATCCAAATCAACGAAAAACTCCAATTCATCGAAGAACCCGTCGAAATAATGGATCGTGAGGTTAAAAGACTTAAGCAAAACAAGATACCAATTATTAAGGTTCGATGGAATGCTCGTAGAGGACCCGAGTTCACCTGGGAGCATGAAGATCAGATGAAGAAGAAATACCCGCATCTATTTCCAGAAGACTCGTCAACACCTTCAACAGCTTAAAATTTCGTGACGAAATTTATTTAACGGGTAGGTACTGTAGTGACCTGAACTTTTCCATGTTTATATATATTAATTGAGATTGATATTTACATGATTAAATGTTTCCAACATGTTAAGCAATTAAACTTGTTAAGACTTGATTAATTGAAATATGTTTCATATAGACAATTGACCACCCAAGTTGACCGGCGATTCACGAACGTTAAAACTTGTAAAAACGACATGACGATATATATATGGATATACACATGGTTAACATGAGATTATGATAAGTAAGTATCTCCATAAGTATATTAACAATGAGTTACATACATATAAACAAGACTACTAACTTAAGGATTTCGAAACGAGACATATATGTAACGATTATTGTTGTAACGACATTTAAATGAATATATATCATATTAAGATATATTAATATATCATAATATCATGATAATATAATAATTTAAAATCTCATTTGATATTATAAACATTGGGTTAACAAAATTTAACAAGATCGTTAACCTAAAGGTTTCAAAACAACACTTACATGTAACGACTAACGATGACTTAACGACTCAGTTAAAATGTATATACATGTAGTGTTTTAATATGTATTTATACACTTTTGAAAGACTTCAATACACTTATCAAAATACTTCTACTTAATAAAAATGCTTACAATTACATCCTCGTTCAGTTTCATCAACAATTCTACTCGTATGCACCCGTATTCGTACTCGTACAATACATAGCTTTTAGATGTATGTACTATTGGTATATACACTCCAATGATCAGCTCTTAGCAGCCCATGTGAGTCACCTAACATATGTGGGAACCATCATTTGGCAACTAGCATGAAATATCTCATAAAATTACAAAAATATGAGTAATCATTCATTACTTATTTACATGAAAACAAAATAACATATCCTTTATATCTAATCCATACACCAACGACCAAAAACACCTACAAACACTTTCATTCTTCAATTTTCTTCATCTAATTGATCTCTCTCAAGTTCTATCTTCAAGTTCTAAGTGTTCTTCATAAATTCCAAAAGTTCTAGTTTCATAAAATCAAGAATACTTTCAAGTTTGCTAGCTCACTTCCAATCTTGTAAGGTGATCATCCAACCTCAAGAAATCTTTGTTTCTTACAGTAGGTTATCATTGTAATACAAGGTAATAATCATATTCAAACTTTGGTTCAATTTCTATAACTATAACAATCTTATTTCAAGTGATGATCTTACTTGAACTTGTTTTCGTGTCATGATTCTGCTTCAAGAACTTCGAGCCATCCAAGGATCCATTGAAGCTAGATCCATTTTTCTCTTTTCCAGTAGGTTTATCCAAGGAACTTAAGGTAGTAATGATGTTCATAACATCATTCGATTCATACATATAAAGCTATCTTATTCGAAGGTTTAAACTTGTAATCACTAGAACATAGTTTAGTTAATTCTAAACTTGTTCGCAAACAAAAGTTAATCCTTCTAACTTGACTTTTAAAATCAACTAAACACATGTTCTATATCTATATGATATGCTAACTTAATGATTTAAAACCTGGAAACACGAAAAACTATGATAAACTTTGATTTAAAAGTTGTTATTCTGAGAAAATGATTTTTATTATGAACATGAAACTATATCCAAAAATTATGGTTAAACTCAAAGTGGAAGTATGTTTTCTAAAATGGTCATCTAGACGTCGTTCTTTCGACTAAAATGACTACCTTTACAAAAACGACTTGTAACTTATTTTTTTGACTATAGACCTATACTTTTTCTGTTTAGATTCATAAAATAGAGTTCAATATGAAACCATAGCAATTTGATTCACTCAAAACGGATTTAAAATGAAGAAGTTATGGGTAAAACAAGATTGGATAATTTTTTCTCATTTTAGCTACGTGAAAATTGGTAACAAATCTATTCCAACCATAACTTAATCAACTTGTATTGTATATTATGTAATCTTGAGATACCATAGACACGTATACAATGTTTCGACCTATCATGTCGACACATCTATATATATTTCGGAACAACCATAGACACTCTATATGTGAATGTTGGAGTTAGCTATACAGGGTTGAGGTTGATTCCAAAATATATATAGTTTGAGTTGTGATCAATACTGAGATACGTATACACTGGGTCGTGGATTGATTCAAGATAATATTTATCGATTTATTTCTGTACATCTAACTGTGGACAACTAGTTGTAGGTTACTAATGTTATGCGAGGTGTATACAAAATAGTTTATATTTTACTAGGAAAAACTATTAAATATGATACAATTTTACACAAGGTATTTATTTATTTATAGAATGGATATACTTAAACCTTGCTACAACACTTATAGGCAGTGTACCTAATCGTACAGTAGTGTAGTTTTTAGTAAGTCCGGTTCGTTCCACAGGGAAATCTTTAAACAAAGCTCAACGCTATATTAGTTTACTTTTATAAAAATACAAACATATATATAAGTAATATTATTATTATAAAGGGGGGTTTTTACCGTTTAATGACCGGTTTGTCGATTTTAAGACTTTAGTCGCAGTTAAAACCTAATGTAAAATATAAAATAAATACAAGACTTAAATTAAAGCGTAAAGTAAATAACGATAATGAAATTGCGAATAATAAAAATGCGATAAAATAAAATTGCGATAATTAAAAAGTACGATAATTAAAAGTGCGATTAAATAACAATAAATAAAAGTGCGATAATTAGAAGTGCAATTAAATATAAAATAAAGGAAATTAAATATGAAATAAAAGAATTATGCTTATTTAAACTTCCGTAATCATGATGTTTGACGTGTTGATTTTAGTTTTATGCCCATGGGTTAATTGTCCTTTGTCCTGGATTATTTAATATGTCCGTCTGGTTTTTGTCCATAACAGTCCATCAGTCATAAATATAAAGTGCGAGTGTCCTCGTCAAATTATTATTATACCCGAAGTTAAATATTCCAACTAATTGGGGATTCGAATTGTAACAAGGTTTTAATACTTTGTTTAATGAATACACCAGGTTATCGACTGCGTGTAAACCAAGGTTTTACCACTTTGTTAACAATTACACCAATTACCCTTGAATGTAATTTCACCCCTGTTTTGATTATTCTAGTGGCTATTAATCCATTCCCGTGTCCGGTTAAATGAACGATTATTCGTACATATAAATACCCCGCCCATCGTGTCCGATTGAGTGTATATGGTAATTTATAGGGACGCCCAATTGTAAATCTTTATATTAACATTAACAAACTTTCATTTAGTTAAATAAATATAAAGCCCATTAATAGCCCATAGTCTAATTTCCACAAGTGTCGTTCTTTTGTCCAAACCCCAATTATGGTACAAAGCCCAATTACCCAATTTTAGTAATTAGCCCAACATCATGATTACTTCGTTTTAAATAAGCATAATAATAACTTAGCTACGAGACATTAATGTAAAAAGGTTGAACATAACTTACAATGATTAAAAATAGCGTAGCGTTACACGGACAGAATTTCGACTTACACCCTTACAACATTCGCTAACATAACCTTATTATTATTATTAATTAAAATTAAAATTATAAATATTTATTTATATCATATATTTGAGATAGAGGGAGATAGATATTATGGTGTTTTTTGTTGGTGTGTTTTTTAAAACTCGGCAGAAAACTGGCTTTATATAGGACCTGAACAGCATTTTCACTCCATGCGACTCGCATGGATTTTGTGCCTCTGGCCATGCGAGTCGCATGGCCACCCTGGATCCAGCCAAATTGGTTTGTTTTCTTCTTGCCGACGTAATATAATAATAATAATATATAATATAATATATAATTATATATAATTATATATATATTATATTATATTCTTGTGCATAGTAGACTAGATATTTTTGGTCCGTTGCGTCGGGCGTTTCTTCTAGGCTCAGGTCCCGGTTCCGGATTTTCGGACGTCTTCGCGTATTATTTTATATTGTGTACTTCGCGTCTTGTAACTTGTACTCTTGTCATTTTGAGACGTTCCTCATCAATATTTTGAACCTTTTTAGTTGTATCTTGTACTTTTTAGCTCTTTGGACCTTTTTGTCTTCAATTTGTCGAATCTGCCTTTTGTCTTCACTTTTTAATATTTAAACGAATATTGCTTGTAAATCGAACAATACCAACTAAAATCTTGTCTTTCTTGGGGAATAATGCTATAAAATATATGTTCCTTTTTAGCCTTATCAATATCCCCACACTTGAGCGTTGCTTGTCCTCAAGCAATACAGTCTTGAAACACTTGAATCACTTCTTTATTCTTCACACTTTGTACATCAGTGACTTCAATACAGCGGTATGAACAATGGTAGTAATGATGTGGTTAAAAGGTGGGTGTGTCTTTTATAGTTGCCTCGGGTTTAGGTCAACGACACTTGCAATCAAATAGCCGATTTACTTTCGGTTTCCAAAGCAAAGTGCACATTTGAAAGGTGGTTTACAGTCCCACATGACTATAAAAATTTAGATCCTTAAGGAAATTGGATCTTTATAAAAACATTTGATCTTTTGAAAATTCAAGCCGGATTTTTCCCTAGACAAGTTTTCTGATTTGTTCCATCATCGGTGTTGCAAAATATATCTGTGGATCAATATTTTGGCTAAAACTTTTAGGTTCGTGTAATCCACTGCTATCCCTGTATCGGAAAGCACACATCCAGTTTACTTGTTCTGTATATTACCTTTCGGCAAACTACCGTCCGGTTGTAAAGGAAAGCGATGAACAAGAAACTGTTAAGGCAATGTCCAGTGACATGCAGATGATTATGGTCTTTTTAAACGTGTCGGATGCTAGAACTATCCTTAGTAGGAGCGATAGTAAAGATCATCCTATGATTTTTCGGTCTGGCACAAGGTCCTGTCTCCGACCATGCTATGCAACCACCGTTCTTACGGTTGACACCCGATTTGGTTCAGGTGACCTAATGAATTCCCGGTGAATTCCTAGGATTTTACGTTCAATGGTAATGAACGCATTGAAAATGGGTTTTCAGAAAACAAATCGGTTTGTATTTTTGATCAAAATATTTTCTCGTTCAAGCTCGAGTTTAGATATCATCGAATTCCATGAGTTTGAATTCTCAATCTTTAAGGTCAATCTCAAGGATTGAGTAATATCATTCTTAAAAGCTGATTTTTTAATCTTTAAGGAGATTATCCTTTTCTGGGGATCTGATTCATTAGTCTTATCAAGCTAATTTGCACGGTGCCCCCCCATTGTACGAGATAAATCCTTCTCATGGTTAGGATAAATCTGACCACTTGGCGACCCTGTTTGATGCTGAGGTCCGTGGATTTCCAGCCGATTTTAGTGATGACTTTTCTAGATTTTTCGTCAACCTACAGCTGGTCTGGACGACAACTTCATGACCTAAATCAAGAAGCGCGTGTCTTTTTCGGAAGACTTTACTTCCTTCTAATGATGGAATTGATTCATCGTGTAGATCCATCTCTTCTTTTCTTTCATCGGGTAAAACAGTTTAGTTTAGTTCAAAGCAAAAGTATTTTCAGTTATTTGTTACAGATATATGTGACATATGTTAAGATAACTTGGTAAATTTTCCCACACTTGGCTTTTATTTTCCTTTTTATCGTCCTCTATTCCATTTTAAATGAATTTTAACATTTTAGTTTGTTTCTCAATTTATGTCCTTTCCGAGGTAACAATAATTTCGGTGTTAAAACCTAGTTTTATCGTTCATAAATATGTATAAACATGATTTTGAGTTCATTTAATTGAAAATTTTGTAAAATTTTACTAGAATTGGGTAGTTAGTATATAAGACTAGGGCTGTTCTTTATTATCAGAGAGCACTAGATTCTAATACAACTACTGCTTTACTAGTATTTTTAATGGTAACCAAGTGTATAAAGTAAAAAAAAAAATTAAAATCCGAAAGAATTTAACCCCTTCCCACACTTAAGATCTTGCAATGCCCTCATTTGCAAGAAATCAGTAACAATTTAAATTATTGAGGGTGATTTGTGTGAAAATGATTAAATTTTTACCAAAGTTTCCAAATATATTGGCGTTCGTTTGCTGAATGATAAATGGTGCACATCATTTGTTCATTCCGTCTTGTTGTTATTTCACATATATTTTGCATCTTGTCGTCAAAATTAGTTGCTTTTGCTGAACTTAATGCCAGTCTTTGAAAATGCGTTGTTTTACCCTGTTGTGTACATAACATAAAATACATACAATACAAATATAATCATACATGCAATTTGAAATGGAACTTTGGCATCCCACTTTCAAACTATAAGAAAAATATTAGTACATAATAATAAGAAGAATATCAAACATTACATAAACGTAATAAAATGTTAAGTGTTTAAAATAAAAATAAAAATTATAAATTACCAACTTATCTCTACTGATCAGGAGGTGGGTTAGGAGGAAAATTAGGATATGGATCCCAATTCATGTTAGCGTCCGGGTTCCATGGCTGATTATAGGTGAACTGGTATGCTGCGTCATAATCATATAAATCATAGGGTGGTCTCATTTCTGGCTGATGTGCGGGATAGTATGCGGGTCAGGTCGGATAATACATCTCGCCAGGCTGCAACTGGCTTATAATTTGGCGCTGATGATAATCCCATCGGCCATGCTCTCGTTGCCGGGAATGCTCGTAGTCATTCCGACGTTGCCATGCCTCGTACTGCATATGCCTATCATAGTTCGTCATGTATTCATCCTCCATACGAACGCCTAAATCAAGAGCAGTCTCCCGAATAACTCCTATAATGTTGTTCGCCTCCTCCATCTCGTCATCCGAACCTCTTTCTACCTGTCGCTGAGGTCCCTCGTATCGATATACCCGACCACGTCTCATCAATAATACCCTTGCACCGTGATAAAGGTTTGAACTTATAGTTTCACCTTCGTCCTCTATTTCGTTCATTGGACCCCCTTGGTGCTTATCCACACCTAAATACTCTCCAATGAGAGTAATGAAAATACCACCACCTATAATACTCCCCGATTTCATCCCCGAAACTACATTAGCGAGATAATAACCAACACAATAGGGAATGTTAACGAAACTCCTCGGGTCTCTAATACACTTGAGGTAGAATAAATCGTTTACGGTCAATTTCTCTTTATTCTTACCCCTTTGTGTAATTGTGTTTGCTAAGAATCTATGAATCACCCGGAGTTCAGCTCTATCTATATCTAAGTATGTATGATTTCCACTGGCGTGAAATTCATTAAAGTGGGACATACGCCTCCAGACGGCGTTAATATCAAATTCCCTATCTATCCTTTCTCCTTGGGCAATCAGGCTATTACAGTCGGGGCTCAAAAGTTCAGCAGGGGTGTAAATCTGTAAGGCCCTGGCTAAATCTATCATGGACATTCTGTACATGCGTCCACCTAACAGAAATCTAATAAAGCTTCTATCATCTATCCTCCTAACATCACTGTTTAACTTAATAGTACTAAGTAATTCTATACACAATTCCCTATATATGGTTCTACGAATGGAAAATAGGCGCATCCAATCATTAAACTGAGAATTACCATACCTTTGCACCAATAATTCCCGAATCGGTTCGGCAAGGTCAACTGTTTCCAAAGGTACCCAGTCAATTGCCCTTGGCATTTCAACAACCTTAAAGTAGAGAATGTGCATGTTCTTTTGATAATCTGGATACTCTATCCAACATCGATCAAATCTCAGATTTGGGTGTAACTGATCTTCATTAATGTCTAAGCTCAGAATCATTTGATGTGGAGCGAATTGACGAAACTGATTCATGAATAATTGATCTTGATCGTGATATGGAATATGTTGATCCTCATGTTGTTCTTCTTCTTGTTGCATATGTTGTTCTTGTTCATAAAACATTTCTGGTTCGGGCTCTGGTTGTCTGGACGATGATGCACCGTCCGTATCTGTATTTCTCTGCAAAACACATTAAACACAAAATTTGTGCATCCAAATATGCATTAGTGTTAGCAAAATAATAACTTGAAACAATTATGATGACATGTTCAATTCATAACACATTTTATACACATTTTCTTAACAATAACAATTCTACACTTTTACATACGAAAATGTGTACAATGTTTTATCACATTTAAACTCTTAAACATGTCAACAATAATCATTATAGCAATTAAACACTTGTTACATGGCATTCATATCAAACTAGTGCTCATTTTCATATTTTTGTCAAGTCTACACTTTGTCAAATAAGCATATACGAAAAATGTACATCAAGTTCATAAGCATTTATCTCAAATAACATGCCAAAATAATCACTACTAGCAATGAAACAAGTTTCAAATGGCCTTTATATCAATTTAACCTAGTTCATGAATTTTTAGACTTAAAAAGTCTACTTTAATTCTCAAAATCATGTTTAGGCTCAAAGTTTGGATCAATTAACTACCTAAACATGTTACACTACTTAATTTAGCAACAATTCATGACAAAAATCGGCCATAACCTGTTTATATCAAAAAACCCCAAATTACTCAAGAACACAAACCCTAGATTCCTAAAAATTTGAAGTTTTTAGCTTCAGTTCATGTTAAATAGCTTCAATCTAGGTTATACATGCATAATATAACAACAATTTAAGTCTAATTACACTAGAAATTAACAAAATCAAAATATAAAATTTCTAGCTCAAGAACACAAAAAATTCGAATTTAAAGAGATTAGGGGTGAAATCTTTACCGTTCTCCTGAAGGGGTTGAGACTACTGAATCTAGGCATGATTGTTGTGAAGTTTTGCAAGAAATTTGGTGAATTTTGGTGAAAAATTGAGAGAGTTTTGAGAGATTTTCGTGTTTGTGTATGTATGTTGTGAAAGAAAAACAGATCGACTGAGTTTTTTTTGAACCTGACCAGTTTTTGGCTTCCATGCGAGTCGCATGATTTAAGCCTTTCCCCCATGCGAGTCGCATGGGGGTATTTTCCAGGTAATTTTTTTTTTTTTTTTTTTTTTTTTTTATTATAAAAACCTTATACTTTTAAAACATAAAATTTAATAAAATTTTAAAAATTTTGTTTCTTTTTAAGACGAGGTCGTTTCGGGACGATGCCCTAGTCCGTCCTTCGACAAAATTTTAAAATTTGTCAATTTCAAGCAATTGTTTTAAAAGCTTAGATTTTTGGATTTTTTAATTTTTTTGGCATACTTTAAATCAATAAGATTAAAAATAATGATAATAAAAGTTCTCGTCCCTCCCTCGGGTAAAGCAATTTCGGTTCAAAGACCTAGTCTTCAACTTACGACGAATTTTAAAAATCATATTTTTAACTTAATGAGATAAAGTAAATTTTTTGTTTTTAAATTCACACAACTTAAATATAAAATTCAAAATTAATATTAAAAAAAATCACACCAAACTTAAAATTTGAAATGCATAAA
Organism: Rutidosis leptorrhynchoides; assembly: GCF_046630445.1. Classification (NCBI taxonomy): domain Eukaryota; kingdom Viridiplantae; phylum Streptophyta; class Magnoliopsida; order Asterales; family Asteraceae; genus Rutidosis; species Rutidosis leptorrhynchoides. The sequence continues at coordinate 555,604,890 of NC_092333.1, read as the reverse complement.
ATTAAAAATTCATATTTTAAAAATTCACACCAGATTTAATTTAAAAATTCATATTATAAATTCACACCAAACTTATATTAATTTTTCAAATATTTACAATTTTAAATATATTGTTTTTACAAAGTTTACAATATTAATTTAAGATTTAAATATTAATTTTAAAAATATGGTAAAAATAAAATTAAAAATCTTTTTGTCTTTTTATCCCACTTTAATCAATCAAATATTATCAAAAATATGCGCCCCTCTTTTCGGTAAAGTAATTTCGGTTCCAAGACCTAATTTAACTCATGACGAATTTTTGAAATATTTTGGGTTGATTGTTTAAAGATATTTATACCTTAAGAATAAACGTTAAATTTCGCAGTGATGTAATAAATTTTTGAATGATATCAATAATTTCGGTCGCCAAACCTAATTTTATTCAATACCAATTTAATACTTTTTAGCGAACAAATTAGCGTTTATTATCAAAAGGTTAAAAATAAAAATAAAAATAAAAACTGTACAGACATACCTGTGAAATAGATTTCTTAGTTATATGATCTATTCCATTCATAAGATAGTCGGTTTAATTGGTTTTCCATGGCTGCATAGGCGTAACCTCGAGCATTCAGTGTCTTTTCTTCTAAACATATGAACGGTCCGTCTCTGCATAAAGTAACAAATTCGGTATTTGAATAGGTTTGATTATTTGAACATTTACCTCCATGTGACCATTTTCCGCATTTGTGACATCGTTCTAGGTGTCGTGCTCTTCTTTTCGCTGCGGATTTTGATTTTCCTTTACCAAATTGTAACTTATTATCTTCGCATCTGGATTCTTTTCTAACTCCGTCCATTCTTTCTCTGATTACTGATATTATTTCGCTCGGTAGTATGTTATTATTTCTTTTAGTGATCAAAGCGTGTAGCATTAGACCATGGTTTAGTTCACAGGCAGTCTTCATTTTGTAAAAACCTAAAAAAATAAAAATTCAGAATGGGGGGAGAAGACTAGTTCTTTAGGGTCTGCTAGGGAAAGACCATACATGTTCCATTTTCGAGAACTACACGAAAACAGACAATCTAACTCTAACAGAAATACATATTATCCTTTAAAGACTTGATTCTCCCCACACTTAGTTAGCTGTGGTGTCGAAATTGTGATTAACTTCGTTGTCGACTTCCATCGGACCATGTATGTAATGTTTAACTCTGTGACCATTAACTTTAAATTCTATCCCATTTGAATTTATTAATTCTATCGTTCCGTATGGGAAAACTCTTTTGACTATGAATGGTCCAGACCATCTTGATTTCAATTTTCCAGGAAATAGCTTGAATCGTGAATTGAAAAGAAGAACTCTGTCTCCTTCTTTAAATTCTTTTGAACTTCTGATTCTTTTATCATGCCATTTCTTCGTTCTTTCTTTATAGATTAATGAATTTTCGTATGCTTCATGTCTTAATTCTTCTAATTCGTTTAGTTGACTTAATCGTAGACGTCCGGCTTCATGTAAATCAAGATTACATGTCTTCAAAGCCCAAAATGCTTTGTGTTCAATTTCTACTGGAAGATGACATGCTTTTCCATAAACGAGTTTAAAAGGTGTGGTTCCAATTGGAGTTTTGTAGGCTGTTCTAAAAGCCCAGAGTGCATCCTCCAATTTCATGGACCATTCCTTCGGATTTGATCCTACGGTTTTCTCTAGAATACGTTTTAAAGCTCGGTTGGTGTTTTCAACTTGTCCACTTGTTTGTGGATGATATGCGGTGGAGATTTTATGAGTTACTCCATATCTTTTAAGAACTTTCTCAAGTTGATTATTACAGAAATGAGTACCCCGATCACTTATTAAAGCTTTCGGTGTTCCAAACCTTGCAAAAAGACGTTTTAAAAAGTTGACTACAACTCGTGCATCGTTAGTTGGGAGAGCTTGTGCTTCCGCCCATTTAGATACATAATCAATGGCTACGAGTATATATAGATTATTATGAGATTTTGGAAATGGACCCATAAAGTCAATACCCCAAATGTCAAATACTTCACATACTTGGATGACATTTTGTGGCATTTCATCACGTTGACTTATTTTTCCGGCCCTTTGACAAGCATCACAGGATTTGCAAAGAAGGTGTGCGTCTTTGTAAATTGTAGGCCAATAGAATCCAGCTTCATAAACTTTTCTTGCTGTTAGTTGAGGCCCATAATGCCCTCCTGTTGGTCCTGTGTGACAATGGTTTAAAATTTTACTAGCTTCATCTCCAAATACACATCGGCGTATTATTCCATCGGGACAACTTTTAAACAGATGTGGATCTTCCCAGAAATAGTGTTTTATATCACTGAAGAATTTCTTTCGTCTTTGGTACGATAATCCTTTTTCAAGGAATCCACAAACTAAGTAGTTTGCATAGTCTGCAAACCATGGGATTTCTTTATAATCTATCTTCAATAGATATTCATCAGGAAAGTTGTCTTGTATGGCCGATTCATTTAGAACTTCTAACTCAGGATTTTCAAGACGAGAAAGATGATCAGCGGCGAGATTTTCTGCTCCTCTTTTATCTCGGATTTCAATATCAAACTCTTGTAAGAGTAAGATCCAATGGATTAATCTTGGTTTAGCATCTTGTTTTGAAAATAGGTATCTAAGAGCAGAATGGTCGGTATAGACCACCGTTTTTGCTAGAACGAGATATGATCGAAATTTGTCAAAAGCAAAGACAATAGCAAGGAGTTCTTTTTCAGTAGTTGTATAGTTCGTTTGTGCTCCTTGTAATGTCTTACTAGCATAATATATAGGTTGAAATCGTTTTTCAATCCTTTGTCCTAAAACGGCTCCCATTGCAAAATCACTTGCATCGCACATTAGTTCAAATGGTAGATTCCAATTTGGTGTTATCATGATCGGTGCATTAGTGAGTTTTTCTTTAAGAATATTAAAAGATTTGATACACTCATCTGAAAAGATGAATGGAGCATCCTTTTCTAGGAGTTTATTCATAGGAGTGGCAATTTTAGAAAAATCTTTTATAAAACGTCGGTAAAAACCGGCATGCCCTAGAAAACTCCTAACTCCTCTAACATTGGTGGGATGTGGAAGTTTAGCAATTACATCTACTTTAGCTCTATCCACTTCAATTCCTTCTTTTGAAATTTTATGTCCAAGAACGATGCCTTCTTTAACCATGAAATGGCATTTCTCCCAATTAAGTACTAGATTTGATTTTTCGCATCTAATTAGCATTCGTTCCAGATTAACTAGACATGATTTAAATGTATCACCGAAGACTGAAAAGTCATCCATGAATACTTCCATGCATTCTTCTATCATGTCATGAAAAATCGCCATCATACACCTTTGAAAGGTTGCAGGGGCGTTGCAAAGTCCAAATGGCATTCTTTTGTAAGCAAAAGTACCATAAGGGCACGTGAATGTGGTTTTCTCTTGGTCCTCGGGTGCTATTGGAATTTGAAAATATCCGGAAAATCCATCTAGAAAACAATAGTAACTATTTCCGGCTAATCTTTCCAACATTTGATCTATGAAAGGTAAGGGAAAGTGATCTTTTCTGGTGGCGTCATTTAATTTTCTATAATCAATACATACACGCCATCCTGTTACAGTCCTAGTAGGAATAAGCTCATTTTTATCATTTGTAATGACAGTCATGCCACCCTTCTTAGGCACGCATTGAACTGGGCTTACCCATGGACTATCAGAAATTGGATATATTAAACCTGCATCTAGCAGTTTAATAATCTCTTTCTTAACTACATCTTGCATATTAGGATTTAGTCTTCGTTGGCGTTGCACATACGTTTTATGACCTTCTTCCATAAGGATTTTATGTGTGCAATACGAAGGACTTATTCCTTTAATATCATGAATCTTCCATGCAATGGCTGGTTTATGAGCTTTCAACACAGAAATGAGTTGTGATTTTTCATTTTCAGTAAGAGAAGACGATATTATTACAGGTAATTCAGATTCACCATGTAAATAAGCGTATTCCAAATGGCTTGGAAGTGGCTTTAACTCTAATTTCGGAGGTTCTTCTATCGATGATTTATATCGATATCTGTCTTCTTCTTTTAACATTTGAATTTCTTCTGTTGTTGGTTCATATCCATTAGCTATAAGTGTAGCTAACATTTCAGCTTCATCAATTGGTTCATTACCTTCTCCTAAAGAACATTCTCCTGTTCCTTGTAATTCTGGAAATTCTTCTAATAATTCTGCATGTGCATCTATTGTTTGAATATAATAACATGTATCATCTGCAGATTGTGGTTGTTGCATTGCTCTATCAACTGAAAAGGTAACACTCTCATCCTCTATACTTAGGGTCAGTTTCTTACCGAACACGTCTATCATTGCTTTAGCCGTGTTTAAGAATGGTCTTCCTAATATGAGAGGAACTTGAGAATCTTCTTCCATGTCCAAAACAACAAAATCTACTGGAAATACTAAAGTACCAACTTTAACTAGCATGTTCTCCATTATCCCTCTAGGATATTTTATTGATCTATCAGCTAGTTGTATGCTTATTCTGGTTGGTTTCAATTCTCCAAGGTCTAGTTTAGCGTATAGTGAATACGGCATTAGATTTACTAGCACCTAAGTCTGCCAATGCTTCTATTGAACTAAGACTACCCAGAAAACATGGAATTGTGAAACTTCCTGGATCAGATAGTTTTTCTGGTATCTTATTCAACAGCACTGCTGAACAATTAGCATTCATAGTAACAGCCGAGAGTTCTTCCATTTTCTTTCTATTTGAGATTAGATCTTTCAAGAATTTAGCATATCTTGGCATTCCTGAAATCACATCAATGAAAGGAAGATTTACATTTATCTGTTTAAACATATCCAAGAATTTGGATTGCTCGGCTTCAAGTTTTTCTTTCTTCATTTTACTCGGGTAAGGAAGTGGTGGTTGGTATGGTTTAACATAAGGTTTATCCTTAACTGTGTTATCTTCATTAACCTTTTCAACTATCGGTTCTTTTTCCTTATCTTGATCAGGTTGTGGTTCTTGTGGAGTAGGAATAGTTTCATCAGAAGTTACAGGTATTTCAGGTGGTTTAAGTGTTGTACCACTTCTTGTGGTAATAGCTTTAGTTGTTTCATTCCGTGGGTTAGCATTTGTATCACTAGGTAGACTTCCCGGTTTTCTTTCACCTATTAACCTTGCTAGGTTACTCACTTCTTGTTCCAGATTTTGAATAGAAGCTTGTTGATTTCTAAATGCTTGAGCATTTTGTTCATTAGTTTGTTTTTGAGATGTGAAAAACTGCGTTTGAGTTTCAACTAGCTTCGTCATCATATCTTCTAAATTCGGCTTTTTATCATCGGTTTGTTGTGGTGGCTTGTTTTGAAAATTAGGTCTTTGCTGATTGTAAGTATTATTGGATACTTGTTGATTGCTAGGAACTTGTTGGTTGTTGTATGGAATATTTCGGTTATAATTCTGGTTCTGATTGTAAATCGGTCTTGGCGGTTGATAATTATTCTGATAATTATTTCCAGGCCTTTGGTTTATGTATGAAATATTCTCTCTTTGTTCCATTGTTAATTCAATACTGAGACAATCTTTTGTCAAATGTGGTCCTCCACACTGCTCACAACTAATTCGTATTGAGTGAATATCTTTAGTCATCTTTTCCATTCGTCTCTCCACAGCATCTATCTTTGCGGAAATGGAATCTAAGTCATGGCTAGAATCGGCTCTAGCTGCTTTAGATGATCTAATGATGTCTTTTTCTTGGTGCCACTCATGTGAGTGGGAAGCAGTGTTATCAATAATTTTGTAAGCATCAGTTTCGGTTTTCTTCATAATAGAACCACCAGCTGCTATATCTATGTCTTTCCTTGTAGTGATGTCGCATCCTTGGTAGAATATTTGTACTATTTGACAGGTGTCTAAACCATGTTGCGGACATCCTCTTAACAACTTCCAATATCTTGTCCACGCCTCATATAGAGTTTCATTTGGCTTCTGTGTGAACGTAACAATTTCTGCTTGAAGTCTTACGGCTTTAGATGCAGGAAAGAATTGTTTAAGAAATTTGTCAATTAAAACGTCCCATGTATCGATCGCCCCTTCAGGTAACGATTCCAACCAATCTTTGGCTTCTCCCTTTAAAGTCCAGGGAAATAACATGAGATATATCTGTTCATCCTCCACTTCTCGGATTTTAAATAGTGTGCATATCCTATTAAAGGTACGTAGATGTTCATTTGGATCTTCCTTCGGTGCACCACTAAATTGGAATTGATTAGTCACCATGTGTAGAATTTGTCCTTTGATTTCATAATCTGGCGCATTAATGTCTGGATGAGTAATTGCGTGACCTTGGCCAGTGCGTTTAGCTCTCATTCGGTCTTCCATACTTAAAGGTTCCAGATTCTCCATAATTGAATTTGTTGAATCGGTATCACTAGATGATTCTGATTTAATGGTTCGCTCCTCAACAATCTCTGTTTGAATGATTGGTGGCTCCGGAGGAAAGTTTAATGGTTCAGGATCTACGAACCGTTCCTGAATATTCTCTGGATTCTCAATTGTGAGGTTGGGTTCAAAAAATGGATTATCGAAAATTTGAACTGAAGTACTTGGTTGACTGGATGACGATTCTAAAGAAAAATCAACGGCGGTTATATTTGCTAAATGTCTTGATCTAGTTACAGGTGGTGAACGTACAAAAGGTGATGAACGTCTTGCTCGGTGCATTCACTGAATATCCTATTAGTTTTAAAAAGGAAAGAAAAATTATAATAAGTTATCCAATCAATAGACTTTTCTGATTTTGCCCACGTTTCGAATAGCCAAAAGATGCAGCAGAGGGGCAGGATTCGTTTGGTCTCAATATAATTGAGGACTGTTTGGCTCCAATAACCCGGTCCACGTACAAATCCAACTATTACTACGAACCAGAAAATTTTGATGTCTATTAATTTAACCACTTAAAATAAATTTTCGTAATTTTAAGAAATTTAGATAAGAAGTAGAAAAAATTCTAAGTCCTAAAAACTAGAATGGCGAGAAATAAGAGAGAAAAAGAGTTCGTCGAAAAAGGTCGAAAAAGAAAAAATGGTTGAAAAATAAAAGGTGACGGAAAAATAAAAGAAACTTATAAAAACTTAAAAATACTTGACTAACCTAACCTTATTACTACAACTAACTTAAAATTATAATCGCAAATTGAAATTACTAATTGGAATGATAATTGGTACATAGTAAAAGGTCTAAAAATATTAAAGCTTACAGGAAAAACTAAATCCCAAATAGAAATAACTAAAAAAAAAAAAGAAACTAAAACTTAAAAAGGCGTCGCAAAATTCTAAAGCACCTAATACTTAATCTAAGGAATAAGCACTTAAGAGAGTTTACGGCAAAGCCTAAAAATCTAAAATTACTACGGTAAATACTATGTCTAAAAACTAAGTACGAACAATAAAAATATAAAAATTACGCTAAACGATTAAAAAGTACAAAATATTAAAAGAAATAAAAAGTGATAAAAAAAATACAATTTTTATTAAAATATTATTTTTATATTAATTATATTAAAGTATTAAGTTTTAAATATAATAAAACTAATTAAAAGTAGTTAAAAATAATTAAACTAAAAACTTAATTAATAATAATAAAAACAAACTAGGTTTTATAATAATAATAATATATTACTCCGCATTAAATGCAGAATTAGGGCAAATTGGTGGCCTGGTCAAACTACTTATGCGAGTCGCATGAAATAAGCCGGTGGGTCATGCGAGTTGCATGACTGAACTGGACTGGTTCAATTGACAGGTTCAATTTGACAGGTCACGTGATTTTTAAAATTTATTTTATATTTTCAGTTTTATAATATAAGATATAAATATATAATTTAACTAAAAACTTAATAAAATACTAAAATAAAATACAAATACTTTAATATTTTGTAAATAATAAAGAAAAACTTAAAATACACTTTAAAATATATTTTTTTTTTCGATTTTAAAAGTTTTTTTTTTTTTATATATTTTTAATTTTTATACAAAAATATAAATTTTACAAAAACTAATTATAACTTAAAAATTAAAAATATGGCGTTTCGCTTCGGCGAATCCCCGGCAGCGGCGCCAAAAATACTTGATGTTATGCGAGGTGTATACAAAATAGTTTATATTTTACTAGGAAAAACTATTAAATATGATACAATTTTACACAAGGTATTTATTTATTTATAGAATGGATATACTTAAACCTTGCTACAACACTTATAGGCAGTGTACCTAATCGTACAGTAGTGTAGTTTTTAGTAAGTCCGGTTCGTTCCACAGGGAAATCTTTAAACAAAGCTCAACGCTATATTAGTTTACTTTTATAAAAATACAAACATATATATAAGTAATATTATTATTATAAAGGGGGGTTTTTACCGTTTAATGACCGGTTTGTCGATTTTAAGACTTTAGTCGCAGTTAAAACCTAATGTAAAATATAAAATAAATACAAGACTTAAATTAAAGCGTAAAGTAAATAACGATAATGAAATTGCGAATAATAAAAATGCGATAAAATAAAATTGCGATAATTAAAAAGTACGATAATTAAAAGTGCGATTAAATAACAATAAATAAAAGTGCGATAATTAGAAGTGCAATTAAATATAAAATAAAGGAAATTAAATATGAAATAAAAGAATTATGCTTATTTAAACTTCCGTAATCATGATGTTTGACGTGTTGATTTTAGTTTTATGCCCATGGGTTAATTGTCCTTTGTCCTGGATTATTTAATATGTCCGTCTGGTTTTTGTCCATAACAGTCCATCAGTCATAAATATAAAGTGCGAGTGTCCTCGTCAAATTATTATTATACCCGAAGTTAAATATTCCAACTAATTGGGGATTCGAATTGTAAAAAGGTTTTAATACTTTGTTTAATGAATACACCAGGTTATCGACTGCGTGTAAACCAAGGTTTTATCACTTTGTTAACAATTACACCAATTACCCTTGAATGTAATTTCACCCCTGTTTTGATTATTCTAGTGGCTATTAATCCATTCCCGTGTCCGGTTAAATGAACGATTATTCGTACATATAAATACCCCGCCCATCGTGTCCGATTGAGTGTATATGGTAATTTATAGGGACGCCCAATTGTAAATCTTTATATTAACATTAACAAACTTTCATTTAGTTAAACAAATATAAAGCCCATTAATAGCCCATAGTCTAATTTCCACAAGTGTCGTTCTTTTGTCCAAACCCCAATTATGGTACAAAGCCCAATTACCCAATTTTAGTAATTAGCCCAACATCATGATTACTTCGTTTTAAATAAGCATAATAATAACTTAGCTACGAGACATTAATGTAAAAAGGTTGAACATAACTTACAATGATTAAAAATAGCGTAGCGTTACACGAACAGAATTTCGACTTACACCCTTACAACATTCGCTAACATAACCTTATTATTATTATTAATTAAAATTAAAATTATAAATATTTATTTATATCATATATTTGAGATAGAGGGAGATAGATATTATGGTGTTTTTTGTTGGTGTGTTTTTTAAAACTCGGCAGAAAACTGGCTTTATATAGGACCTGACCAGCATTTTCACTCCATGCGACTCGCATGGATTTTGTGCCTCTGGCCATGCGAGTCGCATGGCCACCCTGGATCCAGCCAAATTGGTTTGTTTTCTTCTTGCCGACGCAATATAATAATAATATATAATATAATATATAATTATATATAATTATATATATATTATATTATATTCTTGTGCATAGTAGACTAGATATTTTTGGTCCGTTGCGTCGGGTGTTTCTTCTAGGCTCAGGTCCCGGTTCCGGATTTTCGGACGTCTTCGCGTATTATTTTATATCGTGTACTTTGCGTCTTGTAACTTGTACTCTTGTCATTTTGAGACGTTCCTCATCAATATTTTGAACCTTTTTAGTTGTATCTTGTACTTTTTAGCTCTTTGGACCTTTTTGTCTTCAATTTGTCAAATCTGCCTTTTGTCTTCACTTTTTAATATTTAAACGAATATTGCTTGTAAATTGAACAATACCAACTAAAATCTTGTCTTTCTTGGGGAATAATGCTATAAAATATATGTTCCTTTTTAGCCTTATCAGTTACTAACGAGGACAGCTGACTTAATAAACTTAAAACATCAAAATATATTAAAAGTGTTGTAAATATATTTTGAACATACTTTGATATATATGTATATATTGTTATAGGTTCGTGAATCAACCAATGGCCAAGTCTTACTTCCCGACGAAGTAAAAATCTGTGAAAGTGAGTTATAGTCCCACTTTTAAAATCTAATATTTTTGGGATGAGAATACATGCAGGTTTTATAAATGATTTACAAAATAGACACAAGTACGTGAAACTACATTCTATGGTTGAATTATCGAAATCGAATATGCCCCTTTTTATTAAGTCTGGTAATCTAAGAATTAGGGAACAGACACCCTAATTGACGCGAATCCTAAAGATAGATCTATCGGGCCCAACAAGCCCCATCCAAAGTACCGGATGCTTTAGTACTTTGAAATTTATATCATATCCGAAGGGTGTCTCGGAATGATGGGGATATTCTTATATATGCATCTTGTTAATGTCGGTTACCAGGTGTTCACCATATGAATGATTTTTATCTCTATGTATGGGATGTGTATTGAAATATGAAATCTTGTGGTCTATTATTATGATTTGATATATATAGGTTAAACCTATAACTCACCAACATTTTTGTTGACATTTTAAGCATGTTTATTCTCAGGTGATTATTAAGAGCTTCCGTTGTCGCATACTTAAATAAGGACGAGATTTGGAGTCCTTGCTTGTATGATATTGTGTAAAAACTGCATTCAAGAAACTTATTTTGTTGTAACATATTTGTATTGTAAACCATTATGTAATGGTCGTGTGTAAACAGGATATTTTAGATTATCATTATTTGATAATCTACGTAAAGCTTTTTAAACCTTTATTGATGAAATAAAGGTTATGGTTTGTTTTAAAATGAATGCAGTCTTTGAAAAACGTCTCATATAGAGGTCAAAACCTCGCAACGAAATCAATTAATATGGAACGTTTTTAGTCAATAAGAACGGGACATTTCAGATACTAGGTTTGTATCGAACTTCTGGAATAGTTTACAACAAAATTTGGGTACACGTGTAAATCTGAGTACAGCATATCATCCACAGACAGACGGTCAGAGTGAACGGACAATTCAGACATTATAAGATATGTTAAGAGCATGTGTCTTAGAATATGGTGGTTCTTGGGATTCACATCTTCCATTGATAGAGTTTGCTTACAACAATTCATATCATTCGAGTATCGGAATGCCACCGTATGAAATGTTATATGGTCGAAAATGCAGAACTCCTACGTGTTGGTTAGAAGCAGGCGAGAAACAATTTGCAGGTCCCGAGATTGTTCAGATAACTGCAGAAAAAGTTGAAATTGCACGTGAGAAATTAAAGGCAGCTAGAGATCGACAAAAGGTTTATGCTGATCCGCGCAGACGTCCGGTGACATTTAATGTAGGTGATCGTGTTTATCTGAAAGTTTCACCGTGGAAGGGAGTGATCAGATTTGGTAAACGTGGTAAACTAGCTCCGAGGTTTATTGGGCCATTTCCAATCAAAGAAATTTTGAATGATCAGACTGTTGTTTTAGATCTTCCATCAGAGTTAGCAGGAATTCACAACACATTCAATGTGTGCTATCTGAGAAAGTGCAAAGTAGACGATGAAAGTCAGATTCTTCCATTGAAAGACTTGAAAGTTGATTTGACTAAGAAATTAGTGGAAGAGCCGATTAAGATAGTAGATAAGAAAGTCACCAAGTTAAGAAGGAAGCTGATTCCAATGGTGTTAGTAGAGTGGCGACATAGTTTAGGTTCCAACCTGACGTGGGAAACCGAGGAGTTAATGAGGGCGCGCTATCCCCAGTTGTTTGACCTTGACCAGATTCCGAGGTCGGAATCTTCTTAAGGGGGTAGATTTGTAACATCCTCAATCGGGCCTAGATGTAAGATTACTAGATTGCCCTTAAGTTAGTATTGTGTTATTATATGCTTTTATTTTTATTTAATGTTTACTATTAAATAATAATGTGGTTAGGACCAGTTTGTGACAAGGATCACAGAACAGGTTTGTTTATTTAATTTGGACTTCGTTTGGGTTACCAAATGATGTACGAAAGATATCATATAACTGATAAATACCGTGTGTCACACAGTATGGGATTTAATCCCAAATAATAGACTTGTGTCTATCCCTTTCTTGCATTTTCCAGAATTTTCCCAAACCACCCCGTTCTTCATCTTCTCCAACTACCAAAACCCTAATTCCCCATTGTTGATCTTGAGCTCGAATTGGTCTTGGAATCACGTTCTTTACACTCTACTGATTCTTTTAAGGTATGAATCATGAGCTTTCATGATCAATTTGGTGTTAAAATGGTGTTTTTAAGTGTATTTGTTCAAAAGCTTGAATTTGTGTCAAAACAAGTGATTTAAGTGTTGTTGTAGTCAAATTGTTGTGGGTTTATAGTCTATAACATGTAGTAATTGAGTTGTGGTAAGTTTTGATGTCGAAAACGAGCTCTAGATCGAGTTTTGGTGAATTTAGCTTGAAGTCCGTAGCCTTTGTTCAGTTTCTGAAGAAGATGAACACAGTCGGCCGACTGTCAGTCGACAGTCGACCGACCGACGTAGTGAACCGACCGATTGACAGACAACCGACCGACTGAGTATTGACTTTCGGCCGATTGTGGATATACCAAATGAATCGGCCGACTGGGAAGGTCAGTCGACCGATTGTGTAGACAGTCGACCGACTGAGTGTCCAGGGCAGAATATTTTACCAAAGTGTTGAGTTTTAGCCGTTATGCTGCCCGTTTGTATTTTGATGATTTTGATGTAAATTTTGAAAGTGCACAAGTGTTAAGGAGAAAAATTTTAGCGGACAGTTTTTCTGACAAAAATTTTTATATTGTGTTATTTGGTGTTAACGGACAGAAACTAACTTGTGTATATGTTTTCTCAGGAGAAAAGGAGAAAGAGAAGGTTCAGTGATTAGATAGTTGAATACCTTCTCGTTTGCTGGTATTTGGTGAGTAGGACTAACTGGAGAATATAGTATATTGTAGCATGTTATATTATGATTGCCATGCTTGTTAGATATACTTATTGTTGTGATCAGTTAGTACCTTGTGATGACTGCATGTTAGTTGATGCTTGTCTGCTGGAGCCCAGTGCGTCCCTATTTTGTGGTAGCCTAATTCGATAGGAGAGATCAACCTGCGGGTTGGGTTCCTCATGTGGTAGCCTATTTGCATCCGTGTAGTATATGTTTGAATGACGCGTACTGTAGTGACCCGAACTTTTCCATGCTTATATATATTCATTGAGATTGATATTTACATGATTAAATGTTTCCAACATGTTAAGCAATCAAACTTGTTAAGACTTGATTAATTGAAATAGGTTTCATATAGACAATTGACCACCCAAGTTGACCGGTGATTCACGAACGTTAAAACTTGTAAAAACTATATGATGACATATATATGGTTATATATATAGTTAACATGATATTATGATAAGTAAACATATCATTAATTATATTAACAATGAACTACATATGTAAAAACAAGACTACTAACTTAATGATTTTGAAACGAGACATATATGTAACGATTATCGTTGTAACGACATTTAATGTATATATATCATATTAAGAGATATTCGTACATCATAATATCATGATAATATAATAATTTAAAATCTCTTTTGATATTATAAACATTGGGTTAACAACATTTAACAAGATCGTTAACCTAAAGGTTTCAAAACAACATTTACATGTAACGACTAACGATGACTTAACGACTCAGTTAAAATGTATATACATGTAGTGTTTTAATATGTATTCATACACTTTTGAAAGACTTCAAGACACTTATCAAAATACTTCTACTTAACAAAAATGCTTACAATTACATCCTCGTTCAGTTTCATCAACAATTCTACTCTTATGCACCCGTATTCATACTCGTACAATACACAGCTTTTAGATGTATGTACTATTGGTATATACACTCCAATGATCAGCTCTTAGTAGCCCATGTGAGTCACCTAACACATGTGGGAACCATCATTTGGCAACTAGCATGAAATATCTCATAAAATTACAAAAATATGAGTAATCATTCATGACTTATTTACATGAAAACAAAATAACATATCCTTTATATCTAATCCATACACCAACGACCAAAAACACCTACAAACACTTTCATTCTTCAATTTTCTTCATCTAATTGATCTCTCTCAAGTTCTATCTTCAAGTTCTAAGTGTTCTTCATAAATTTCAAAAGTTCTAGTTTCATAAAATCAAGAATACTTTCAAGTTTGCTAGCTCACTTCCAATCTTGTAAGGTGATCATCCAACCTCAAGAAATCTTTGTTTCTTACAGTAGGTTATCATTCTAATACAAGGTAATAATCATATTCAAACTTTGGTTCAATTTCTATAACTATAACAATCTTATTTTAAGTGATGATCTTACTTGAACTTGTTTTCGTGTCATGATTCTGCTTCAAGAACTTCGAGCCATCCAAGGATCCATTGAAGCTAGATCCATTTTCCTCTTTTCCAGTAGGTTTATCCAAGGAACTTAAGGTAGTAATGATGTTCATAACATCATTCGATTCATATATATAAAGCTATCTTATTCGAAGGTTTAAACTTGTAATCACTAGAACATAGTTTAGTTAATTCTAAACTTGTTCGCAAACAAAAGTTAATCCTTCTAACTTGACTTTTAAAATAAACTAAACACATGTTCTATATCTATATGATATGCTAACTTAATGATTTAAAACCTGGAAACACGAAAAACACCGTAAAACCGGATTTACGCCGTCGTAGTAACACCGCGGGCTGTTTTGGGTTAGTTAATTAAAAACTATGATAAACTTTGATTTAAAAGTTGTTATTCTGAGAAAATGATTTTTATTATGAACATGAAACTATATCCAAAAATTATGGTTAAACTCAAAGTGGAAGTATGTTTTCTAAAATGGTCATCTAGACGTCGTTCTTTCGACTGAAATGACTACCTTTACAAAAACGACTTGTAACTTATTTTTCTGACTATAAACCTATACTTTTTCTGTTTAGATTCATAAAATAGGGTTCAATATGAAACCATAGCAATTTGATTCACTCAAAACGGATTTAAAATGAAGAAGTTATGGGTAAAACAAGATTGGATAATTTTTCTCATTTTAGCTACGTGAAAATTGGTAACAAATCTATTCCAACCATAACTTAATCAACTTGTATTGTATATTATGTAATCTTGAGATACCATAGACACGTATACAATGTTTCGACCTATCATGTCGACACATCTATATATATTTCGGAACAACCATAGACACTCTATATGTGAATGTTGGAGTTAGCTATACAGGGTTAAGGTTGATTCCAAAATATATATAGTTTGAGTTGTGATCAATACTGAGATACGTATACACTGGGTCGTGGATTGATTCAAGATAATATTTATCGATTTATTTCTGTACATCTAACTGTGGACAACTAGTTGTAGGTTACTAACGAGGACAGCTGACTTAATAAACTTAAAACATCAAAATATATTAAAAGTGTTGTAAATATATTTTGAACATACTTTGATATATATGTATATATTGTTATAGGTTCGTGAATCAACCAGTGGCCAAGTCTTACTTCCCGACGAAGTAAAAATCTGTGAAAGTGAGTTATAGTCCCACTTTTAAAATCTAATATTTTTGGGATGAGAATACATGCAGGTTTTATATATTATTTACAAAATAGACACAAGTACGTGAAACCACATTCTATGGTTGAATTATCGAAATCGAATATGCCCCTTTTTATTAAGTCTGGTAATCTAAGAATTAGGGAACAGACACCCTAATTGACGCGAATCCTAAAGATAGATCTATTGGGCTTAACAAACCCCATCCAAAGTACCGGATGCTTTAGTACTTCGAAATTTATATCATATCCGAAGGGTGTCCCGGAATGATGGGGATATTCTTATATATGCATCTTGTTAATGTCGGTTACCAGGTGTTCACCATATGAATGATTTTTATCTCTATGTATGGGATGTGTATTGAAATATGAAATCTTGTGGTCTATTATTATGATTTGATATATATAGGTTAAACCTATAACTCACCAACATTTTTTGTTGACGTTTTAAGCATGTTTATTCTCAGGTGATTATTAAGAGCTTCCGCTGTCGCATACTTAAATAAGGACGAGATTTGGAGTCCATGCTTGTATGATATTGTGTAAAAACTGCATTCAAGAAACTTATTTTGTTGTAACATATTTGTATTGTAAACCATTATGTAATGGTCGTGTGTAAACAGGATATTTTAGATTATCATTATTTGATAATCTACGTAAAGCTTTTTAAACCTTTATTGATGAAATAAAGGTTATGGTTTGTTTTAAAATGAATGCAGTCTTTGAAAAACGTCTCATATAGAGGTCAAAACCTCGCAACGAAATCAATTAATATGGAACGTTTTTAATCAATAAGAACGGGACATTTCAGTTGGTATCCGAGCGTTGGTCTTAGAGAACCAGAATTTTGCATTAGTGTGTCTTATCGAGTTGTTAGGATGCATTAGTGAGTCTGGACTTCGACCGTGTTTACTTGAAAAATGATTGCTTAACAAATTTTGTTGGAAACTATATATTTTTAACATGTGAATATTATGTGATATATTAATCTCTTAACGCGTTTGATATTATGTGATAGATGTCTACCTCTAGAACAAGTCCCATTGACTCACCTAATAATAATGAAGAGTCAAATGTAAATTGGAATGATTCGTGGACTGATTCACAAGTTCCCGAAGAGGAACCGGAAGAAGAGTCGGAACCGGAAGAAGAATCGGAACCGGAAGAAGAATCGGAACCGGATGAAGAAATAGAACCGGTGGGGGAAATAATAAAACGGTTAAGTAAAAGAAAATCCTCAACCAACCGACCAAGGTTAATTATGGTCAATGGTGTTTCCGCCAAGGAAGCAAAATATTGGGAGGATTACCAATTCTCCGATGAATCGGATTCCGACGAGAATTCCGATGATGTTATAGAAATCACCCCATCTGAATTTAAAAAGGCAAAAGAAAATAATAAGGGAAAGGGCATAAAAATAGAGAAATCTAATTCCAACCCCGATGAACTTTATATGTATCGTCAACCCCCGAAGTCCTTAAGTTGTAACAATGACCCGGGGACCTCTAAACCACCAGGTTTTTCTAAACCAATGTGGAAAATTACGGCTCGTATTAGGGGAACATCATATATCCCTAGAAACCTAGCAAAACGAACCAAAACCGAAGAAGAAGAAACGAGCGAGTCGGAATAAGATAGTTGTATTCGTGTGGTGTAATATATGTAATATAGTGTGCTTATGCTTTATGATATATGTAAAAATTGCTTGTATTAATAAGTATTTTTTTTATGAATCTAACTCTTGTCTATTTTACAGTTTAAAAACACAAAATGGATAGACAACCCAATATTTTAAGAGACCTACCCGGAGACATGATTGATGAAATCTTGTCTAGAGTCGGTCAGAATTCCTCGGCACAACTATTTAAGGCGAGATCAGTTTGTAAGACATTCGAAGAACGTTCCAAGAATGTCTTGGTTTATAAGAGACTTTCGTTTGAAAGATGGGGGATATCACATTGGGAAACCCATAAGTTACGATGTGTTTACTTTGATGCATATATTGCGGGGAACCCAAATGCTATTTTACGCAACGGGTTAAGAAATTATTTTGACTCAATATATCCGAATATTGTACTTCGTGATTTAGAAAAAGCGGCTAACATGCAACATAAAGAAGCATGTTATGCTTACGGATTAGTAATGTTCGCTTCTCACCAAAGTGAGAACAAGAACATCGGGCTACAACTATTAAACAAAACGTTTCCACAAGTGACGGAGTCGGTAATTGGGGTAAGAAATGAGGTTTTTAGATTGTTACGGGACTGTTGGACATTACGTAACCCTCGTCCCTTTGACGACGTTACAACACGCTGTCTTATCAACGGCCATAACGGTTATGTTCCACAAGACCAAGGATGGGAAGTAATCCTAGTAAAACCAGAATGCATGACTTGTTTCTGGACGTATGAATTACGTGTCTTTATTGCCTTTGCTGAACGACTTGTGTACTAGCTAGAATTATCTTCACAACTATCTTGTATCAAAGTTATTGTGTGCTATATTTCATGCTTTATGTAAAATAAGCGGTATTGTAAGTTTGTAACATATTGTATAAAAGTTTGAACGCGAAATATTATTATAATCAGTTTTTCATATAGAATTGTAGTAGTTGAATTGTATATTAGCTACTAAGTATGAACTTAACGGGTAGGTACTACCCGAATTTAAACTTATAAAACGCTAATATGAAGAAAAAGCTTTTATAAATGAGTTCATATTATGCTACAAAATATACTATTAACTACTCTTAATATTCTGTATGATTAACTTGTTCCATTTGACTATTTTGAAGGAAATGGCACCGACTACTCGACACACCGTGAATATGAATGAAGAGGAATTCCGTACTTTTCTAGCTTCAAACATAGC
The DNA here is from genome assembly GCF_046630445.1 of Rutidosis leptorrhynchoides. NCBI lineage: Eukaryota > Viridiplantae > Streptophyta > Magnoliopsida > Asterales > Asteraceae > Rutidosis > Rutidosis leptorrhynchoides. The sequence continues at coordinate 555,586,183 of NC_092333.1, read as the reverse complement.
CGCAGTACAGGCTGCGCTACATACCAACAATAACCTTGGATCTAGCAGTACAGGAAATCGTGTAGGATGCACCTACAAAGAATTCACTGCCTGCAAACCTTTGGAATTTGATGGAACCGAAGGACCGATCGGATTGAAACGGTGGACCGAGAAGGTCGAATCGGTGTTTGCCATAAGTAAGTGTACTGAAGAGGACAAAGTGAAGTACGCTACGCATACCTTCACAGGTTCTGCGTTAACATGGTGGAATACCTATCTAGAGCAAGTGGGACAAGACGATGCGTACGCACTACCGTGGTCAGCATTCAAGCACTTGATGAACGAGAAGTACCGTCCCAGAACCGAGGTCAATAAGCTCAAGACAGAACTTAGAGGGTTACGAACCCAAGGATTTGATATTACCACGTACGAAAGACGATTCACAGAATTGTGCCTATTGTGTCCGGGAGCATTCGAAGATGAGGAAGAGAAGATCGACGCGTTTGTGAAAGGATTACCGGAAAGAATCCAAGAAGATATAAGTTCACACGAGCCCGCCTCCATACAACAGGCATGTAGAATGGCTCACAAACTAGTGAACCAGATTGAAGAAAGAATTAAAGAACAGACTGCTGAAGAGGCCAATGTGAAGCAAGTCAAAAGAAAGTGGGAGGAAAACGGTGATAAGAATCACCAATACAACAACAACAGCAATTACAACAATAATCGCAACAATTATCCCAACAATGGCAACATCAATCGCAACTACAACAAACGGCCCAACAACAACAACAACAACAACAACAACAGCAACTACAACAATAATAACCGCAACAACAACAACAACAACAATCAGAAGCAGCTATGCCAAAGGTGTGAAAAGAATCACTCGGGGTTCTGCACCAAATTTTGCAACAAGTGTAAAAGAAATGGTCATAGCGCGGCGAAGTGTGAGGTCTATGGACCAGGGGTTAATAGAACGAAAGGAACAAATGGTGTCGGAACGAGTAATGGCGGAGCAAGTAGTGTCGGAGCAAGTTATGCCAATGTAGTTTGTTATAAATGTGGAAAACCGGGCCACATTATTAGAAATTGCCCGAACCAGGAGAACACGAATGGACAAGGCCGTGGAAGAGTTTTCAATATTAATGCGGCAGAGGCACAAGAAGACCCGGAGCTTGTTACGGGTACGTTTCTTATTGACAATAAATCTGCTTACGTTTTATTTGATTCGGGTGCGGATAGAAGCTATATGAGTAGAGATTTTTGTGCTAAATTAAGTTGTCCATTGACGCCTTTGGATAGTAAATTTTTACTCGAATTAGCAAATGGTAAATTAATTTCAGCAGATAATATATGTCGGAATCGAGAAATTAAACTGGTTAGCGAAACATTTAAGATTGATTTGATACCAGTAGAGTTAGGGAGTTTTGATGTGATAATCGGTATGGACTGGTTGAAAGAAGTGAAAGCAGAGATCGTTTGTTACAAAAATGCAATTCGCATTATACGAGAAAAAGGAAAACCCTTAATGGTGTACGGAGAAAAGGGCAACACGAAGCTACATCTTATTAGTAATTTGAAGGCACAAAAACTAATAAGAAAAGGTTGCTATGCTGTTCTAGCACACGTCGAGAAAGTACAAACTGAAGAAAAGAGCATCAATGATGTTCCCATTGCAAAAGAATTTCCCGATGTATTTCCGAAAGAATTACCGGGATTACCCCCACATCGATCCGTTGAATTTCAAATAGATCTTGTACCAGGAGCTGCACCAATAGCTCGTGCTCCTTACAGACTCGCATCCAGCGAGATGAAAGAACTACAAAGCCAATTACAAGAACTTTTAGAGCGTGGTTTCATTCGACCAAGCACATCACCGTGGGGAGCTCCTGTTTTGTTTGTCAAGAAGAAAGATGGTACATTCAGGTTGTGTATCGACTACCGAGAGTTGAACAAACTTACCATCAAGAACCGCTACCCAAACTTACAAGAACTTGACTGCATTAACGCATAAAGGGAAGAAATTTGAATGGAATGATGAACAAGAGAAAGCGTTTCAGTTATTGAAGAAAAAGCTAACTACGGCACCTATATTGTCATTGCCTGAAGGGAATGATGATTTTGTGATTTATTGTGATGCATCAAAGCAAGGTCTCGGTTGTGTATTAATGCAACGAACGAAGGTGATTGCTTATGCGTCTAGACAATTGAAGATTCACGAACAAAATTATACGACGCATGATTTGGAATTAGGCGCGGTTGTTTTTGCATTAAAGACTTGGAGGCACTACTTATATGGGGTCAAAAGTATTATATATACCGACCACAAAAGTCTTCAACACATATTTAATCAGAAACAACTGAATATGAGGCAGCGTAGGTGGATTGAATTATTGAATGATTACGACTTTGAGATTCGTTACCACCCGGGGAAGGCAAATGTGGTAGCCGATGCCTTGAGCAGGAAGGACAGAGAACCCATTCGAGTAAAATCTATGAATATAATGATTCATAATAACCTTAGTACTCAAATAAAGGAGGCGCAACAAGGAGTTTTAAAAGAGGGAAATTTAAAGGATGAAATACCCAAAGGATCGGAGAAACATCTTAATATTCGGGAAGACGGAACCCGGTATAGGGCTGAAAGGATTTGGGTACCAAAATTTGGAGATATGAGAGAAATGGTACTTAGAGAAGCTCATAAAACCAGATACTCAATACATCCTGGAACGGGGAAGATGTACAAGGATCTCAAGAAACATTTTTGGTGGCCGGGTATGAAATCCGATGTTGCTAAATACGTAGGAGAATGTTTGACGTGTTCTAAGGTCAAAGCTGAGCATCAGAAACCATCAGGTCTACTTCAACAACCCGAAATCCCGGAATGGAAATGGGAAAATATTACCATGGATTTCATCACTAAATTGCCAAGGACTGCAAGTGGTTTTGATACTATTTGGGTCATAGTTGATCGTCTCACCAAATCAGCACACTTCCTGCCAATAAGAGAAGATGACAAGATGGAGAAGTTAGCACGACTGTATTTGAAGGAAGTCGTCTCCAGACATGGAATACCAATCTCTATTATCTCTGATAGGGATGGCAGATTTATTTCAAGATTCTGGCAGACATTACAGCAAGCATTAGGAACTCGTCTAGACATGAGTACTGCCTATCATCCACAAACTGATGGACAGAGCGAAAGGACAATACAAACGCTTGAAGACATGCTACGAGCATGTGTTATTGATTTCGGAAACAGTTGGGATCGACATCTACCGTTAGCAGAATTTTCCTACAACAACAGCTACCATTCAAGCATTGAGATGGCACCGTTTGAAGCACTTTATGGTAGAAAGTGCAGGTCTCCGATTTGTTGGAGTGAAGTGGGGGATAGACAGATTACGGGTCCGGAGATTATACAAGAAACTACCGAGAAGATCATCCAAATTCAACAACGGTTGAAAACCGCCCAAAGTCGACAAAAGAGCTACGCTGACATTAAAAGAAAAGATATAGAATTTGAAATTGGAGAGATGGTCATGCTTAAAGTTGCACCTTGGAAAGGCGTTGTTCGATTTGGTAAACGAGGGAAATTAAATCCAAGGTATATTGGACCATTCAAGATTATTGATCGTGTCGGACCAGTAGCTTACCGACTTGAGTTACCTCAACAACTCGCGGCTGTACATAACACTTTCCACGTCTCGAATTTGAAGAAATGTTTTGCTAAAGAAGATCTCACTATTCCGTTAGATGAAATCCAAATCAACGAAAAACTTCAATTCATCGAAGAACCCGTCGAAATAATGGATCGTGAGGTTAAAAGACTTAAGTAAAACAAGATACCAATTGTTAAGGTTCGATGGAATGCTCGTAGAGGACCTGAGTTCACCTGGGAGCGTGAAGATCAGATGAAGAAGAAATACCCGCATCTATTTCCAGAAGATTCGTCAACACCTTCAACAGCTTAAAATTTCGGGACGAAATTTATTTAACGGGTAGGTACTGTAGTGACCCGAACTTTTCCATGCTTATATATATTCATTGAGATTGATATTTACATGATTAAATGTTTCCAACATGTTAAGCAATCAAACTTGTTAAGACTTGATTAATTGAAATAGGTTTCATATAGACAATTGACCACCCAAGTTGACCGGTGATTCACGAACGTTAAAACTTGTAAAAACTATATGATGACATATATATGGTTATATATATAGTTAACATGATATTATGATAAGTAAACATATCATTAATTATATTAACAATGAACTACATATGTAAAAATAAGACTACTAACTTAATGATTTTGAAACGAGACATATATGTAACGATTATCGTTGTAACGACATTTAATGTATATATATCATATTAAGAGATATTCGTACATCATAATATCATGATAATATAATAATTTAAAATCTCTTTTGATATTATAAACATTGGGTTAACAACATTTAACAAGATCGTTAACCTAAAGGTTTCAAAACAACATTTACATGTAACGACTAACGATGACTTAACGACTCAGTTAAAATGTATATACATGTAGTGTTTTAATATGTATTCATAAACTTTTGAAAGACTTAAAGACACTTATCAAAATACTTCTACTTAACAAAAATGCTTACAATTACATCCTCGTTCAGTTTCATCAACAATTCTACTCTTATGCACCCGTATTCGTACTCGTACAATACACAGCTTTTAGATGTATGTACTATTGGTATATACACTCCAATGATCAGCTCTTAGTAACCCATGTGAGTCACCTAACACATGTGGGAACCATCATTTGGCAACTAGCATGAAATATCTCATAAAATTACAAAAATATGAGTAATCATTCATGACTTATTTACATGAAAACAAAATTACATATCCTTTATATCTAATCCATACACCAACGACTAAAAACACCTACAAACACTTTCATTCTTCAATTTTCTTCATCTAATTGATCTCTCTCAAGTTCTATCTTCAAGTTCTAAGTGTTCTTCATAAATTTCAAAAGTTCTAGTTTCATAAAATCAAGAATACTTTCAAGTTTGCTAGCTCACTTCCAATCTTGTAAGGTGATCATCCAACCTCAAGAAATCTTTGTTTCTTACAGTAGGTTATCATTCTAATACAAGGTAATAATCATATTCAAACTTTGGTTCAATTTCTATAACTATAACAATCTTATTTTAAGTGATGATCTTACTTGAACTTGTTTTCGTGTCATGATTCTGCTTCAAGAACTTCGAGCCATCCAAGGATCCATTGAAGCTAGATCCATTTTTCTCTTTTCCAGTAGGTTTATCCAAGGAACTTAAGGTAGTAATGATGTTCATAACATCATTCGATTCATATATATAAAGCTATCTTATTCGAAGGTTTAAACTTGTAATCACTAGAACATAGTTTAGTTAATTCTAAACTTGTTCGCAAACAAAAGTTAATCCTTCTAACTTGACTTTTAAAATAAACTAAACACATGTTCTATATCTATATGATATGCTAACTTAATGATTTAAAACCTGGAAACACGAAAAACACCGTAAAACCGGATTTACGCCGTCGTAGTAACACCGCGGGCTGTTTTGGGTTAGTTAATTAAAAACTATGATAAACTTTGATTTAAAAGTTGTTATTCTGAGAAAATGATTTTTATTATGAACATGAAACTATATCCAAAAATTATGGTTAAACTCAAAGTGGAAGTATGTTTTCTAAAATGGTCATCTAGACGTCGTTCTTTCGACTGAAATGACTACCTTTACAAAAACGACTTGTAACTTATTTTTCTGACTATAAACCTATACTTTTTCTGTTTAGATTCATAAAATAGGGTTCAATATGAAACCATAGCAATTTGATTCACTCAAAACGGATTTAAAATGAAGAAGTTATGGGTAAAACAAGATTGGATAATTTTTCTCATTTTAGCTACGTGAAAATTGGTAACAAATCTATTCCAACCATAACTTAATCAACTTGTATTGTATATTATGTAATCTTGAGATACCATAGACACGTATACAATGTTTCGACCTATCATGTCGACACATCTATATATATTTCGGAACAACCATAGACACTCTATATGTGAATGTTGGAGTTAGCTATACAGGGTTGAGGTTGATTCCAAAATATATATAGTTTGAGTTGTGATCAATACTGAGATACGTATACACTGGGTCGTGGATTGATTCAAGATAATATTTATCGATTTATTTCTGTACATCTAACTGTGGACAACTAGTTGTAGGTTACTAACGAGGACAGCTGACTTAATAAACTTAAAACATCAAAATATATTAAAAGTGTTGTAAATATATTTTGAACATACTTTGATATATATGTATATATTGTTATAGGTTCGTGAATCAACCAGTGGCCAAGTCTTACTTCCCGACGAAGTAAAAATCTGTGAAAGTGAGTTATAGTCCCACTTTTAAAATCTAATATTTTTGGGATGAGAATACATGCAGGTTTTATAAATGATTTACAAAATAGACACAAGTACGTGAAACCACATTCTATGGTTGAATTATCGAAATCGAATATGCCCCTTTTTATTAAGTCTGGTAATCTAAGAATTAGGGAACAGACACCCTAATTGACGCGAATCCTAAAGATAGATCTATTGGGCTTAACAAACCCCATCCAAAGTACCGGATGCTTTAGTACTTCGAAATTTATATCATATCCGAAGGGTGTCCCGGAATGATGGGGATATTCTTATATATGCATCTTGTTAATGTCGGTTACCAGGTGTTCACCATATGAATGATTTTTATCTCTATGTATGGGATGTGTATTGAAATATGAAATCTTGTGGTCTATTATTATGATTTGATATATATAGGTTAAACCTATAACTCACCAACATTTTTTGTTGACGTTTTAAGCATGTTTATTCTCAGGTGATTATTAAGAGCTTCCGCTGTCGCATACTTAAATAAGGACGAAATTTGGAGTCCATGCTTGTATGATATTGTGTAAAAACTGCATTCAAGAAACTTATTTTGTTGTAACATATTTGTATTGTAAACCATTATGTAATGGTCGTGTGTAAACAGGATATTTTAGATTATCATTATTTGATAATCTACGTAAAGCTTTTTAAACCTTTATTGATGAAATAAAGGTTATGGTTTGTTTTAAAATGAACGCAGTCTTTGAAAAACGTCTCATATAGAGGTCAAAACCTCGCAACGAAATCAATTAATATGGAACGTTTTTAATCAATAAGAACGGGACATTTCACGTACGTCGCGTGTGGATGATTTATGCAGCACGGTATGTAGGAAGAACTTCCGGTAAACCCCAGCCCGATCAACTGGAGGTTAATGGTTTGGCCGAACCGCCGGAGTCTCTGTAGACTGCACTACTGGGTGATGTTTGTGTGTTAGACTATTGTGACATGATTAGTATAACAGTTATGTATGATATGGCCTGTAGTTAGTCGTACTCACTTAGCTTCGTGCTAATTCCCCTCCCTCTCCTCCCTGCAGGTTATTAGCTTTTGTAGTTTATGCTTTTGGGGAGAAGACAGGCATGAAGATGTTATGTTTGACAGGAGTCAACTCTGATGTTGTCTTGCTTTATGAAAACAATAATCTTTTTTGTAAATATGTCTTCTCTGTATAAACAAGTATTTTGTAATGACACGTGACACAGGTTGTATTAACAATAGTTAATGTGGATATCGTATTAAATTAATATTATGCTTCCGCCACGTATAAAAAAAAAAAAAATCAGCGGTGTCACATGTTTGATTGATTTTAAGGATTTTGTGTTTTGGATCCATGCAGAAGAAGGTTTGAAGATAACGCCACTTAGATCTGTGATGATTTTGATTAGACCACAGATAACGCGGCGTGATTCCCCCAATGCTGCCTAGGTGTTGTGAGAAACGCCCCACAAACGCCCGTAATGGACCGTTTATGGGCGTTTGTGCCGGGGCGTTTATCTAAAGAACACAGAAGACTTTAGGTGCGTTTGTGGTTATTTTTTATTATTATTATTTTTTAATTCTTTTCCTACCATTTTAACCACTTTTTAACCAACCTACACTTATATTTTGGCACATCACTCACAAACGCCCCCAACAACATTTGACAAAAGCCCCCCATTACAACTCACCCATTTCTCTGTCATGGTCCAGTCACTGACTTGCCCCAAAAAGTGCACATTACTCACTCCACGTCACAATCAACATTATCTATAGTCTTATAGACTAATGATATTTTGTTTTTATGATAAAGAAATGAAGATTGCAGGAATAAAAATCACTAAAAAGATTTTTTGTTTTCTTTTGAGATTTTTTTTTTGATTTTTTTTTATTTTAATGGGTTAATTAAGTTAGGGTTTATAAAGTTCAAGAAGATGGTGATGAAGTTGCAGATGATGAAGGTTAAGGGGAAAAAGACGAGTTTACCGTCACATGCAACGCACATGTCAAAGGTTAACTGAAATTTTTAACGGAAAGTTGACGGAGGAATGCTGATTGTAAATATTTGAAACACAAAGGATTCTAAAGGCAAAAATAAAACCTGAGATGAGGTATAATACAAGGACCAACAAAACAAAAAAATCACAAACATAATTCAAAAAGGGTATATCTAAATATATAAAAAGTCACATATCTCTGTCCCGAAATAGTCAAATATAAACTCAAAATTCACCCATAATCCAGCGGTTGGTGGCCTGCCTACTTTAGGGGAGGTCAGGAGTTCGACCCCGGTTAGCTACATATTATAAACACAATTTCATCCCTGCCATGAAGTATCCACTCATGGCACCTTTCCCATATCGTTTGGTGGTAAAGGGGAGGGGTTAATTGGCCGTGCCCTTGGATCGGTTTCAAGGTTTCCTCCGGGCAGCGATGAGGGCGAGGTTATTATCGCTGCATCGGCATAGTCGAAACGGGAGATGATCGCAACGGGTGGTTTAGTTCCCCTCGGGTGATCCCAATCGCTGTTCAGAAAAAAAAAAAAAAAAAACTGAATCTATATACAATGATAAATAATTCTATTTCATATGAATTAATAAATGAAGGAACATGAACCCTTTCTTTTTTATGAAAATTAATTCTCAAAAAGAAGGAAAATATTATTATCATACCAATTAATGAGACCCCTAATGGTTTCCAAGTAGTTAAAAGTAACAAAGGACCTTGAAGATTTAATATCTCTTCACACTATATAAAAGATAATAATAATAATAACCATAAGTCTTAACCAAGAAAGTTAGGATAAAAGGAATGTTAAATTTGTCGCACGCAGGGGGAGCCTACCTTAGAGGCTATGGGGTCCTATGACCCCACATGTTTGAATTTTTTTTAATAATCTACCCTTCAAATTATTTAGGACACCACTAAATTTAAGTATAGGACCCCATATATATTCAGGATTTATAGATTTTTGAAGGTAAACGACCACTAATATACCCTTCAAACATAATTTGTAATAGAAAAAAATTTCGAGACCCCATTGAGTTTTGATCCTAGATTCGCCACTGGTCGCACGTGACTTTATAATTATGGAATGTCAATCATTAAGGTGAATTTAAGTCAAAGAAGAAAAAAATGATGAACCTTTTTGCTATCACATGTTTCTTACATGTTAGTGTTAAAAGGGAATTTTAACGAAAGTTAACAAAAGGGACTAATGCCGTGCACTCAGTCAGTCAATGATGAGTATTATATACCTATATCTCTACCTATATCTACAAGGTAAAGCGGCTATGAATAGTACTATTCATTTTTTCATTTTTCGCAAACTTACTCCCCTAACTCTCATTAAAATACAAATTGAACCCCCCACTTTACACGTATATTTTTTCCCAAATTTCACGAGCTTAACCCCCTAACTTTTATTAAAATACAAATCAAACTCCCACTTTACTAACTTTTTTTTTTACTAATATTCAATTTTCACAAACTTAACCCCCTAATTTTTATTAAAATACAAATCGAACCTCCACTTTATACGTAAAGTTTTTTCAAATTTCACAAACTTAACCCACTAACTTTTATTAAAATACAAATCGAACCCCCACTTTACTAACTTTTTTTTTTAAAAAATAAAACCCGAACGCTAAAAGAAGCAACTTTCACAAAAGGAACAACCCTTCAATGTTATGTCGAAAAAAATTCTTTTTTACAAAATAGATAACGACTTTTTTTTTAACTCGCATTCAAAACGGAGTCCCCGGCGCGAAGCGAGAGCTCCACAACTAGTTTTTTCTAAAACATAAGAACAACTCATATAATTTTATGAAAAGCATAAGGACCATTACTGTTATTTACTCTCTTTTTCTTTTTCTGTATAAAATATAAAATAAATAAATAAATAATAAAAGTAAAATAAAACATTAAAAAATTGGGAATGAGGCGTGACATGATGAAATTTTCCCAATTTATTACATGCAACTAGTCTTACACTACTCAACACCGACGGCAATTGAATTTACGTGTGATTCTTCAATTAGGGTTAGATTTATTCCCTTTTCAGCTACTGTTTGATACATTTTGATTACTAATCCGGTTCAATCGAACCAATTGTGAATGTTTATCTGATTTTGTCCAAATTCATGCAGGCATTGAAACACAAATTGGTAACTAAATAATGAATGAAGTCCCGTCTTTGATCACTTTATGCATCGGTGCAATAAAAAATGCAATTCTTGATGGTAAGTTGTCGTTTGGGGCTAGTGTTTAGGTTCAAAAAGTTGATTGCTTGATTGAATTTTGTAAAAGTACTAATTGAGTTACTGTGTGTTTGTGTGTGTTTGCAGAAGAAAATGGGAATTTACATCATATTTATTTACTTCCTGCAGAATTGTTTGATCAGATTGTACAAAACTTACCTTCACTAGCACTGCAGAACTTACAAGATGCAATGTATGTGAATTTAACTGTATATATATATATATATATATATATATATATATATATATATATATATATATATAAAGTTACTTGTATGATTAGTTGTGTGTGTGTGTGTGTGTGTGTGTGTGTTCCTTCATCTAGTCGTGTTTGTGGTTTTAGAAAATTTAATGAAGAGGTTGATTTGCTATTATTTCAGGCCATATGTTAATAATGAAGAGGCCTGCTCTTCTGATGATTGTTCAAAAGAATCGATAGAACGAAAAAGGTTTTTACGATGTTTAGTTTTAAGACGTGTTTTTGAAAGTTGAAGAATTTAGTTTGAACTGAAATTAGCATATATAACTGTATAGATTGGAGAGCTTTTCGATTGCGTGGAGAACACTATTTAAATCTAGATGGAAAGATGTTCAACATGACGAGTTAACCACCGATTGGCAGCAGGTTTACTGGGAAAAACATTTACAGAAGTATGAAACCTGTTTGGCTTAAGTTTCGAGTTTTTTTATGTTTATTTGTTTGATATTGACTTTAGCATCTTCGCAGTTGCCTTGATGCCACCGAAGAGATGGTTTTTCATAGATTTCTTGGTAAAGTTGGAATTCCAGGTACACTAGTTTGGTACTACTAATCCATTTTAAGTAATAAGTAATTGTATGAATTCTATACATGTTATCTTTTAGTTTTTTTTATTTGCAGATACATTGTTACAACTTATTAGTTGCGAGGTGCAAGTAAGCCGGTCAAAAAGTTACTCAAAGCTAAATTATCAATTCGAACGGTTTGGTGTTTATGCCAGGTAAGACCTAGTTTGCATCTCTTATTAACAGTGAAAACAACTTTCAAGTTTCAGTAGGTTGATGCCCATTATGTTTTTTTTACCACACGTGTGTAAATTTTTAAAAAGATGTTTTTTTTTTTTTTTTTTTAATTGCAGATGTCTGAGACTCCATAGTATACAATGTGTTGCTGAAATTTGTGTAAGATACTAAGATCAAGTAAGAATTTTTTGCACGCATTTGATCAATCGTTTATCAGTGTTTGTTTTTTGTTTTGTTTTTGTAACAGAATTTATTAAGAAATTGTCAATTGGAGAATTTGGACATAAACTGCCTTAAAACAAAGGAACAGGTAATCATTGTTTTTGCATGTTTCTGATCTACTTTGTGATGAGGACACAAACATAATCTGTACCGTTTTTTCAGGTTTTTGGAGTTTGCAAACTTTTGGAGCAAAACAAAGAAACTTTGGCGTCAGTCGAATTCGTCAAATGTGAGCTTCTTGCAGATCACGTGAGTGACATGTGTGACTCGCTTCATATGCAGGGCTTCGAGAATAATGTGATTAAACGTTTCTCGATAAAGAGATCGATGTTTTTTAACTGCTCACCTTTTCCTCTACCTCCTGGTTTGGAATTATTATTACTAAAAGCAAGGTAGGTATTATACTATTATTCATGTTCTATAATCACTTTTAGTTAACTAATTTGAATGCTTAGAATATAAATATATTTGGTATTAGGGGTTTAACTTCATTGATACTCTGTGACGATCACATTCGACGAGAAGCGGCCAGATTGGTGTTTGATACTCTGCTTGAAACTGAATCTGGTTTACAAGTCCTGAATCTTTCACAAAACAATGTGAGTGCATCTATACAACAATGTGGTCATTATTTTTGTTAATTTGTACAAATTGGATTAAACTTTTGAAATTTCAGATTAAGGGTTGGCTTTCACATATTAAACGGAGGACTCATAATTGTATCAATCCGGATCTACATACTAACAAACGCCTAGATGCATTACGTGTGCTCAATTTGAGGTATATTCTTGACTTTTCTAGAATATTTTGTTTACGTGCGTACGCCTCGACTGCTGCCCAATATATATCTATACGGTTGTAGTATTGAGTCAACTATATGAAGTAATTATATAGTTTAATAATCTAGTTATTCTATAGATAGAAGTTAATAATGGATTACTTCTTAAAGGTAAGTCAGTTGACTTCACAAACGTTGACTAACCTATTTCGTACATTTTAATCGCAGTTTTCATTTTTAGATCTTATCAGATTTATTCACATTTGTGTTTGCAGAGCCTGCAATTTGCAAAAAGATGATGCAGACTGCCTTAAGTATGCTATGGTTTATATGCCTAACCTGGAGGTATTAGATTTAAGTGGTAATCATCTGAAAAACAACGGGATCGAGTGAGTAGCTATAACATTTCCAATAAATTATGACCTCAAAGATACCATCGTAACGTCTAGTCTGACATGTCATATTTGTAATTGCAGGTCGTTGATTCCATATTTCGTCGAGAAATCTAAATCCGACACCCCCCTTACTGACTTATACTTAGAAAATTGTGAGATCTCGCTTAATGGAGCAAGTCAGTTATTACAGGCTCTTGCTCAAGGTAACTTTAAATTGAAGTATTTAATAAATGAGGGTAATGATTTTTTATGGTAATTTTTTTTTTTTTTTTTTTTTGCAAATGAACCTTTTTGACAAACAAAAATAGTATATGGACAGTTAGATTGAGATGAAGAGAGTAATACAAACTTGAAATTTGAAACATGACCCGACCCGCTTGTTTTGCCACCTCTGATCTCTACTTTTGCTGCTTTGTTATTCGTCTAGGGAAACTTGAGCTTTTGGACTTGCAGCAGAATCCCTTTTGCGAAAAATCGGACGTTGCGTATGTTCTTGCTGAATTTCAAGTTGATGGAAGACCAAATATCTTACTTTGATAGTTTGATCACCCGCTCGTACACATTATGACTAAATTCCGTTATACCGAAAACAAGCACATGTTAGTTATAGAAGCAAAGATAGCAGTGTACTTTATATACAAGGTTATAGTAAGTAACAATATACCATATACTGTATGTTGATGATGTTAGTAATGAATAGTGTACAAATTTCAATAGCGGTTGCAAATCAGTGTTTAACCGTGGTTTTATAAATGACTTAAGAATGATGGTTTGATAAGTTAGTAATGAGTCTGAGGTTAACTGTTATATTTTTTTAATATTGTTAGTCTGGCATGGCAATATGGCATAGTTGTTCTGTTTGATAAAAGTAGGGTTTTTTCTAAAGTTTTAATATTTTCCTTCTTATGCTAACTACCATCTGACCAGTCAACAATGTAAAAATGGGATGTTAATTGTCAATTATACAAAAGGACAAGAAATAGATTAACCATTTTAATTTTGATTAAATCCGTATTTGTTTTGCTGGAAAATGAAGTGTGTTTTTTTTTTTTTTTTTTTTTGAACGGCAATTTTAATATATCTCAAAGTTTACAATGTTATTACAAGATGAAAGCAAAAGATACCGAGCTAGAATCTGACGCTACCATCTAATAACATCTCAATCTAGACTCGATGTGATACAAATAACAAATTACAACACAAATAGACGCGGGTTTTGCAACCAATCAAGCCACTCGATATGCTTCGAATTGCATCTTCTTGAGATCCATTCAAAGCTCTTCACTTGGATTTCGTTTAACGCGACCGGTGGTGTCCAACATGCTTTTGAGAATACCATTTGATTTCTATTGTTCCAAATTAGGTACAAACTTGTCCACATAGTTGCTTGCCATAATTTCTCACCTAAGTTCGATGTTTGTTGTCGAGAGTTCCCACGTAGAATGCTATCAAAGTCGTAGATAGATGTGCGAACCCCCACCAATCTAAAACTCTATCCCAAATTTCCCGAACCTTTACACACGAAAATAAGGCATGCTCCACGGTTTCGACCAAATTGTTGCATAGAGGGCAAAGGACGGTATGTAAATCCACTCCCCTTTTGTCAAGTTCGGACAAAACGGGAAGTCTATTCCTTTTTGCCCTCCACACAAACACCATACTTTTTTAGGAAGTAAGGAATTACTTTTTTGGAAAATGAAGCGTGTTAACTGATAATGTAGGTGTGATTAATGTTTGTTGACAGGTACGTGACGAAAGTAATAGTATTAGTAATTTAGTATACCCTAAAAAGCATGGGTTGGTGGGTTGGCTTTGTCATGATGTTATACTTTCCTCCATTTGTGTCCATTATCTCTTTGCAATATTAACACTTTCCTCAAAAATTAAAAGCTATTTGATGGGTTCACTATTGTAGCTACTTTGAAATCAAATTCTTAAATAAGAAAACAGGTTGTTCCAAACTCATAATGAAACTTATCATAATCTTTGTAGGAATGAAATATGTAAATCATTTCATAACGATAAATTATTATAATAAGTGTCTTATTGAAGTCACTACATTCTGATTATATGTTCTAAAAGTGCATAATTCACCTTTAAAAATAGTGACATGTTATTTTCGGCATCTAAAATGCTTCGAACGGAGGAAAGTCTTAAGGAAGTTTTGCTCGTAGCGCCGTTTTCTAGTTATCTTGCGAAAATGGGCCTAATCAGCAAATGATTTTTTTTCGGAAAATTCTCCACAAAATTTTGCCCGATTTTGTGGAGAATGTAGTGACTTCAAATATGTGTTTACTGCCATTAATTATCATCAACACAAAACTACACTCTCATATATTCGCATTTAATATGAAATTTAGAAACAAAAACAAAAATAAGGTTATGAATCTAGAGAAATAAAAAAGCGGCTAAAAATACTCGAACACTAAAACGACAACGTTATAAAAGCATCAACGTTTTGTAGCTAGTGGTAAAAGAGTAGCCCCAACATGATTCTCGATGCACACAAATACAATATTAAATAAAAACAAGTATCATAGCGGTATTTAAACTAGCACAACAATTCACATGTGAATGTATTACTTTTCCTAAGATCTAAAAGTGCAAAATTCACCTTTAAAAATAGTAAAATGTCATTTTCGGAATCTAAACTTCTTCGAACGAGGGAAAGCCTTAAGGAAGTTTTGCTCGTAGCGTCGTTTTCTAGTTATGTTGCGAAAATGGGCCTAATCTGCAATTGAAAATTTTCGAAAAATTCAGCACAAAATTTTGCCCGATTTTGTGGGGAATGTAGTGACTTCAAATATGTGTTTTGCGGCCATTAATTATCATCAACACGAAACTACACTCTCATATATTCACATTCAATATCAATTTAGAAACAAAAACAAAAATAATGTTATGAATCTAGAGAAATAAAAAAGCGGCTAAAAATGCTCGAACAATAAAACAAAGACGTTATAAAAGCAGCAATTTTGTAGCTAGTGGTGAGATAGTGGCCCAACATGATTCTTGATGTACCTAAATAGAATATTAAATAAAAACAAGTATCATTGTGATAAATAAACAGACACAACAATTCACATGTGAATGTATTACTTATCCTAAGATCTAAGAGTTCAAAATTCATCTTTAAAAATAGTAAAATGTCATTTTTGAAATCTAAACTGCTTCGAATGGGGGAAAGCCTTAAGGAATTCTTGCTCGAAGCGCCGTTTTCTAGATATCTTGCGAAAATGGGCCTAATCCGCAATTGAAATTTTTTTGAAAAATTTCTCACAAAATTTTAAAAGGTTTTGTGGGGAATGTAGTGACTTCAAATATGTGTTTTGCTGCCATTAATTATCATCAAAACGAAACTACACTCTCATATGTTTGCATTTAACATGAAATTTAGAAATAAAAATAAAAATAAGGTTATGATCTAGAGAAATAAAAAAGCGGCTAAAAATACTCGAACACTAAAATCAAGACTTTATAAAAGCATCAACGTTTTGTAGCTAGTGGTAAAATAGTAGTCCCAACATGATTCTCGATGTACCCAAATACAATATTAAAAAAAACGAGTATCATAGTGGTATTTAAACAAACACAACAATTCACATGTAAAGGTATTACTTATCGTAAGATCTAAAAGTGCAAAATTCACCTTTAAAAATAGTAAAATGTCATTTTTGGCATCTAAACTGCTTCGAACGGGGGAAAACATTAAGGAAGTCTTGCTCGTAGCGCCGTTTTATAGTTATCTTGCGAAAATAAACCTAATCTGCAATTGAAATTTTGTAGGAAATTTTTTCACAAGTGACTTCAAATATGTATTTTCCAGCCATTAATTAATTATAATCAAAACAAAAATACACTCTCATATATTCGCATTCATTATAAAATTTAGAAACAAAAAGAAAAACAAGGTTATGAATATAGAAAAATAAAAAAACGGCTAAAAATACTCGAACAATAAAACCAAGATACTATAAAAGCAGCAACGTTTTGTAGCTGGTGGTGAGATAGTGGGCTAGTGGCTCCAACATGATTCTCGATGTACCTAAATACAATATTAAATAAAAACAAGTATCATAGTGGTATTTTAACAGGCACAACAATTTACATTTGAAGGTATTACTTATCCTAAGATCTAAAAGTGCAAAATTCACCTTTAAAAACAGTAAAATGTCATTTTTAAAAATAGGAAGTCTTGCTCGTAGCGCCGTTTTCTAGTTATGTGGCGAAAATAGGCCTAATCTGCAATTGAAAATTTTTCAAAAAATTCACCACAAAATTTTGCCCGAGTTTGTTGGGAATGTAGTGACTTCAAATATATATTTTGTGGCCTTTAATTATCAAAACGAAACTACACTTTCATATATTCACATTCAGTATCAAATTTAGAAATAAAAACAAAAAAAAAAAATATGAATTTAGAGAAATAAAAAAGCAGCAAGGTTTTGTAGCTTGTGGTGAGATAGTGGCCCCAACATGATTCTCGATGTACCCAAATACAATATTAAATAAAAATAAGTATCATAGTGGTATTTAAACAGGCACAACAATTCACATGTGAATGTATTACTTATGGTAAGATCTAAAAGTGCGAAATTCACCTTTAAAAATAGTAAAATGTCATTTTCTGCATTTAAACTGCTTCGAATGGGGGAAAGCCTTAAGAAAGTCTTGCTCGTAGCGCCGTTTTCTAGTTTTCTTGGAAAATTGGGCCTAATTTGCAATTGAAAATTTTTCGGAAAATTCTCCACAAAATTTTGCCCGATTTTGTGGGGAATGTAGTGAATTCAAATATGTGTTTTGCTGTCATTAATTATCGTTAAAATGAAACTACACTCTCATATATTCGCATTCAATATAAAATTTAGAAATAAAAACAAAAATAAGGTTATGAATCTAGAGAAATAAAAATGCGGCTAAAAATACTCGAACAATAAAACCAAAACGTTATAAAAGCATCAACGTTTTGTAGCTAGTGGTAAGATAGTAGCCCCAACATGATTCTCGATGTACCCAAATACAATATTAAATAAAAATAAGTATCATAGTGGTATTTAAACAGACACAACAAGTCACATGAAGGTTAAGGAAGTCTTGATCGTAGCGCCATTTTCTAGTTATCTTGCGAAAATGGGCCTAATCTGCAACTGAATTCTTTTCGAAAAATTCTTCACAAAATTTTGCCCGAATTTATGAGGAATGTAGTGAGTTCAAATATGTGTTTTGTGGCCATTAATTATCATCAAAACGAAACTAAATTTTCATATATTCGTATTCATTATGAAATTTAGAAAGAAAAAAAATAAGGTTATAAATCTAGAGAAATTAAAAAGCGGCTAAAATACAATATTAAATAAAAACAAGTATCATTGTGGTACTTAAACAGGCACAATCAAATGTGAAGGTATTACTTATCCAAAGATCTAAAAGTGCAAAATTCACCTTTAAAAATAGTAAAATATCATTTTCGAAATCTAAACTGTTTTGAACGGGGGAAAGCCTTAAGGAAGTCTTGCTCGCAGCGCCGTTTTCTAGTTATGTTGCAAAAATGGGCCTAATCTGCAATTGATTTTTTTTTTTAAAATTTTCCACAAAATTTTGCCCGATTTTGTGGGGAATGTAGTGACTTCAAATATGTGTTTTGTGGCCATTAATTATCATCAACACGAAACTACACTCTCATATATTCGCATTCAATATCAAATTTTGAAACAAAAAAAAATAAGGTTATGATTCTAGAGAAATAAAAAAGCGGCTAAAATACTAGAACAATAAAATCAAGACGTTATAAAAGCAGCAAGGTTTTGTAGCTTGTGGTGAGATACTGTCCCCAACATAATTCTCGATGTATCCAAATACAATATTAAATAAAAACAAGTATCATAGTGGTATTTAAACAGGCACAACAATTCAAATGTGAAGGTATTACTTATCGTAAGATCTAAAAGTGAAAAATTCACCTTTAAAAATAGAAAAATGTCATTTTCTACATCTAAACTGATTCGAACGGGGGAAAGCATTAAGAAAGTCTTGCTCGTAGTGCCGTTTTCTAGTTTTCTTACGAAATTGAGCCTAATCTGCAATTGAAAATTTTTCGGAAATTTCTCCAGAAAATTTTGCCCGATTTGTGGGGAATGTAGTGAATTCAAATATGTGTTTTGCTGTCATTAATTATCATCAAAACGAAACTACACTATCATATATTCGCATTCAATAAGAAATTTAGAGATAAAAATAAAAGTAAGGTTATGAATCTAGAAAAATAAAAAAGCGGCTAAAAATACTCGAACAATAAAAAAAGACGTTATAAAAGCAGCAACGTTTTGTAGCTAGTGGTAAGATAGTAGTCCCAACATGATTCTCGATGTACTCAAATACAATATTAAATAAAAATAAGTATCATAGTAGTATTTAAACAGACACAAAAATTCACATGAAGGTTAAGGAAGTCTTGCTCGTAGCGCCGTTTTCTAGTTATCTTGCAAAAATGGGCCTAATATGCAACTGAATTTTTTTCGGAAAATTCTCTACAAAATTTTGCCCGATTTTATGGGGAATGTAGTGACTTCAAATATGTGTTTTGCGGCCACTAATTATCATCAAAATAAAACTACACTCTCATATATTCGCATTCATTATGAAATTTAGAAACAAAAACAAAAATAAGATTATAAATCTATAGAAATAAAAAAGCCGCTAAAATACAATATTAAATAAAAAAAGTTTCATTGTGGTACTTAACCATGCACAATAAGTCAAATGTGAAGGTATTACTTATCCTAAGATCTAAAAGTGCAAAATTCACGTAAAATGTCATTTTCGGAATTTAAACTGCTTCGAACGGGGAAAGCCTTAAGGAATTCTTGCTCGTAGCGCTGTTTTCTAGTTTTCTTACGAAATTGGCCTAATCTGCAATTGAAAATTTTTCGGAAAATTCTCCACAAAATTTTACCCGATTTTGTGGGGAATGTAGTGAATTCAAATATGTGTTTTGCTGGCACTAATTATCATCAATACGAAACTACACTCTCATATATTCGCATTCAATATGAAATTTAGAAATAAAAACAAAAATAAGGTTATGAATATAGAGAAATAAAAAAGCGGCTAAAAATACTCGAACAATAAAACCAAAACGTTATAAAAGCATCAATGTTTTGTAGCTAGTGGTAAGATAGTAGCCCCAACATGATTCTCGATGTACCCAAATACAATATTAAATAAAAACAAGTATCATAGTAGTATTTAAACAGACATAACAATTCACATGAAAGTATTACTTATCGTAAGATCTAAAAGCACAAATTTCACCTTTATAAATAGTCAGATGTCATTTTCGGCATCTAAACTGCTTTGAACGGGGGAAAGCCATAAGGAAGTTTTGCTCATAGCGCCGTTTTCTAGTTATCTTGCGAAAATTGGCCTAATATTCAAATGAATTTTTTTCAGAAAATTCTCCACAAAATTTTGTCCGATTTTATGAAGAATGTAGTGAGTTCAAATATGTGTTTTGCAGCCATTAATTATCATCAAAACGAAACTACACTCATATATTCGCATTCATTATGAAATTTAGAAACAAAAACAAAAATAAGGTTATGAATCTAGAGAAATAAAAAAGCGGCTAAAATACTCGAACAATAAAATCTATACGTGATAAAAGCATCAATGTTTTGTAGCTAGTGGTAAGAGAGTAGCCTCAACATGATTCTCGATGTACACAAATACAATATTAAATAAAAACAAGTATCATAGTGGTATTTAAACCAGCACAATAATTCACATGTGAAAGTATTACTTATCCTAAGATCTAAAAGTGCAAAATTCAACTTTAAAAATAGTAAAATGTCATTTTTGGAATCTAAAATGTTTCGAACGGGGGAAAGCCTTAAGGAAGTCTTGCTCGCCGTGCCGTTTTGTAGTTATGTTGCGAAAATGGGCATAATCTGCAATTGATTTTTTTTTGGAAAATTCAGCGCAAAATTTTGCCCGATTTTGTGGGGAATGTAGTGACTTCAAATATGTGTTTTATGGCCATTAATTATCATCAACACGAAACTATACTCTCATATATTCGCATTCAATATCAAATTTTGAAACAAAAAAAATAAGGTTATGAATCTAGAGAAATAAAAGATTGGCTAAAAATACTCGAACAATAAAACAAAGACGTTATAAAAGCAACAAGGTTTTGTAGCTAGTGGTGAGATTGTGGCCCCAACATGATTCTCGATGTACCAAAGTACAATATTAAATAAAAACAAGTATTATTGTGGTACTTAAACATGAACAATAGTTTTAATGTGAAGGTATTACTTATCTTAAGATCTAAAAGTACAAAATTCACCTTTAAAAATAGTAAAATGTCATTTTCGGAATCTAAACTGCTTCGAACGGGGGAAAGCCCTAAGAAATTCTTGTTCGTAACGCCGTTTTCTTGTTTTCTTGCGAAATTGAGCCTAATCTGCAATTGATAATTTTTCGAAAATTTCTCCACAAAATTTTGCCCGATTTTGTGGGGAATGTAGTGAATTCAAATATGTGTTTTGCTGGCATTAATTATCATCAATACGAAACTACACTCTCATATATTCGCATTCAATAAGAAATTTAGAAATAAAAACAAAAGTAAGGTTATGAATCTAGAAAAATAAAAAAGCGGCTAAAAATACTCGAACAATAAAAAAAAGACGTTATAAAAGCAGCAACATTTTGTAGCTAGTGGTAAGATAGTAGCCCCAACATGATTCTCGATGTACCCAAATGCAATATTAAATAAAAACAAATATCATAGTAGTATTTAAACAGATACAACAATTCTCATGAAGGTATATTTCTTATTGTAAGATCTAAAAATGCTAAATTCTCCATTAAAAATAGTCAAATGTCATTTTCGGCATCTAAACTGATTCGAACGGGGGAAAGCCTTAAGGAAGCCTTGCTCGTAGTGCCGTTTTCTAGTTATCTTGCGTAAGGGGTCTAATCTGCAACTGAATTTGTTTCGGAAAATTCTCCACAAAATTTTGCCCGATTTTGTTGGGAATGTAGTGACTTCAAATATGTGTTTTGTGGCCATTAATTATCATCAAAACGAAACTACACTCTCATATATTCGCATTTATTATGAAATTTAGAAACAAAAATAAAAATAAGGTTATGAATCTAGAGGAAAAAAAGCGACTAAAATGCTCGAACAATAAAATTTAGACGTTATAAAAGCATCAACGTTTTGTAGCTAGTGGTAAGAAAGTAGCCTCAACATGATTCTCGATGTACACAAATACAATATTAAATAAAAACAAGTATCATAGTGTTATTTAAACTAGCACAACAATTCACATGTGAAGGTATTACTTATCTTAAGATCTAAAAGTGCAAAATTCACCTTTAAAAATAGTAAAATGTCATTTTCGGAATCTAAACTGTTTTGAACGGGGGAAAGCCTTAAGGAAGTCTTGCTCGCAGCACTGTTTTCTAGTTATGTTGCGAAAATGGGCATAATCTGCAATTGAAAATTTTTCGGAAAATTCAGCACAAAATTTTGCCCGATTTTGTGGAGAATGTAGTGACTTCAAATATGTGTTTTGTGGACATTAATTATCATCAACACGAAACTACACTCTCTTATATTCGCATTCAATATCAAATTTTGAAACAAAAAAATAAGGTTATGAATCTAGAGAAATAAAAAATTGGCTAAAAATACTCGAAAAATAAAACAAAGACGTTATAAAAGCAGCAAGGTTTTATAGCTAGTGGTGAGATTGTGGCCCCAACATGATTCTCGATGTCTAATCGTGTTCCCAATGCTTCTTGTAAAGTACGCCAAAATCTAGAAACAAAATGGCCATCTCGGTCGGAAATAATCGATAATGGTACACCGTGACGGGCTACGATCTCCTTAATGTAAAGTTGTGCAAGTTTCTCCATTTTGTCGGTTTCCTTCATGGCTAGGAAGTGGGCGAATTTGGTGAGATGGTCAACAATAACCCAAATGGTATCATAACCGCCTATTGTCTTGGGTAGTTTTGTGATAAAATCCATCGTTATTCTTTCCCACTTTCATTGTGGGATTTCGGGTTGTTGAAGTAATCCGGATGGTCTTTGATGTTCGGCTTTGACTTTGGAGCAAGTTAGGCACTTTCCAACATAAGTAGCGACATCCCTTTTAATGTTCGGCCACCAATATTGTTCTTTGAGGTCGTGGTACATCTTATTGGTACCGGGATGAATCGAATATCTTGACTTATGAGCTTCGTCTAAAATAAGGCTTCGTAAGTCCCCATAACTAGGTACCCAAATTCTTCCAGCGAAATATCGGAGTCCGGTCTCCTTAACTTCGAATCGAGAGGCGAGGATGTTCAAGCGTCCGAGAGAGATGTTTTCATCCTTGAGAGCCTCATCTTTGGCTACACGAATTTGGTTATTGATATTGGTGTGGATGGTGATGTTTAAAGCTCGGACACGAAGGGGCACCATTCTTTCTTTTCGACTTAAGGCATCGGCTACTACATTTGCCTTTCCGGGATGGTAACGAAGCTCACAATCGTAATCGTTCAAAGTTTCAATCCACCGTCGTTGTCTCATGTTTAGTTGTTTTTGATTGAAGATGTGTTGAAGGCTTTTGTGATCGGTGAAGATAGTACTCTTGGTTCCATAAAGATAGTGTCTCCACATTTTGAGTGCAAAGACAACGGCTCTGAGTTTGAGATCATGTGTCATGTAGTTCTGTTCATGAATTTTCAATTGTTGAGAGGCATAAGCAATAACCTTATTTCGTTGCATCAATACGCACCCAAAACCATGTTTTGAGGCATCGCAATATACAACAAAATCATCATTGCCTTGGGAAGCGATAAGATAGGAGCGGTGGTTAACTTTTCTTTCAAAATTTGAAACGCGGATTCTTGCTCGGTTGCCCAAACGAATTTCCTTCCTTTATGAGTTAACGTGGTTAGAGGACGAGCAACCAAAGAGAAATTTTTGATGAATCTACGATAGTACCCGGTGAGGCCTAAGAATTGACGAATGTGAGTAGGAGTTTCCCATTTGCTAATGGCTTCGATTTTTGCGGGATCGACCTTAATACCTTGGTCGCTTACGATGTGACCGAGAAATTGAACCTCCTTCAACTAAAATTCACACTTGAAAAATTTGGCATAGAGTCGTTCTTGTCTAAGGAGTTCGAGCACGAGTCAGAGATGTTGTTCATGTTCCTCTTCGCTTTTAGAATAGACCAAGATGTCATCGATGAATACAATAACGAATTTGTCGAGATACGGTTTGTACACGCGGTTCATAAGGTCCATGAACACTGCCGGTGCATTAGTTAGGCCAAATGGCATGACAAGGAATTCGTAACTACCATAGCGAGTCCGGAAAGCGGTTTTGGAGACATCTTCCCCCTTAACCCTTAATTGATGATAACCCGAGCGGAGATTGATTTTTAAATATACACAAGACCCTTGTAGTTGATCAAAGAGGTCGTCGATGCGCGGAAGAGGATATCTATTCTTAACTGTCAATTTGTTTAGTTCACGATAGTCGATGCACATTCTTAGGGATCCATCTTTCTTCTTAACGAATAAAATCGGAGCACCCCATGGTGAATGGCTAGGTTGGATAAAACCACGGTCAAGTAGTTCTTGGATTTGACTTTGCAATTCTTGCATTTCGGATGGAGTAAGTTTATACGGTGTACGTGCTACGGGTGCGGCTCCCGGAATAAGATCGATTTGGAATTCTACCGGTCGATGAGGTGGAAGACCCGGCAATTCGTCGAAAAAAACATCGAAAAAGTCACTAACAATTTGCACATCATCGATATGCTTCTCATCGGTCTCGACTTTCTTAACGTGGGCTAAGATCGCGAAACAACCCTTACGAAGGTATTTTTCAACTTTAAGGCACGAGACGAGGTTGAGTCCGGTGCAACTCTTATCGCCATTGACAATCAAGGGTTCACCATTCTCGATAGGAATTTGAATTGCTTTGTGATTACAAAGGATGTGAGATTTTGTTTTGGCTAACCAATCCATATCAATGATTACATCGAAGCTCCCTAGTTCTATAGGTATCAAGTCAATTTCAAAGTCTTTACCTATTAAGTTTAACGTACACCCCCGATAAAATTTGTCGGCACTCAATAGTTTCCCGTTGGCCACTTCAATGGTATAAGTAGTATCTAGTGGAAGTGGTAGAGTGCTAAAAGAATGAGTCAAAGTCTTGGATACAAAACTCTTATCGGCACCCGAATCGAATAAGCATGAGACATAAGAATTGTTGAGAAGAAACGTACCCGTGACTAGTTCATTGTCATCTCGGGCTTCCTCGGTGTTAATGTTGAAAGCTCGGCCACGTGCATTGGGGTTGGCTTTCTTCTTTGGGCATGCATTTCTAAAATGACCCGGTAGGCCACATTCAAAACAAACACCCGTCTTTGGTGCATTGGGCCCCTTTTGAGCGACGGGGGCGACACCTCTATAATCATTGGCCACATGACCACTTCTTTGACACCGGTGGCAAAATGGCTTGCCACATTCACCATAGTGATGCTTGTGGCATTTGTTGCAAAAAGGTTGAGTTCCGGCATAACTTTTCTTTCCGTCGGAAGTGAAAGGCTTTTTGGTGAAGGTGTTGTTGTTGTAGTTGCTTGATGGATTGGCTTCCCATTTTCTTTTATTGCCACCCGATTTATCCTCGGCCTTAGGTGCCGGTACTATGAATTCATCCACCGTTTCTATCAATTGGCGGGCCATCTTCAAAGCTTCTTGTAGATTAGCGGGTTTGGATGACATTACCCCGTGTTTAATGCTCTTAGTGTTGGGATTTAACAAGTTCATAATATTAATTAAAACATTTGAAGATCAAATTAAAGCGGAAGCATGAAAGTATTACCATTTTAGAACATGTTAATCTTTAACCATTTAAAGTTAAATCCCAATTAGGATCAAGTTGTGAAATATACTTACAAACTACAAGCAAGAAAGGAGATTATACCTACTCCAAGCTTGTTGATGTATGATGAAGATGATGATGAAGAATGGAGCCTCAAATGGATGAAACCTCAAGTAGTTATACCCCAAGCTAACCACCAACACCTTGTACTTTGGTTAGGATTTATTCAACACTTGAAATAAGCTTTTAAAAAAAAGACTAGAACACCCTTTTGGTCCTCTAAACCTCACGGCCAACAGCTCACAAGGAAAGAGTGCAATTTTTTTTTTGTTACTTGATGTATTTGCATGTGTGTCTCTCTTTGAGTCAAGGAACATGCTTATAGATAGATGGAAAAGTATGGCCAATTCAAGAAAGAATCTCTAGCATGCCTACTACACTTCCAATGCCACTTCCATGTTAGTTTATAAAATTAATTTTATAAAAGTTAGATTTTATAAAATTTGTTTTATAAAACTTCCATATTAATTTTTATGTACATTTCATTATATAAAACCAATTTATATAAAATGTAACATAAATTAATTAATTATTTAACTTATAAATAATTAAATCTATATTATATAAATTATTCCATAATTTATATATACACATCAAGTAATATTTCAGAAAACCATTTTTCTTAAAGTTCAAGTGTCGCGTATTTAATCAACGATCTAATCGCTAAGATCAAATACAAATAAGGTGTTGGTAAGCTTGTTATTGGGTATGACCCGACTTGGATCAAAACATATTAGCCACGTTAATTTAATATGTCTCTCGGGCATACGAAATACTTCAATCTCCCACTTGCACGAGAAACATAAGAAATTAATGCAAGTGATGGATACCAACTAACGACCGTCCATCACCCCCAATATGTTATGACTTTGTGCCATTCAATAACATCATCCCTTTTGAGTTCCCATCTCGAATATGAATAGGTGAATCTTTTCATTATATCCTTTCGTCCTAGATGTCATGTTAAATCCAAGAGACACAGAGTGATCACTCTCTTCTAGATTTAACTTTATCAGGCCTTAGACATCTGACTCTCAACGAATAAGAGGGACAAATTCCATCTTGACTACATACGTCCTAAATACATACCTTGCATTATACCTGAGCTCTTCCTTATGAACTACCATATTTCAGAATAGTGAAGGAAAGAATCAAGGCACAATACTTGGCAAATATCTGAACCCTATTCGCCTTTACTCAAGATTACATGTGATCAACCACAAGGGCTCCATTTAGTAAATCTTGAGGGCGGGTCTTCCAATATTTGTATCCCACAAATATCTACGAACCTAGGTTGCAACCTTGCCCCACATTCATCATGTGAATGTATAACAATCCAAGTTCATAATAGTCTAAACCTCACACATGTTCCCACAAATGTGATCGACTACGATATTTAGAATAATTTCTTATTCATGGATAAAATATGCAAACTAGGAACATGACTCAAGATTAATAAATTAACACCATAATTATATTATTGAGTTTGAACCACTTCTTTCCGTTACAATACATAAAATAGATCACAACCAATCACTAGAATATCGAAGCCCTAATGCACTAACATGCCCTTGATGTTTTGCACCATGTAAGAGCTTCGTAAGTGGATCCGCTATATTAAGATCTGTGTGAACTTTGCGAATACATATCTTTCCCTTTTCAACTTCATCCCTTATGTAGTTGAATCTCCGCTCAATGTGACGGGTCTTTTGGTGAGCACGAGGTTCCTTGATTTGAGCAATCGCACCCTCGTTGTCACAAAAGATCTCAAGAGGGTCCTGAATAGAAGGGACTACTCCTAAGTCGTCGATGAATTTCTTCATCCATGCAGCTTCCTGAGCTTCCAATGAGGCAGCAATGTACTCTGAATCTGTAGTGGATTAGGCAACAACATCCTGTTTTGAACTCTTCCAAGAGACCGCACCTCCATTTAATGTGAAGACATAACCGGATTGTGATCGAGAATCATCTCGATCAGTTTGGAAACTTGCGTCCACGTAACCTTTTACAACGAGTTCCTCCTCACCAGACCCATATATTAGAAACATATCCTTAGTCCTCCTAAGGTATTTCAATATACTTTTGACAGCAATCCAATGACTGTTTCCTGGGTTATTCTGGTGTCTACTTGTCAGGCTAAGAGCGCATGACACATCCGGTCTAGTGCATATCATGGCATACATGATTGACCCAATGGCAAACACATATGGGACTTTCTTCATTCTCTCCTGTTCATCTTTCGTGGTGAGCACTGAGATGAACTAAGGAGGGTTCCTCTTTGAATAGGTACCAAACCTTTCTTAGAGTTCTCCATCTTGAACCTTTTCAAGATCTTTTCAATGTATGCACTTTGATTCAAACCTATCAATTTCTTGGATCTATCTCTGTAGATCCCAATCCCCAAAACGTATTGTGCTTCTCCAAGATTCTTAATGGAGAAATATTTACTTAGCCAAGTTTAACACCTTGCATTGCCGGAATATCATTTCCAAATAACAATATATCATCCACATATAGTACAAGGAACATGATAGTGCTCCCACTAGCTTTCTTATATACACAAGCTTCATCACCATTTTTAATGAAACCAAATTTCTTGGCCTCCTCATTAAACGATGATTTCACATTCTAGATGCTTGTTTCAATCCGTAGATTGACTTCTTTAACTTGCATACCTTTTTAGGATATTTCGGATCAACAAAACCTTTAGGCTGAACCATATAGACATCTTCCTCAAGATATCCATTTAGGAAAGCGGTCTTGACATCCATTTGCCATATTTCATAATCATAATGAGCAGCAATGGCAAATAATATCCTAATAGACTTTAGCATTGCCACAGGCAAAAAAGTTTCATCATAGTTAACCCTTTGAGTTTGAGTGAAACCTTTTGCTACAAGTCTAGCTTTGTATGTATCCAAGTTACCATGTATGTCGGTTTTCATCTTGAAAAGCCATTTACAATCAACTAGCCTTAAGCCAGTAGGTTGTGCAACAAGTTCCCAAACTTGGTTGTCATACATGGATTGCATCTCAGCGTTCATGGCTTCCTGCCATTTATCTTTATCAATCCTTGATAAAGCATCTTGGTAGTTTGTTGGTTCATCCAAATCAACCACATAGCAACCATCCATGAGAAACCCATATCTCTCAGGAGGATTACCATTCCTACCAGATCTGCGAACGTCTTGTATACTTTGATAATCCATTTGATCATTCTCAACATTTTCATGTTGAGTGCTAGTGTCAACCAATTGTGTATCATCTATTTGATCTTGAACCTCTTCAAGATCTATCTTCCTTTCACTATTACCTTCCATTAGGAACTTAGTTTCAAGGAATTCCGCCTTCCGGGCAACAAATACATTTTGCTCGGATGGGTTATAGAAATAGTATCCCATATCATTCTTGGAATATCCTATGAAGATACACTTCGTGGATCGAGCTTTCAACTTATTAGGGACGTAACGCTTAGGATAAGCTTCACATCTCCATACCTTTAAGTATGACAGAGATGGAGGTTTTCCGAATCATATCTCATGAGGAGTTCGTTCCACTTTCTTGGTTGGGGCCATATTTAGAATACGAGCCGCGGAGCATAGACAATAACCCCAGAATGATAGAGGTAACGAGCTTCTTGCTATCATAGATCGAACCATATCCATTAGGGTTCGGTTCCTCCTTTCGGAAACTCCATTAAGTTGGGGTGTTTCAGGTGGAGTAAGTTGCAAGATAATCCCACAACTTCTAAGATGATCTTGGAAAGCATCGCTTAGGTATTCACCTCCTCTATCAGTACGAAGTACCTTGATTGTTTTGATGAGTTGATTTTGTACTTCATTTTGATATTCCTTGAATGCTTCAAAAGTTTCGTCCTTATGTCTCAATAAGAAGACATATTCGAAACGACTGAAGTCATCAATGAAAGTAATGAAGTATCTTTCACCATTCCTAGTTATGGGCTTAAAGGGTCCACATACATCCGAATGTATTAATCCCAATAAGTCTTTAGCCCTTTCATAGGTCCCTTTGAAAGGTGCTTTAGTCATTTTACCTTGTAAACAAGATTCGCATACATCAAACGAGTCTAGTTCATTTGATTTCAAAAGGCCATTCTTTTGAAGTGTATGCATTCGGTTCTTGTTTATGTGACCAAGGTGACAATGCCATAAGTAGGAATCACTCAAATCCCTTTTGAGTTTCTTGGTGTTTGCATGGTATATTGAGCTATTGTATGATGTGTCATCATGAACCAATTCATAAATACCATTGAACACATTATCTAAAGAAACATGGATATCATCATCAATGAAATTGAAATCAAAACCACATTGAAAGGACCCGTCCTAATCCACCTGGACGAAGTCATCAACATTTGGTCCCATTCCGATGATCGGCTCCAAGTAATGTCCTTATATTGAGCAAATGCACAGCGGAAGACTTAATTCGTACCTGAGAATAAACATGCTTTAAAGTGTCAACCAAAATGTTGGTAAGTTCATAGGTTTATCATAACAATCATTTCAATATGTTAATAGACCACAAGATTTCATAATCATAAACATAATACTCTCGCAAGTGTATGTAAAGCATTCTAAGTGGTTGAGCACTTGGTAACCATACTTAACATTTAATCAACGTCGCATATTCCCTTTATTATGAAATCTCACTACACCGTACCAAGTGTAGTCACCAAAACGAAGTACTGTGCAACCGTTGAATACTAGTCGTCCAGTCCGGTTGGGGTTGTCAGGCCCGATAGATCTATCAACAGGATTCGCGTTTACAATACCTATGTAAATAGTAGTTACCAAGCTACAGGGAAATATGCCAGTGGTACAACTCAACGTAGAATATATTTTTAAGTACTTGTGTCTATTTTGTAAAAATTTATAAAAGCAGCGCATGTATCCTCAGCCCAAAAATATATATTGCAAAAGCAATTAAAAAGGGAGCAAATGAAACTCACTTTTGCCTTGAAGGTATTTAATTCTACTTGGTCTCCGATAGATATCACGAACCTAACCATATATATAATATATCAACATATTTTCTTTTTAAGTAATCGTTACATATATATATATACTTTTAATATTTTCTTAGTCCGTAGTTAGCAGTCCGATGTTAGTGGTCCACAATTAGTTGCTAAAATAAAATAAATAAAGACCCCATCGTATTCGTATTGATCAGAATTAATCTCGACCCATGGTACCATGTTGTCAAATGACGTGTTGCGTACATAAAGTACCGTGTTGTCAAATGACGTGTTGCGTACAATCATGAGGTCTTATGATTAATCTTCTCGTGTTGTTTACGGGTGGTCCTGAAATATATAAAATCAAATCATAAGTAATTATATATAAAATATCATGTTAATTAGAAAATATATGATTAATTTACTTTTTCTCCAAATATTTTCGTAGCTAAACTAGCTTCGGATACCCAATCTTGTTTTAGTCGTAGTTTCTTCATTACAACTCCGTTTTTGTTGGTTCAACTTGCCACTTCCTTGGATCGAGTCAAATTTCAAGAATATGAACTTAAAATACCTTAGTTTGTATTCAAAATCATAGGTTATAGGTCAAACTTTGGTGAAACTTATGAAAGTGATCATTTTCCATCATAAAAACAACATTTAATGATCATTTTTCTAAAAATACTTACACTTTGAGTTAAACCATGAAATTTTTATGTGTTAACATATTCATAAGAAATATCATTTTTCCAGAACATGAACTTCCAATTCGAAGTTCAAGATGGTTTTTAATTCTCCAACCCAAAACAGCCCCCGGTTGCACTCCGACGACGTAGATTCAGTTTTTAAGATGTTCTTTGTAAAACCAAGTTATATCTTGTTTGGTTAGCATATAATTATGATATATTACAGGTCTTGAAGTGTTTTAAAAGTCAAGTTAGAAGGATCTATTTAGTTTGTGAACAAGTTTGAAATCATTCAAACTATGTTCTTGTTGTTAAAATTTTATACCACAAAATAAGATAGCTATATGAATATGAATTGAATAAGATTATGAACAAGGTTACTACCTCAATTTATTTGGACAAAGTTACTGCAAAAGATAAGAAATAATCTTGGAATCAAAGAGTGGTGGAGTTAGATCAAAAGGTTGGAAGTAAACTTCTTCAAATGGGTGGTTATTTTGATATGTTCTTGAAAGAGTTTTCTTATGGTGTTTAAGGCTTGTAATTGAAGCTAAATGATGGGGAAAATGCTTGGAGATGATCAAGTATGAAGTTAGGAGTATTTTGAGAGAGAAATGAGGGTGTAGGTATGAGAAAATGGAGTGAAGAAATGGTGTTCATTTATAAAAACGTTTTTAGTTTATAAAGAAAGAAAAGGATTCCTAATTTTGTTTTCTTACTAATAATTCATACTACTTGACAAATTCTAGTTACCTCATATCTAGGGCAGTAATAATGTTGATTAGGATGTTGATTTGATGTGTATATACCAATAGTAAATACGTATAGAAGCTGGGTATGATATAGGTACATATACCCTAGATATACGTATAGAAATCTTGAGGAAACGGAACGAGAATTCAAATATAACTATCTTTTGTGAATATACTTATATTGTTTTATGTATTTAAGTCCTTAAAAAGTGATTAAATACATTATATATACGATACATGTATAAGCATTATAGATTATAAGTATATATATCAAAGAATGTTACGTATAGTTATCGTTTTGAAAACTTAAGTTAGTAGTTTCAAAATATACTTATAACTCATTGTCATTAGTACACAATGAGATGTTAAACCATCCTTAGATCATGTTAAATATATATAAATACATATATATACACAAACATATAATTATCGTATGTTATATAGTTCGTGATATCATCGGTCATATTGGACGGTCAAACGTTGTGTAAAACTCTTTTCAAAATAACAAGTCTCAACAATTTGGATTGCTTATCATGTTGGTATGGTTTAATTTATGTAAATATTAATCTCATAAGTATAATTTGGTCGGAAAATTCCGGGTCATTACAGTACCTACCCGTTAAAGAAATTTCGTCCCCGAAATTTGATAGAGGTTGTTATGGATAACAATAAAAAGGTTTTCATGACAAATATAAGGTGATAATGGAGTTTTATCATCATTGAGTAATGTAGATAAAATGATTTGATTATGCGAAGAATATAAATGAGACTATTGTAAAAGAGTGAGATGAGTAAAATATATTCGTCTTAACCGATGACGTAGTTATGATTGATTTCCGGTATTTAAGGGATTTAAAGAGAATCTTACATAATAAGATTTGGTTCTTTGGTGATTAAGGAAATCATGATCTTCTTTGATTATATGCAATAATCTGTTTCGATTGCTCTGTCGGATATTTCACTATAAATTCACCCCTTCGTTTCCTTATTTTCCACGACTCACACCTTCTATTCTTTCTCCCTTGATTCTTACTTTAAAGCATTCATCAATATGCTCCATCCAGTCCTGATTCTTGATATACTCCTAACTTTTATATCTGTCATTCTTCTTTTTCATCTACCACCAGAAGAATCTATTTACTTCTACTATACTCTTGTGTTTATAGTGTTTCTAATTCTCCCGGATCTCTATATTGCAATCTGCATCGATATACACAGTTTGTAATTTCGGGGTTATTATCAGAGTTTATATTCTTCATTATTTTTCGGAGCTTCATGCTTTCGTTTTCTCTTCCTGACTTCGAGTCAAGCGAGTAATGGTCCGGAATTCGTAGATATGAAATTCAGAATGAACATAGCTAATGCTCTAAGAAGAAAATGGTAATAGAACGATTTTGATTTGTTAAATTACCAGAATACCCTGGAGAAGACCGAGTCATCCAGAAAAATATTCTCTTGATATGTTTAGAGATTAGATAGAATGTAAGAGTAGTGTAAATGGCACATGATGACGGTACTGTGAATCATCATGCTTCATTAGAAACTCAGCATGACTTACTGTAATATAATGACATTGATCAAGTGTCATTATATTATACTAATCCATGCTTCAGTTCCCAACACTACTTCAAAACATTCATATTTTAAACTCGAAGGTTTCAGAATTTAGAAACTAACACAGTTTCTTTTATGTTGCAGATATTACGGAGAGATAAATGATCTCAGATAAGAATAGTTGTGAAAATATCGCCAGAAATATGGAGGATATTTATAATAGAACATACGAGAATATCTTAGAATTTCTAATATCAATGGATGATGAAGAAGATTTTTCTGTGAAGGTTTAGAATGAGAAATAAGATGTTTGCTAACGATTTCAGCAGGCACAGAATCATTTGGATTCTTTGAAGGCAAACTTATTCTTTGTGATTTGTCCATGGCTTTCTTCATAGTTTCGCATAATCCGCTTTTCGGTACTAAATTTTCTATCGAGCGTTCCTAACACTCCTTTCTTTATCATCAAACTTTTGGCCATTAAGATCATCTACAACATGCTGCTTCGTCAGCATTTTCAAAGTTAACTGATCTGGGTCATCGGTTATCAAACCGAGGTAGTTTCAGGAGAATTGTGTTTTTAGAATGATTAATCGCTGATGGTAATATTGTGGAATATAAAAGGTTCCCCAGTAACAATAAAGAGTACGCATATATATCGCGGTTATAATAAAGTTGTTTCGGATGAAAAGTCTGAGTTGACTTGCTGGAGCTGTGACAAAATTAGCTACTTTGGAAAGGGATTGCAAAACGATCTTCGGTAATAACAATGTCAAAGGAACTAGAACAGATACGTGTCAAACGTTTACTCAGTTTCCGAGGGTTTTTCAGGTGCATAACTATATGCATCAATCTTTTCTTTCGTAGATGAAGTGCGGTTGGTTTATCCTCTCGATTGAAGTGTTTTTAAGAATCATGATAGATTTGAACGCTGATTGTAATCGTCGAGATACAATGAGGTTTAAGATGAAATCAAGTGGCAATCTTGAAGAAATGTTTAGTTTCATATGTTATAATCAATATTTTAATTCATTTTAATTGTCCAATGTCATTAGTCCACAGTCGATAGTCCACAGTAACAGTCCAATAATTCATATATAGTTTAATATATAATATACGAATTAATTAATACATGTCGTGACCTGTATACGTCTCAGACTCGATCACAACTCAAACTATATATATTATTGTAGAATCAACCTCAACCCTGTATAGAGAACTCGATCATTACTGCATATAGAGTGTCTATGGTGATTCCAAATAATATATATAGATGCGTCAATATGATATGTTAAAACATTGTATACGTGTCCCGATATTTAAAGTGCGTAAAATAATTACAGAAATTAAATGACGATAAATAAAAGTGCGATAATTAAATTGCGATAAATAAACTACGATAAATAAAATGTAATCAGTTAGCTAGGAACAGTTAGCTGGAACAGTTAGCGTGGATTCTTAACAAAATTTTTCATAGTTAATTTGTTTGTTTCTAACAGATTTTATTTTGTCATATGTTTTCTTCATATGCCACTTGTTGGATTCTGGGAAGTCAAAATCCAAATATGAAATTGAATGAAAATGGTTATTCTGCGGTGAACAGATACGTATATCGGTGGTTGTAAGTAGGATAGTAAATGACTATTGAATCAGCTTCGACGAATGTACAATGTAACTTATTAAGATGAAATCTAATTATTCCTCGGGTATTACCTACCCGTTAAAAAAAAAATTTCACCATTAATATTTTGTATAAAAGAACTTTTAATTACAATCTTTATGAAAACATATATACATATATATTTTCTTCAGATGAAATCATGAATTTAATGAGTTAATATGATATTAATCTCATTTGCTTTTCGGTTTGAGCTAGAATAAGAAATCTCTAAAACTTTTTGAAACCACATATCCTTTGCAGAATATCAATAAAGTTATGGATCAATACTTCATCGTTCATTATTGTTGGTACTCCTTGGTATCTATGGTGTGTATGATGTTGATGTTTGTGGGACAGATTATGATGTCGAGACGTGTGATGCGGATGTTGTTTGTTAGTGGTGATGATGGTATTGTTGATGTTATTGATGGTGGTGCTGATTATGCTGCTGGTGCTGCTGGTGCTGCTGCTGGTGTTTGCAACCTTCGCACCATGTTCTCCAAAGCCGTCACGCGAGCGCGAAGTTCGTTAACTTCTGCTAGTACACCAGGATGATTGGCAGTTGGAGCGAGTGAATGAACAAGATTTGTAATATGGGATAGTATATAATCGTAACGAGATACTCTAGAAATGAGAGAGAAAAATGGTGTTTCGAATAGGTTCGCCGGTAAGTGCTTCAGGTTCATCGCCAAGAGGGTAATTTGGTGGATGGAATGGATCACCTTCTTCTTGTCTCTAGTGATTTAGTATATTACGAACCCATCCCCAATTAATCCAGAATAGATGATGGGAAATTGGTTGATCCGTTCCGGTGACGCTGTTTTCGGAGCCCGAATGGAAATCCATATCGGCATAACTGTCGGAATCTGAAGAATTCGAACTAGATGCGGAATCCATCTTGTATAATGGGGAAAATGAATTTTTGGTATGGAATAGATTATAGGAGTTAGATTTGGTACTCTTCAATACATAATTTACATATGTATATATAATACCAAAATCCCGTAAATTACGGAGAATCTTTGAAAAGGTATCAGTCAAAGTTCGCAATAACAGATATGCTAAGATAAGAATTCGTCTATACACTATCAATGCAGTAAATGCAGTAAAACATGTTTAGACTTATGAATGATAAGCAGGTAATTTCCTAAGGATGATAAGCAGATGATTTCCGACTAGAAATGATAAGCAAAACTTTTGACATGTAGACACGGTCGAAGTCCAGACTCATTAATGCATCCTAACAACTACTAGTTAGACACACTAATGCAAGACCTGGTTCACTACGACCACCGCTATGATACCAACTGAAAGGACCCGTCCTAATCCACATGGACGAAGTCATCAACATTTGGTCCCATTACGATGATCGACTCCAAGTAATGTCCTTATATTGAGCAAATGCACAGCGGAAGACTTAATTCGTACCTGAGAATAAACATGCTTTAAAGTGTCAACCAAAAGGTTGGTGAGTTCATAGGTTTATCATAACAATCATTTCAATATGTTAATAGACCACAAGATTTCATAATCATAAACATAATACACTCGCAAGTGTATGTAAAGCATTCTAAGTGGTTGAGCACTTGGTAACCATACTTAACATTTAATCAACATCGCATATTCCCTTTATTATGAAATCTCACTACACCGTACCAAGTGTAGTCACCAAAACGAAGTACTGTGCAACCGTTGAATACTGGTCATCCAGTCCGGTTGGGGTTGTCAGGCCCGATAGATCTATCAACAGGATTCGCGTTTACAATACCCATGTAAATAGTAGTTACCAAGCTACAGGGAAATATGCCAGTGGTATAACTCAATGTAGAATATATTTTTAAGTACTTGTGTCTATTTTGTAAACATTTATAAAAGCAGCGCATGTATCCTCAGCCCAAAAATATATATTGCAAAAGCAATTAAAAAGGGAGCAAATGAAACTCACTTTTGCCTTGAAGGTATTTAATTCGACTTGGTCTCCGATAGATATCACGAACCTAACCATATATATAATATATCAACATATTTTCTTTTTAAGTAATCGTTACATATATATATACTTTTAATACTTTTAATATTTTCTTAGTCCGTAGTTAGCAGTCCGATGTTAGTGGTCCACAATTAGTTGCTTAAATAAAATAAATAAAGACCCCATCGTATTCGTATTGATCAGAATTAATCTCGACCCATGGTACCATGTTGTCAAATGACATGTTGCGTACATAAAGTACCGTGTTGTCAAATGACGTGTTGCGTACAATCATGAGGTCTTATGATTAATCTTCTCGTGTTGTTTACGGGTGGTCCTGAAATATATAAAATCAAATCATAAGTAATTATATATAAAATATCATGTTAATTAGAAAAGATATGATTAATTTACTTTTTCTCCAAATATTTTCGTAGCTAAACTAGCTTCGGATACCCAATCTTGTTTTAGTCGTAGTTTCTTCATTACAACTCCGTTTTTGTTGGCTCAACTTGCCACTTCCTTGGATCGAGTCAAATTTCAAGAATATGAACTGAAAATACCTTATTTTGTATTCGAAATCATAGGTTATAGGTCAAACTTTGGTGAAACTTATGAAAGTGATCATTTTCCATCATAAAAACAACATTTAATGATCATTTTTCTAAAAATACTTACACTTTGAGTTAAACCATGAAATTTTTATGTGTTAACATATTCATAAGAAATATCATTTTTCCAGAACATGAACTTCCAATTCAAAGTTCAAGATGGTTTTTAATTCTTCAACCCAAAACAGCCCCCGGTTGCACTCCGACGACGTAGATTCAGTTTTTAAGATGTTCTTTGTAAAACCAAGTTATATCTTGTTAGGTTAGCATATAATTATGATATATTACAGGTCTTGAAGTGTTTTAAAAGTCAAGTTAGAAGGATCTATTTAGTTTGTGAACAAGTTTGAAATCATTCAAACTATGTTCTTGTTGTTAAAATTTTATACCACAAAATAAGATAGCTATATGAATATGAATTGAATAAGATTATGAACAAGGTTACTACCTCAATTTATTTGGACAAACTTACTGCAAAATATAAGAAATAATCTTGGAATCAAAGAGTGGTGGAGTTAGATCAAAAGGTTGGAAGTAAACTTCTTCAAATGGGTGGTTATTTTGATATGTTCTTGAAAGAGTTTTCTTATGGTGTTTAAGGCTTGTAATTGAAGCTAAATGATGGGGAAAATGCTTGGAGATGATCAAGTATGAAGTTATGAGTATTTTTAGAGAGAAATGAGGGTGTAGGTATGAGAAAATGGAGTGAAGAAATGGTGTTCATTTATAAAAACGTTTTTAGTTTATAAAGAAAGAAAAGGATTCCTAATTTTGTTTTCTTACTAATAATTCATATTACTTGACAAATTCTAGTTACCTCATATCTAAGGCAGTAATAATGTTGATTAGGATGTTGATTTGATGTGTATATACCAATAGTAAATACGTATAGAAGCTGGTATGATATAGGTATATATACCCTAGATATACGTATAGAAATCTTGAGGAAACGGAACGAGAATTCAAATATAACTATCTTTTGTGAATATACTTATATTGTTTTATGTATTTAAGTCCTTAAAAAGTGATTAAATACATTATATATACGATACATGTATAAGCATTATAGATTATAAGTATATATATCAAAGAATGTTACGTATAGTTATCGTTTTGAAAACTTAAGTTAGTAGTTTCAAAATATACTTATAACTCATTGTCATTAGTACATAATGAGATGTTAAACCATCCTTAGATCATGTTAAATATATATAAATACATATATATACACAAACGTATAATTATCGTATGTTATATAGTTCGTGATATCATCGGTCATATTGGACGGTCAAACGTTGTGTAAAACTCTTTTCAAAAACACAAGTCTCAACAATTTGGATTGCTTATCATGTTGGTATGGTTTAATTTATGTAAATATTAATCTCATAAGTATAATTTGGTCAGAAAATTCCGGGTCATTACACACATTATCTTAAACAGGAAATAGAAATAATGTTTCGAGTCAAATCAGGAGCATACAAAACATTTTTCAAAACAAGCTCCAATCCAGTTTGTAGCTTTGAAACAAAGTCTCCTTGAGCTTCTACGTGCACCTTTGCACCATTTCCCATGAAGAGACTTGTTGTTCCCACTCCTTGTTTACTTCTTTTGAACCCCTGCAAAGAATTGCAAATATGAGTTCCACATCCTGTGTCTAATACCCATGTATTAGAAGAAGTAATACTAAGCTCAATGTATACCATATATACATTACCTAAGGTTTGCCCTGCATCCCTTTTTTATTTCAACTCCTTTAGGTAGATCGGGCAGTTGCGTTTCCAGTCACCCATCTCACCGCAACTAAAGCACGGATCTTCTTTGGAGTTTGCTTTACCAGCAACCTTTTGCTTCTTGTTATTGTTGGTTTGAGTAACCATCTTCCCCTTTCACTTTCCCTTGCCTTGGTAGGCGGGTCCTTTCCTCTTAGCCACCTTTGGCTTAGAAGTGTTACTGTTTTTGAACCCGCTTTCATTGATCATAAGCACGGGTGAAGCCCTTTTACCCATGCTTGCTTCGGCCATCTTAAGCATGGCATGTAATTCGCCAATGCTCTTATCCCAACCATTCATGTTGTAATTCATTACGAATGTGTCAAACCTTTTTGACCAAGAATTAAGGATAAGGTCCGTGGCTAATTCATTAGACACGTTGCAATTAAGACTCTTCGCTCGATCAATTAGGCTTTTCATCTTAAGGACATAAGATGAAACAGATTGGGAGTCATCCATACGACATGCATGAAGCGCTTAAACTGTTTCGAAGCTCTCGATACGAGCTTGTTGAAGGAACATCTCCTTCAATTATGTGATCATGTCATATGCACTATGATGCTCGAAGTCCTTTTGGAGTTCGGGTATCATAGTCCCAAGCATAAGGCAAGCGACTTGCACCGAATCGGTGCAATACTTATCCCAATAAGCATGCCCTCCGTATCATCCTCATCGGGTTGATCGGGAATGGGGTCTTCCAACACATACGCCATATCCCCAAGTTTGAGGACAATTCTCAGATTGCGAAACCAATCCATGATATTCGTATTGTTGATGATCAATCCCCAATTAATGATGTTGCTTAATTACGGATTGAGTGCAATAAGATTATAATGGAGGATGTAGTGTTTGATGATTATTTTGGGCCCCGATGATCGTCTTTCACTTTAACTATCAAGTGATCAACCACCCCGACCCGGTCTTGATTGTTAATTAGCATAATTCACCTTTGCGCGATGTAAAAATCCCTTGGGCAAGGTCACAAGTGGAAATCACAAAGGCTTAGGCAAAAATGGCAGAGAATCCAGAACCTATAAATGAGAGGTCAAGCTCCCTATTTATAGTATTCGAGATGTCTGCGGTCTACGAATTACCTAACCATCCGCGGAAACTCAGCGGATTAGACCGCAGTCCCTTATTAACGCGGAAACATAACTGCTGCACTTTATTTTCAGCGAATATTGCATATCTTAACTTTAGAGTCCGCATAATTCTGCTTTTAGCCTTTAGCAAATAAAAAACACATATACAATGCCATGTATATGATCAAGTTGTAGTGACCCGAACTTTTCCATGTTTATATATATTAAATGAAATTGTTATTTACATGATTAAGTGTTTCCAACATGTTAAGCAATCAAACTTGTTAAGAATTGATTAATTGAAATATGTTTCATATAGACAATTGACCACCCAAGTTGACCGGTGATTCACGAACGTTAAAACTTGTAAAAACTATATGATGACATATATATGGATATATATATATATATATATAGTTAACATGATACTATGATAAGTAAACATATCATTAAGTATATTAACAATGAACTACATATGTAAAAACAAGACTACTAACTTAATGATTTTTAAACGAGACATATATGTAACGATTATCGTTGTAAAGACATTTAATGTATATATATCATATTAAGATATATTCATACATGATAATATCATGATAATATAATAATTTAAAATCTCATTTGATATTATAAACATTGGGTTAACAACATTTAACAAGATCGTTAACCTAAAGGTTTCAAAACAACACTTACATGTAACGACTAACTATGACTTAACGACTCAGTTAAAATGTATATACATGTAGTGTTTTAATATGTATTTATACACTTTTGAAAGACTTCAATACACTTATCAAAATACTTCTACTTAACAAAAATGCTTACAATTACATCCTCGTTCAGTTTCATCAACAATTCTACTCGTATGCACCCGTATTCGTACTCGTACAATACACAGCTTTTAGATGTATGTACTATTGGTATATACACTCCAATGATCAGCTCTTAGCAGCCCATGTGAGTCACCTAACACATGTGGGAACCATCATTTGGCAACTAGCATGAAATATCTCATAAAATTACAAAAATATGAGTAATCATTCATGACTTATTTACATGAAAACAAAATTACATATCCTTTATATCTAATCCATACACCAACGACCAAAAACACCTACAAACACTTTCATTCTTCAATTTTCTTCATCTAATTGATCTCTCTCAAGTTCTATCTTCAAGTTCTAAGTGTTCTTCATATATTCTACAAGTTCTAGTTACATAAAATCAAGAATACTTTCAAGTTTGCTAGCTCACTTCCAATCTTGTAAGGTGATCATCCAACCTCAAGAAATCTTTGTTTCTTACAGTAGGTTATCATTCTAATACAAGGTAATAATCATATTCAAACTTTGGTTCAATTTCTATAACTATAACAATCTTATTTCAAGTGATGATCTTACTTGAACTTGTTTTCGTGTCATGATTCTGCTTCAAGAACTTCGAGCCATCCAAGAATCCGTTGAAGAAAGATCCATTTTTCTATTTTCCAGTAGGTTTATCCAAGGAACTTAAGGTAGTAATGATGTTCATAACATCATTCGATTCATACATATAAAGCTATCTTATTCGAAGGTTTAAACTTGTAATCACTAGAACATAGTTTAGTTAATTCTAAACTTGTTCGCAAACAAAAGTTAATCCTTCTAACTTGACTTTTAAAATCAACTAAACACATGTTCTATATCTATATGATATGCTAACTTAATGATTTAAAACCTGGAAACACGAAAAACACCGTAAAACCGGATTTACGCCGTCGTAGTAACACCGCGGGCTGTTTTGGGTTAGTTAATTAAAAACTATGATAAACTTTGATTTAAAAGTTGTTATTCTGAGAAAATGATTTTTATTATGAACATGAAACTATATCCAAAAATTATGGTTAAACTCAAAGTGGAAGTATGTTTTCTAAAATGGTCATCTAGACGTCGTTCTTTCGACTGAAATGACTACCTTTACAAAAATGACTTGTAACTTATTTTTTCGACTATAAACCTATACTTTTTCTGTTTAGATTCATAAAATATAGTTCAATATGAAACCATATCAATTTGATTCACTCAAAACGGATTTAAAATGAAGAAGTTATGGGTAAAACAAGATTGGATAATTTTTCTCATTTTAGCTACGTGAAAATTGGTAACAAATCTATTCCAACCATAACTTAATCAACTTGTATTGTATATTATGTAATCTTGAGATACCATAGACACGTATACAATGTTTCGACCTATCATGTCGACACATCTATATATATTTCGGAACAACCATAGACACTCTATATGTGAATGTTGGAGTTAGCTATACAGGGTTGAGGTTGATTCCAAAATATATATAGTTTGAGTTGTGATCAATACTGAGATACGTATACACTGGGTCGTGGATTGATTCAAGATAATATTTATCGATTTATTTCTGTACATCTAACTGTGGACAACTAGTTGTAGGTTACTAACGAGGACAGCTGACTTAATAAACTTAAAACATCAAAATATATTAAAAGTGTTGTAAATATATTTTGAACATACTTTGATATATATGTATATATTGTTATAGGTTCATCAATCAACCAGTGGCCAAGTCTTACTTCCCGACGAAGTAAAAATCTGTGAAAGTGAGTTATAGTCCCACTTTTAAAATCTAATATTTTTGGGATGAGAATACATGTAGGTTTTATAAATGATTTACAAAATAGACACAAGTATGTGAAACTACATTCTATGGTTGAATTATCGAAATCGAATATGCCCCTTTTTATTAAGTCTGGTAATCTAAGAATTAGGGAACAGACACCCTAATTGACGCGAATCCTAAAGATAGATCTATTGGGCCTAACAAACCCCATCCAAAGTACCGGATGCTTTAGTACTTCGAAATTTATATCATATCCGAAGGGTGTCCCGGAATGATGGGGATATTCTTATATATTCATCTTGTTAATGTCGGTTACCAGGTGTTCACCATATGAATGATTTTTATCTCTATGTATGGGATGTGTATTGAAATATGAAATCTTGTGGTCTATTATTATGATTTGATATATATAGGTTAAACCTATAATTCACCAACATTTTTGTTGACGTTTTAAGCATGTTTATTCTCAGGTGATTATTAAGAGCTTCCGCTGTCGCATACTTAAATAAGGACGAGATTTGGAGTCCATGCTTGTATGATATTGTGTAAAAACTGCATTCAAGAAACTTATTTTGTTGTAACATATTTGTATTGTAAACCATTATGTAATGGTCGTGTGTAAACAGGATATTTTAGATTATCATTATTTGATAATCTACGTAAAGCTTTTTAAACCTTTATTGATGAAATAAAGGTTATGGTTTGTTTTAAAATGAATGCAGTCTTTGAAAAACGTCTCATATAGAGGTCAAAACCTCGCAACGAAATCAATTAATATGGAACGTTTTTAATCAATAAGAACGGGACATTTCAGTTGGTATCCGAGTGTTGGTCTTAGAGAACTAGAATTTTGCATTAGTGTGTCTTATCGAGTTTGTTAGGATGCATTAGTGAGTCTGGACTTCGACCGTGTTTACTTGAAAAATGATTGCTTAACAAATTTTGTTGGAAACTATATATTTTTAACATGTGAATATTATGTGATATATTAATCTCTTAACGCGTTTGATATTATGTGATAGATGTCTACCTCTAGAACAAGTCCCATTGACTCACCTAATAATAATGAATAGTCAAATGTAAATTGGAATGATTCGTGGACTGATTCACAAGTTCCCGAAGAGGAACCGGAAGAAGAGTCGGAACCGGAAGAAGAATCGGAACCGGAAGAAGAATCGGAACTGGATGAAGAAAT
This sequence comes from Rutidosis leptorrhynchoides, assembly GCF_046630445.1. Classification (NCBI taxonomy): domain Eukaryota; kingdom Viridiplantae; phylum Streptophyta; class Magnoliopsida; order Asterales; family Asteraceae; genus Rutidosis; species Rutidosis leptorrhynchoides. The sequence goes on along the minus strand of NC_092333.1, from coordinate 555,541,250 downwards.
AGAACCGGTGGGGGAAATAATAAAACGGTTAAGTAAAAGAAAATCCTCAACCAATTGACCAAGGTTAATTATGGTCAATGGTGTTTCCGCCAAGGAAGCAAAATATTGGGAGGATTACCAATTCTCCGATGAATCGGATTCTGACGAGAATTCCGATGATGTTATAGAAATTACCCCAACTGAATTTAAAAAGGCAAAAGAAAATAATAAGGGAAAGGGCATAAAAATAGAGAAATCTAATTCCAACCCTGATGAACTTTATATGTATCGTCAACCCCCGAAGTCCTTAAGTTGTAACAATGACCCGGGAACCTCTAAACCACCAGGTTTTTCTAAACCGTTGTGGAAAATGACAGCTCGTATTAGGGGAACATCATATATCCCTAGAAACTTGGCAAAACGAACCAAAACCGAAGAAGAAGAAACGAGCGAGTTGGAATAAGATAGTTGTATTCGTGTGGTGTAATATATGTAATATAGTGTGCTTATGCTTTATGATATATGTAAAAATTGCTTGTATTAATAAGTATTTTTTTTATGAATCTAACTCTTGTCTATTTTACAGTATAAAAACTCAAAATGGATAGACAACCCAATATTTTAAGAGACCTACCCGGAGACATGATTGATGAAATCTTGTCTAGAGTCGGTCAGAATTCTTCGGCACAACTATTTACGGCGAAATCAGTTTGTAAGACATTCGAAGAACGTTCCAAGAATGTCTTGGTTTATAAGAGACTTTCGTTTGAAAGATGGGGGATATCACATTGGGAAATCCATAAGTTACGATGTGTTTACTTTGACGCATATATTGCGGGGAACCCAAATGCTATTTTACGCAACGGGTTAAGAAATTATTTTGACTCAATATATCCGAATATAGGACTTCGTGATTTAGAAAAAGAGGCTAACATACAACATAAAGAAGCATGTTATGCTTACGGATTAGTAATGTTTGCTTCTCACCAAAGTGAGAACAAGAACATCGGGCTACAACTATTAAACAAAACGTTCCCACAAGTGACAGAGTCGGTAATTGGGGTAAGAAATGAGGTTTTTAGATTGTTACGGGACTGTTGGTCATTACGTAACCCTCGTCCCTTTGACGACGTTACAACACGCTGTCTTATCAACGGCCATAACGGTTATGTTCCACAAGACCAAGGATGGGAAGTAGTCCTAGTAAAACCAGAATGCATGACTTGTTTCTGGACGTATGAATTACGTGTCTTTATTGCCTTTGCTGAACGACTTGTGTACTAGCTAGAATTATCTTCACAACTATCTTGTATCAAAGTTATTGTGTGCTATATTTCATGCTTTATGTAAAATAAGCGGTATTGTAAGTTTGTAAAATATTGTATAAAAGTTTGAACGCGAAATATTATTATAATCAGTTTTTCATATAGAATTGTAGTAGTTGAATTGTATATTAGCTACTAAGTATGAACTTAACGGGTAGGTACTACCCGAATTTAAACTTATAAAACGCTAATATGAAGAAAAAGCTTTTATAAATGAGTTCATATTATGCTACGAAATACTATTAACTACTCTTAATATTCTGTATGATTAACTTGTTCCATTTGACTATTTTGAAGGAAATGGCACCGACTACTCGACACACCGTGAATATGAATGAAGAGGAATTCCGTACTTTTCTAGCTTCAAACATAGCCGCAGTACAGGTTGCGCTATATACCAACAATAACCTTGGATCTAGCAGTACAGGAAATCGTGTAGGATGCACCCACAAAGAATTCACTGCCTGCAAACCTTTGGAATTTGATGGAACCGAAGGACCGATCGGATTGAAACGGTGGACCGAGAAGGTCGAATCGGTGTTTGCCATAAGTAAGTGTACTGAAGAGGACAAAGTGAAGTACACTACGCATACCTTCACAGGTTCTGCGTTAACATGGTGGAATACCTATCTAGAGCAAGTGGGACAAGACGATGCGTACGCACTACCGTGGTCAGCATTCAAGCACTTGATGAACGAGAAGTACCGTCCCAGAACCGAGGTCAATAAGCTCAAGACAGAACTTAGAGGGCTACGAACCCAAGGATTTGATATTACCACGTACGAAAGATGATTCACAGAATTGTGCCTATTGTGTCCGGGAGCATTCGAAGATGAGGAAGAGAAGATCGACGCGTTTGTGAAAGGATTACCGGAAAGAATCCAAGAAGATATAAGTTCACACGAGCCCGCCTCTATACAACAGGCATGTAGAATGGCTCACAAACTAGTGAACCAGATTGAAGAAAGAATTAAAGAACAGACTGCTGAAGAGGCCAATGTGAAGCAAGTCAAAAGAAAGTGGGAGGAAAACGGTGATAAGAATCACCAATACAACAACAACAGCAATTACAACAATAATCGCAACAATTATCCCAACAATCGCAACATCAATCGCAACTACAACAAACGGCCCAACAACAACAACAACAACAACAACAACAACATCAACTACAACAATCATCCCAACAATAATAATAACCGCAACAACAACAACAATCAGAAGCAGCTATGTCAAAGGTGTGAAAAGTATCACTCGGGGTTCTGCACTAAATTTTGCAACAAGTGTAAAAGAAATGGTCATAGCACGGCGAAGTGTGAGGTCTACCAACCAGGGGTTAATAGAACGAAAGGAACAAATGGTGTCGGAACGAGTAATGGCGGAGCAAGTAGTGTCGGAGCAAGTTATGCCAATGTAGTTTGTTATAAATGTGGAAAACCGGGCCACATTATTAGAAATTGCCCAAACCAGGAGAACACGAATGGACAAGGCCGCGGAAGAGTTTTCAATATTAATGCGGCAGAGGCACAGGAAGACCCGGAGCTTGTTACGGGTACGTTTCTTATTGATAATAAATCTGCTTACGTTTTATTTGATTCGGGTGCGGATAGAAGCTATATGAGTAGAGATTTTTGTGCTAAATTAAGTTGTCCATTTACGCCTTTGGATAGTAAATTTTTACTCGAATTAGCAAATGGTAAATTAATTTCAGCAGATAATATATGTCGGAATCGAGAAATTAAACTGGTTAGCGAAACATTTAAGATTGATTTGATACCAGTAGAGTTCGGGAGTTTTGATGTGATAATCGGTATGGACTGGTTGAAAGAAGTGAAAGCAGAGATCGTTTGTTACAAAAATGCAATTCGCATTATACGAGAAAAAGGAAAACCCTTAATGGTGTACGGAGAAAAGGGCAACACGAAGCTACATCTTATTAGTAATTTGAAGGCACAAAAACTAAAAAGAAAAGGTTGCTATGCTGTTCTAGCACACGTCGAGAAAGTACAAACTGAAGAAAAGAGCATCAATGATGTTCCCATTGCAAAAGAATTTCCCGATGTATTTCCGAAAGAATTACCGGGATTACCCCCACATCGATCCGTTGAATTTCAAATAGATCTTGTACCAGGAGCTGCACCAATAGCTCGTGCTCCTTACAGACTCACACCCAGCGAGATGAAAGAACTGCAAAGCCAATTACAAGAACTTTTAGAGCGTGGTTTCATTCGACCAAGCACATCACCGTGGGGAGCTCCTGTTTTGTTTGTCAAGAAGAAAGATGGTACATTCAGGTTGTGTATCGACTACCGAGAGTTGAACAAACTTACCATCAAGAACCGCTACCCACTACCGAGAATCGACGACTTATTTGATCAACTACAAGGCTCGTCTGTTTATTCAAAGATTGACTTACGTTCCGGGTATCATCAAATGCGGGTGAAAGAAGATGATATTCCAAAGACTGCTTTTAGAACACGTTACGGTCATTACGAGTTTATGGTCATGCCGTTTGGTTTAACTAATGCACCAGCTGTGTTCATGGACCTTATGAACCGAGTGTGTGGACCATACCTTGACAAGTTTGTCATTGTTTTCATTGATGACATACTTATTTACTCAAAGAATGACCAAGAACACGGTGAACATTTGAGAAAGGTGTTAGAAGTATTGAGGAAGGAAGAATTGTACGCTAAGTTTTCAAAGTGTGCATTTTGGTTGGAAGAAGTTCAATTCCTCGGTCACATAGTGAACAAAGAAGGTATTAAGGTGGATCCGGCAAAGATAGAAACTGTTGAAAAGTGGGAAACCCCGAAAACTCCGAAACACATACGCCAGTTTTTAGGACTAGCTGGTTACTACAGAAGGTTCATCCAAGACTTTTCCAGAATAGCAAAACCCTTGACTGCATTAACGCATAAAGGGAAGAAATTTTAATGGAATGATGAACAAGAGAAAGCGTTTCAGTTATTGAAGAAAAAGCTAACTACAGCACCTATATTGTCATTGCCTGAAGGGAATGATGATTTTGTGATTTATTGTGACGCATTAAAGCAAGGTCTCGGTTGTGT